>NC_058410.1:6201695-6375852 GCF_002201575.2 Neomonachus schauinslandi
TAGATAGATAGATAGATAGATAGATAGATAGATAGATAGATAGATAGATAGATATAAAGAGATCTATTTAAAGAATTTGTTCGCATGATTGTGGGGACTGGCAACTCTGAAATTTGTAGGGCAGGCCAGCAGGCTGAAAACTCAGGCAGGGATTCTATCTAACAGCCTTGAGGCAGAATTCCTTAGTCTCCAGAAAACCTCAGGTTTTTCTGCTTATAAGATCTTCAGCTAATTGCAGGAGGCCCACCCACATTGTGTAGGGTGGTCTCCTTTACGTAAAGTCAGCTGATTGTAAATTTTGATCACAACTACAAAATAACCTTCACAGCAGCATCTAGATGAATGTTTACTCAAACAACTGGCACCATAGCCAAGTTCACACATACAATTAACCACGATATGGCGATATTTGTTTGTGCATACTCCTCCCATCTACATGGTGGGCCAAGCCAAGAGATCAATGCTTATTGGTAAAAGGAGCTTACTCATGAATTATAAATGTGATATTTTAGAGTAAAAGAGAGATTAGCAAGGCTTTAACTTCCTCAAAAAAGTTGCATATAGAAAGAACGCCATGTCACCATGTTTGTACATACATAGAGATTGACTATTGGAATCTCATTTAGCATAATGTAAAATCTTGAGGCACAGATATATGTTATGAAAATGCCATATAAAATATATTGTTAAGGCAGACCTTTTGGAAGCTTGCAGGAGAAAGCTATCTTTCTTTCTCTCTTTTTTTTTTGAAAGCTATCTTTCTCTTGTCAAGTAGGCACATGTGATGTTTGATGTTCTAGTCTTGAGTCATAATGCTGTGTTATTTTACATCTCTGATGTCCTTTTTATTCCTGTCAGAACTTTCTTGATTTTATAATAGAAATGTTGTGACTTTTCTTGAAATAGTTGAGGAGAAGGGTGATATGGGGAGATATTTGGGAAACTCTGGTATTCAACAAATTATGCACCAAAGACTGGGTGTGTGCATGGGTGCAGACGTGCACGTGTGCTATGGGAGTAGAGAACGGAGTCTAATGTCTAGAACTGAGAAGTCTAACGTGATGTTATGTAGCCAGGGACTGAAAGTATTTCTCCATACCTCATTTTTGTAGCAGAGGAGTGATAGATAAATTGGGTGAGGGGGGGACAGAGGCAAGAAAAGGGATAAAAAGTATTGAAAATCATGAAATTGTGACCATGCTGAACACAGAAGCACATTTTCTACTTGCTTAGTGGTCAACCTGGAGGATTACCAACTTCCAGCATGCTTTCATGGTTGTACAACAAAAAGGGAATGTGAAATGTTAGCTTCATGCTTACTGAAAGGTCTGAATATTTTTTGTTTGACTTATATTCATGAATAAAGAACTCAACTACCTTCTATATATTATTAGCAATTCAACTTTGAAACCAAGCTTTCTTCCCAAATTTCTGTATTTGAGATTTTAAGGCAGGCTGTTAAAAACTGTTCATCATGTATCTGCTTATGTGCTTAGACATAGTTTTGTAATACAGAGTAACCAAATGAAAATACCCAAATAAAATGAGGTTTAGGAGTTGTTGAGGTTGCAGTTGTCCTCCATAACACCTGACTCATCCTTTTGCTCAAAAAACAGACTTCATTTTCATTGATTTGCTTTAGTACAAATAAGTATAAAATTTATTTTATAAATTTATTTGGCAAGATACTACCTTTAAGATACATATATATGAATGAATGTATAAAGAATTATTTTAGAATGAATGAGAGGAAATTGATACTTGTGTTAACCTTTGAGGAGATGTCTCAGAGAGGCAAGGGAAGAAGTTTTGACTTTTTACTTTGTACCTTTGTATAACTGTTTTAATTTCCTAATTAAATTTGTTCTATTTGTGGTTTTTTAAAATTATTGACTGGAATTATGAGCCATTTTAATTTTATTTCTTATAATACTTTATTTTTAAAAATAGTAAATGCTATTTTAAACAAAAATAACTTTTATTTATTTCATGTATTTGGTATCTTCCTAAGATTTTACCTAGGAAAGTTGGGGCCTGCTTTAGAAAGTTTGTAAACAATTGCTCTGAATCATAATTTTGTTTTCTCATTCTAGAAATAGAACAGATTTTGTAGGAAACCTTTGAGGAGACAGATGGGAATAAGACTGATATAGAATAATCTCAGTTATATTTGATGGTTAATTACTTCATCTATATGAATGTATTGTTTTGGTCAGCATGATTTAGTTCCCAAAGACAAGGTCGTGTACAAGAGCACTTTTCCCCGCCAGTATCTTCCTCAGTATCCTGCTTAGCTGTCCACACAGCTAAACCCCTATACCATCAAGCAGTCCCAGGTGTCAAATAATTAAAAATCCCTGACTCTTTTTTTTTTTTTAATTAATTTATTTAAGTAATCTCTACACCCAGTGTGGGGCTCAAATTCATGACCCTGAGATCAAGAGTCGCATGGTCCTTCAACGGAGCCAGCCAGGTGCTCCTCCCTGACTCTTGTTTTTTGTGCCCTGAAGCAGAAAACTAAAAGGAATAGCTGTAATAGATCTCTTGTATCATGCTCTCAGCCTTCTTCTGTAAGACAGGTGAGGTTTGCCATAGCTGAAATGCGTAACTGAGCCAACTCTTTCCTTGGAGATGCACAAAAATCAGTTATGGTGTACGACCCAGCAATTGCACTACTGGGTATTTACCCCAAAGATACAAATGTAGGGATCCGAAGGGGTATGTGCACCCCGATGTTTATAGCAGCAATGTCCACAATAGCCAAACTGTGGAAAGAGCCAAGATGTCCATCAACAGAAGAATGGATAAAGAAGTTGTTGTATATATATACAATGGAATATTATGCAGCAATCAAAAGGAATGAAATCTTGCCATTTGCAACAATGTGGATGGAACTGGAGGGTATTATGTTGAGCTAAATAGGTCAAACAGAGAAAGACATGTATCATATGATCTCGCTGATATGAGGAATTCTTAATCTCAGGAAACAAACTGAGGGTTGCTGGAGTGGTGGGGGGTGGGAGGGATGGGGTGGCTGGGTGATAGATATTGGGGAGGGTATGCGTTATGGTGAGCGCTGTGAATTGTGCAAGACTGTTGAATCACAGATCTGTACCTCTGAAACAAATAATACATTATATGTTTTAAAAAAGAAGAAGAAGAAGAAGATAGTAGGAAGGGAAAAATGAAGGGGGGTGGAAATCGGAGGGGAAGATGAACCATGAGAGACGATGGACTCTGAGAAACAAACTGAGGGTTCTAGAGGGGAGGCGGGTGGGGGGATGGGTTAGCCTGGTGATGGATATTAAGGAGGGCACGTACTGCCTGGAGCACTGGGTATTGTAAGCAAACAGTGAATCATGGAACACTACATCAAAAAAAAACACAAAAAAATCAGTTATGGTGTTGGGGATTCCATCCTGTGGGTGGTTAGTTATGTAGCCCCCTCACCCCTGCCTTTCCCATGAATATTACAATGATTAGTCTTTACCTGTTTTTCCTCCCTTCCTTTCTTCCTCCCTTCCGTTGCCCTTCCTTCCTACTTTCTTCCCTTGATATTTTGTATGATTTGCTACATAGAATCCTAATAATTAGGAAGACAGAAAGGACCAAAGGCCTCATAAAATTCAAATAACTGGCGATATTCAGTGGAATAGTAGTCAAAAAACAGTAAATAAGAAGGCAGTTTCAACATGACAATACATATATTATAATATGAAAAATCAAGATGTAGAATTGGCTGTGTTGTTAGGTAGACACTGTATAAATAAGCCATTGAAAGAAAAATTGAGTACACTGAAACAGTGTTCAATAATATTGATAGAAATTGTTCAATAAATTGTAACTGTTACTACATTCCAGGAACTATGCTAAAACCTCTCTAGGGACCATATCATTAATCCTGAATACAACTTACGAGGTTGATGTTTCTAAGCCTTAGAGAGCGTCTGTTAGTTTTTCAAGAACATACAGCTATTTAGCATCAGTACCAGGCCTCTAGCCGGGTCTCTAGGATTTCAAAACCCATACTCTTTGTAGTATATACCACATTGTACTGTTTTATTTTGTTTTGTTTTTAAAGACAATTGCACACATACACATTGTTTACATCTGAAATTTACTTTTATAAATGACATCAAGTCGGCACTGAGCAGATGGACTTAGCTAGCCACAAGTTTACCAAGAGAATTAGGTTTTTCTGTAGCCAACTGGGGCTGAATCACTGTATTTTCTGAGAATTTTGGCGTCTCTCTTAGGGAATGTCTTCATTTCTGAAAGGAGCTAACTGTGTTCTTGGTGGAAGGCTTAGGCTTTGGTAAAAGGCTTCTTTGGAGCCTCAGGGCCTAATGGCTGTAGCTGGGAGGCAGTGGGAGGAAGGAGAGCAAGCAGGAAGCTGGGGAGTAGGGAGATAGGTAGCATTTATGCTTCATGAGAGATAGGAAACCTTTTATGACTTCACACCACCTCTCTACCTCTAGTGTATCCACATGACTAGCTGAAGATGATAGCATTCCTAGATGGAGTTAGAGAGAAGAGATGATTCCAGGTTTAGGAAAATGTCCATCTTGATCTTGACCCCAGAGCTACCCGGCTGTGAGAGAAAAGTTAGGGTGTCTGTGGCTCAGGCCTGCCAATGATATCACTGTTGACAGTCTTCCTAGTGTAGTTTTGTTTGTTTGTTTTTCTTTCTTTTTAGGTTAAATGTACTTTTCTTGGTACTTGGTACTGTACCAATTCTGTAATTTGAGTGCTGTTTATTACAGAATTATATTGGAGAGTCAACATTTCTATTTTGAAAATTATAATAGACTTTTATTTAATTAGTTGTCATAAAGAATAATGTAGGTAGTATGATATATTATTGTCTTGTTCATTTTGTCTCATTTCATCTTTTATTCTTATAAATGCATCCCAGTTTGTTTTAGGGTCCTAGTTGGGTCTATTTTTCTGGCATAATTATGAATAAACACCTCCTATTATCCTAAAAAGTGGTTTGTTTTGGACAATAAATTACATGGTTTTGTATCCTAATTCAGCAGGAACCTTAGATATGGGCATATTCAAAAGTAAGGACTGGAGAGTAGTGATCAGGAAGCAATGTTTATTTCTTTCCAGCTTATTAATATCAGAAATATTGAGAAACTAAGACAGTTATAAATGCTTACAGTTGAATTCCTTTGAAGGATTACTAGAACTCAACTTTTTACTTAAAACCTTTTGTTCTTTTAGTTTTTAGTGCTAATTTTTGTTGTTTCTTTAAAAATAAGGTTGAATCAATTTATCAGTCTAGATGTCATTTTGTGTCAATTTTTAGCATCAGTGACATAAACTATATTTTTATTTTTTTCTATTAAATATTGACTAAATAATTGTTATCTTCCATGGTGCTTTTTATGAATGTGAAGCTTACTGGAAATAGATGATAATTCAAGAAAATTTAGCTGGTAGTTGTAGGGTAGAAACCTACATTTTCCCAACATAGTACCTCTTCCTTATCTATGCTGTTAAGCAAAACATGAAGTGGTATCTCAGAATGGTAAACTGTATGTCATATATACGTGTACACATGTGATTTTGCTTCTTAATAATCTACTGCAGACAGGCTGTGCTGGCTCCAATTTGAGAAATTGTGGAAGCCCAAAGGGTATTAATAAGTTGAATAATTCATTGCTACACATGAAGGAAAATAAGTATTAATTGAATTAAATTATTCAGTAGAAAATTTAGTATATTTCAGAATGCATAAAAACTTGAAGAGGTTTCTGGACAAAAACCTTTGCTTTGAAAACATCAAAAAATGCACTGCATGTTCATGAAAAATGCTATATTCATAAACTAAACATAAATGTGAAATCAATATTATTTTCTCTAAACTCTTACAGTGACTAGTCTTGCTTGATTAGTACTCCGATTGATTAGTATTTAAAGATAAGGCAACCCAGTGGATGTCTCAGTACCTCTCCAGCTTAACAGGAAGAGCCTATTAATGGGAAGTGTTTGTGGGTTCTTGTTGGGCCTTTCTGCTAAAATGTATCTGCAAGAGGCCTAATTTTTAGGTAAATTTATGACAGCTCATTTAATTTAATTTAATTTATTTATTTATTTATTTTTAAAAAGATTTTATTTATTTATTTGACAGAGAGATAGACAGAAGAGCACAAGCAGAGGGAATGGCAGAGGGAGAGGGAGAAGCAAGCTCTGCACCGAGCAGGGAACCCAATGTGGGACTCGATCCCAGGAACCTGAGATCATGACCTGAGCCGAAGGCAGACGCCCAACCATCTGAGCCACCCAGGCGCCCGACAGCTCATTTTAAATAGTTAAAGTGGAAATCTGTTTTTCTTTCCTATGACACTTAGTGTTCTTTGGCTTTATGCCTATGTTAGCTTTTATTTCTAATAGTTATAAAGTCAGTTTGTCAGTTTTTGAGTATTAGAAAATAAAATAGGTAGGGAAAGATGAAACTTTAAAAATCCATGTTCTTGGGCGCCTGGGTGGCTCAGTTGGTTAAGCGACTGCCTTCAGCTCAGGTCATGATCCCAGGGTCCTGGGATCGAGTCCCACATCGGGCTCCCGGCTCAGCAGGAAGCCTGCTTCTCCCTCTCCCACTCCCCCTGCTTGTGTTCCTGCTCTCGCTGTCTCTGTCTCTGTCAAATAAATAAATAAAATCTTTAATAAAAAAAAAAATCCATGTTCTTAAACTTCACAGTCCACTTTATCCTATATTCTTTAATCTCCTATGTCTTGCAAAATAATTCAGTAAATTATCATGGCTGCCTGTTTCATGTGATAAATTCACCTGAGGCTCCAGAAGGGAAGTAGAAATTAAATGCATATGAATCTTGCCAATAAGCTCATTGGTGGCAGTGATGGTTGGGGATTTGGGTTTATGCTTTACCTATTTTCTAATGTGTGAGAGGTGATAGAGAATCCAAGTTTTTAGTCTTCTAGGTTTTTTTTTTTTTTTTTTCCCCTGTGCCCTCAAATCAATTAAAAAGAATATTTCATACTCACTGGAAAGGAAAGAATTTCTTCGAGAGTTGATCTGGAGAGTTTTTGTGTTTCTAGTTTACTCTTGTAGAAATAAAGGTATCTGAAGGTATAGAAACGAATAAGCTCTGTGTGTCTGTGCACCTGTGTCTGCAATTCAGGAAAGCTTGTGCGTGACGTTGTGCGTGTTCCTTCCCCTGTGAGGCACATTAGGTTAGCATGGATTTTAAAGATGCTTTTCCTAATTAGTTTTTAGAGATAAATAAGTACTTCCATAGATCCAATATCCCCTAAATTCACAAACGTATAAAAAACTGAACTTTTAATACTACACAGGACTGAATAAAGGCTATTTTATCCTTCTTACAGAAACTACTAAGAAACATTTAAGACTACAAGTTCACATAATGAAAGTGCATCTTTGGGGTGCCTGGGTGGCTCAGTCGTTAAGCGTCTGCCTTCGGCTCGGGTCGTGGTCCCAGGGTCCTGGGATCGAGCCCCGCATCGGGCTCCCTGCTCAGTGGGAAGCCTGCTTCTCCCTCTCCCACTCCCCCTGCTTGTGTTCCCTCTCTCGCTGTGTCTCTCTCTGTCAAATAAATAAATAAAATCTTTAAAAAAAAAAAAAAAAAAAGAAAGTGCATCTTTGAATATATTAGATTGGTTTTATAATTTTTCTTTAAAAAAATTACAACTTTTCTCTGATTTCTCAGATTTAAGTATAAGCGTACATTATTTTTTAATAAGATGTACTTTTCTCTCATGAAATGACTGAAGAATCTAAGCTTTCTAAACTTTACATTGCTTTACTAATCAGTTAATTACTTTTATATAATGTTTGAGATTATGAAATATTTTCGAATATATTTAATCAATTTTATTCAGTGACTTTTTGTAACAGTAATTATGTTTTATAGAGTGTCAGCTTAAACATGATTTCAAGGCCTAAGGCAACTTCAAAACTTGCATTAAAAGTTGAGTTAATTAATAAGTAATATTTTGGATACCTGAATAATTTCTAAGCGAGATAGAATACTAAATTTAATGCGAAGCATATTTTAAATATTCTGTATTTTTGGTTCTTCTTTTAATGGATTGCATCGGTGAATATGTTCTTTTTTTTTGCCATTTTAGGAAGATATAAGAGGTATGAATATGGCTAGAGAAAATTGTGTAATGTGCATTTATGTGCTTTGCTGGCCTGCAAAATCCAGCTGCATGCGAATGACTGACAGTTCTCGATTATCTATCACCCAGTTTTCTCTACCACATAGGAGTTACTGCGTTTGCTAAAGTCTTAACTAATGTTATCACCAGGAATGCAACTGCGTAAGTGTTTTTGATTTTCAAGAAAAAAAAAAATGAGACTGGTTTTGTCCTAAAGTGAAGTGTTAATTCCAGTATAGGAAGAGAATGGTGAAAGACAAGAGTGTAGATAGCAAGTGGTGGAGTGTTTGAGGGAAGTGTATTTTATTTGCCTTGTTTTATAATATCTGAATCTGATAAGAAATAATGAAATGCATTAAATCTTTGGTAAAGTTTGCTCAGTTTTGATAGCATTGTTCTCAAGACAATTTAAGGCAATAGAAGTTGCTTATGAAGTCTTTACTGCCAAACATTATACCAATACAAAACTAGAAAATGACTCACTCAGTTAAAATGATAAATTGGTCTCAGAGTTATCAAAGAGTGGTAAAAAATTATTTTTTACCTGCTGAGTAATGTGCCTAAGTGTCAGAGATTCTGTTAACTGAATGATTTTCTCAGCTTTGTACTGACTTTATCATGTCATTGATTATTTACAAAAACAAGATAAAACAAACAAATGCAAATAAACAAAAGCAGTGAATATCATTCCCTCACTTGTGAAGAACTAGTTTCCGTATACTTGTGTGCCTTCCTTGTGGCACGTGGATGGAGTAGGTAACCAGTGATCCCGCGCTGCCAGGGTCCTATCTGAAGTCAGCAGATCTCTTGCAGCTCTTGATTTTGCCTTCCCCAGATTTGATTGTAAGTCTAGGGAAAAAAAATTCAGGATGTCTTTCATGCCTAAAAGCTATCTTTCTTTTTTCCGGAGGACCTCTGGAAAATCACAAAAGTTATTCTTTCTCTTTACAAGTAGTATCGTACTAGATATGAGGGGGGTTCCATGTTTCTGAATTAGCTCAAAGTATTTTAAGAGCTGTATGGTGAAAGTTGTCCAATCTGAAAAATTGGTTAAGGTTAAGTTTGTGTAAGCACAATGTGGAGGTGTTAAGGTTAAGTTTGTGTAAGCAGGTTGTATATATTTTGAAAAAGCCCTGGGTATTTGTCAGTGCCTCTGCTGTCCCTACTATATTTTTACTCTGTGGGGAAACCCTAATGAAATAGTTGTTTGTTGTATCCCAAGAGAGAATTTTACTCTTAACCGTTGTGATATTATTGGTTACTGTAATCGATTAACCACAGTCATGAGTCTCATTATTAAACAAGGTTCTTCTCTGCAGTGCTTGCCTGACAAGTCTGCTATAAGCTATAGGCTAGAATTCGCACCTTCAACAAAGAAGGGTTTTGGAACCTATGCACAGGACTGTACCAGCCTCTGAACTCTTACTACTTCAGGGAATAGGCTTGAGTACAGGTCTCCAAGGGGACACCTGTTAGACTAACTTTCAGCCCATACCAACGGCTGAGTCAGCCCAGGACTTTCTTCAGTCCAGCAGTAGATCTACTTAATGAAAGCGGTATACGTGGAACAATACTTAATTACTAAGGACTGAATGAAAGGATAAGGGAAATTTAATTGTGGTTATTTGTTTGGATATTGTTGGTACTATTTGACTCTTCTATTCTTTATGGTTATATGAGGAGACCTTTTCTTGTTCTTGAGCTATCTCTGAGTCTCAGTTTCATAGACTTTAGTTTGGTAAACTGAAATGAAACATTTTTAATGGTATCTGATTCTCACTCATCCTTTAGAATTCAGAAACAACTATTTTACCAAGATTCATTTATTTTACTTGGCAATATAGTTATTTGGATAGAGTCAATAAGAATCTTGTTCTTTTTGTTTTACCAGAATATAAGTGGGAAAAATCAATTATGCAACCAATATCACATTGGAGAGTGATTGTCATTTAATTAGGTATGAATAGCTTACTTGCTATTAGAGAGCAAGTACATCCTTGGAAGCCTGTACACAAGACTATTTAATGTGGATTCAGTGCCTGCAAAGTCCTCCCAAGAACCTTGGGCACCAGCTTCACCAATGGTATGGACTCCTGCCAGGTCAGAGACCTGAGAACATTTTGGAGCCCTAAGAAGAGAGGAAGTAGACGAAATTTATCGGTACTGAAAGTGAAATCTGCACGACAGAGTGTCTTGGGCTTGGTTTTCTATAGACCCATGATAAAATAAGTGAGGTTTTACAAATCTAATCCAAGATCCTCAAAGAAAAGTCCAGACAGAAGTAAATTCTTAGTCATTCACAGTTGCTCAGGACTGTAAGGCCACATATTTGCAGCGCAAACTCAAGGTTTGTGCATTTATTTATTTTTTACTTATTTATTTATTTTTTAAAGATTTTATTTATTTATTTGACAGAGAGAGACACACAGCGAGAGAGGGAACACAAGCAGGGGGAATGGGAGAGGGAGAAGCAGGCTTCCCGCGGAGCAGGGAGCCTGATGCAGGGCTCTATCCCAGGACCCTGGGATCATGACCTGAGCCGAAGGCAGACGCTCAACGACTGAGCCACCCAGGCACCCCTTGGTTTGTGCATTTAATTAGGATCCTTTTTGCATTGTATTTCTGTGAGTAATTAGGCCAAACCTAATGAGGCTAGCCTTTTTTGTTTAAAGAACAATCTCTGGGAATTATATCATTATCAAAGGGTGAGAATATTAGCAATAAAAATTCTGAAACATAGATATATGCAGAGATTATTGGGTGTCCCTTCAGTTCAGTGAAGACTTTTACCTTTGATTTTCCATTTTCCGGGCTATTGTATAACTTTGTGGTAGAAGAATACTGATGATTTCTGCCTGGTAGAAAAGATGATTTAAAAATTATGGTTTACTGGCCTATTGGACATTAACCCATTGTGTAATCTAGCAATCTTACCCTGACACTACTTTTTAAATTTGCCTTTAAATACATAGGTCTTCAGGTTTTCATTTTAACTGGTTTCAACATCTTACGGGTTTCCTCATTAATTGCTGTATATATAAAATCTTTGACACAGGTGTGTTTTGCATTTACGCACAAGTCCTGATTTTACCATTTTGAAAATTGTATTTTACCAGGCTTCCGCAGCTGGGAGAAAATGATGGTATCATTGGTCCAGATGCAGACCCCTAAGGAATAAAAGGTCAGGGACAAGCATGAGTTGATGGGAGAAAACCATATCCCAACAGATCTTTGTTTAAGAATGTTTGTAGCAGTGTGCAACAACAAGACGTAGAGAAGGGCTTTACCAGAATCAGAGAGGTGTGAAATGAAGTGTATGCAGGGTGGGATGGGTAGCAGTTGCAGTGTTTGGGGGCACAGTGAAAGGCCTAGGAATTCAGAAAGAGTCAACTGATATCAGTAAGAGGGCTTGAGAAGAGGGAAACTGCAATGGCAGCCATTGCTCCAGACCTGGGAAAAGTAGTAGGAAGGATGGATGGCAAGAGGATGGATATGAAAAGTTAGAGCATTCGGATTTAGATACTTCGGAAAAGACTTGGTGTTCTTGTGTCATAATTGTAGGCTTCTGTCACCAGGGAGACAAAGTCAGAATTACAGTCATCTGCCAGTTGTGCTCTTAACTAGATTTTGGGTCAGTTGTGTGATGGTACCCATGGGCACAGACAGTGTATCTCCTTTTCTGATTTCTTAATATAAAGAATTTTGCTTTAGTTGTTTGAAGCATTCTGTCCCCTAGACTGTCTGTGCTTGTTCTGTATTAACTAGTTATAAAGGAGCTGGTTTGAACGCTTATCATCATTCATTCTGTGCCTCAAAGAGGTGGAGAGTAGTAACGACCATTTGGGGATAGTATTATCTTCATTTTATAGTTGGGCACAAAGGACAAGAAATAATACGGAACTCTTTACGGAGGAGAATACTGTGTCTGTTAGGACAAATCAGAAGTTGAGAAGGAATTTCACATTTCAGTGTGTCTTTTCTTTTTAAAACTAATCATGGAGGAAACTATGAAGGAAACTGTGAAATACCATGTGCCTTGATTATCTTATCACTTAGAGTTGAGTTAGATCCTCTCTTCAGGCAGTTTCAGTCTAGCTATCCATTGAACTGAAGAGCCATAGTCCTGTGCAGAAAAATAATTACTGTATTTCTTTAATGATTCAACCCTAATTAGCAGTGGATGCATGAAAATCAATATTGATGAGGTAAATTTAGGAAGAAGTGACTTAAGTTAGTGGCTTTTAAAGAAGCTCTGAAACTAAATGGTGAACAAGTTCTTCATTAACCTAACGAATTACCCCAGTTTACAAGGATTTCCTAAAATTTTTATTTTAATCAAGGTATTCTTTCATTCTTTAAATTCTATCTGGATTGAAGGAATTCCTATGGGACTCAAATTAAGGCAACGTGAAGGTTCAAGTCCAGGAGCTGGTCCTGTCCTGACAGAACGCCTGTGAGTCAGCTCTCACTCTGGTCAGCTTTGCTCAGTTCTTACATGAGGCTTTAATCCTTCCCGCTTGTTTGGAACCTTAAGGACTGCTTGGCCGTCTGTGGGAGCACGTGTGCGTCTGCAAGTCTGAATGCCTGGAGTTTCCGTCTCACTGTGGATATCCCTAGCGTTATTTGGCTTCTTCCTGGCTTCTTTCTCCATTTGTTTTACATTATATCCATTCTGTGTCACTGTTCACACCTGGCACTCTCTCTGGGTTGATAATGTTACAATATGGAAAACAGGAGCAAAGTTTCTTTAACGCTCTTGGGCAGCTCCATGGACAGCTAGGGTTTGGGTGAGACTTCACTGAAACAGTCCTTTATGGTGCCTTTAACAGCATGCACCATTTTTAGTGATTTCTTTAACCTCTTTGCACATATTTCCTCATTGTTAAAATAGAAAGGTTAGAATCAGAACTAGACCTTATTGACTGGCTTGTTTCCTGCGTTGCTCCACAGTAGGTGTGAATGGATCTGTAATTTCAAAGTCATGGCTAGCCAAACATGGTGCTCTTCCTATGTATTTATGGTGAGTATTTATTTCATGTCAGGCCTGTATAATAAAATTATGTAACTGAGTTCTATTTTTCCTAGTGATTTGTTTCTACAGTTAAAAAAAAAGTATTGTCTGAAATTGAATTAGGAGTATTTTAAAATTAGAGCAATTTAGCATTAACTTTTTTGTGTGAATTATGTTAATATTTAAGCATACATTGTTGTTAGTAAGATTTGACAAGTGTCAAATACTTTTGATTATATAATTTTATAATTTCAGTTACAGCACTCAAGAAGACAGGAACATTTTAATTCTTATGGAATGCCTGATACCCAGAAAGCTTTGTAACTGGTTGTTTTAGTTTGGGAGGCAGCTTTTTCTCCAAACATACCTGATGCCATTATACTTTAGAGCTAGTTTTGCTACTAACTGAATAAACACAAAGAATTGAGATCAGTAGTGCTAGAAAGAATGGGTCCTATTTCTTAGATTTCAGCTAGCTGCGCCATACAAAATAGACCAGGTTCCTAATCTCCAAACCTGAAATTAGTCATGTGATTGAGGTATTCACATGTGCTAAGTAACAGATTTGCCTGTGTAAAATAATTAGTGGAATCATCAGATACTATTAAGCATCACAAAATTGTTTTCCTTGGAATATTTTTTTATATGATTACCATTTAGAATCAGTGAAATCTTAAATCATAATGACAGTTGGAACATCTGAATGTCAAGCAAATTAGGAAATACACAATTGCTTAGAAGAGTGATGAGAATTAAGAGAATTATTTAAATAAAATAAGAAAACTCTAATAATAAGGTGAGGTGAGGTTACAAAGCTCCACTCTTAGAGAATAGTTGAAATGTGGGGTAAAAATGACATCAGTAACAAACATGGTCTCATGCAGAGTCAAGCAAAGTTGAATTTGAGTCTTTTCAGTATGTGCCTCTTAGAATCATGTTGATGACTTTACCCTAGAAGTCACGCTTTTTGTTGTATTGCTTTGATTTTCATGACTTTTAAGTTTTCTTGTCAAACACTGAGAGAAAGAGAGAAGGGAAGGAAAGTGTGGGGAGAGGGAGAGGAGGAGAGGGAGAGGGAGAGGGGCAATGGGAAACCTAAAGACTTAATTTGGAAATTGAATGTGTGGCTTGCAATGCAATTGACTACCCTTCTCAAGACCCATGTTCTTTTCCCACATATAAAAAATAATGTGTGAGGCTGTTCTCTTAACTGTCACGTGTGAGACTTGCCTTCTGTGAGCATCCAGGGCTGGCTTACACGAAAGGGAGAAGAATCAAGGTAAAGTACAAAAGATGCTTTGTTCTTTGCTACATGCAAAATGAAGAATCAGACTTCCTATATTTTCAGTAGCTGAGGGAAGAGTACTATGTTTGAATTTTTGTTTAAAAAAATGAAATTATAGAATTATAGAGGTTGAAAGGAATATAAAACTTCAATATTACAGATGAGAAAATTGGAGGGTTTATTTTAAAAATAATTTGTCCATCACTCTGGGTGTGTCAGCCATTGCTGGTGATAAAAGCTAAATAAGACATAAAGTCTTTTGGGGCGCCTGGGTGGCTCAGTTGTTAAGCGTCTGCCTTCGGCTTGGGTCATGATCCCAAGGTCCTGGGATCGAGCCTCACATCTGGCTCCCTGCTCAGTGGGAAGCCTGCTTCTCCCTCTGACCCTCCCCCTGCTTGTGTTCCCTCTCTTGCTGTGTCTTTCTCTGTCAAATAAATAAATAAAATCTTAAAAAAAATTAAAAAAAAGACATAAAGTCTTTTGCCTTAAGAGGTATGGGATCTACAGGAAAAGAGACACCTGAGTGTGTCCTAACCCGTGAAGTGGTCAAAGCTGTCCTTGAAGTAGCGGCGGGGGGGGGGGGGGGTTCCCAGGGGCAGGGGTCCACCTCTCCGGTGTGTGCCACTACGTTCTACCATTCTACCCCTGGACAGTATCCGAAGCCTAGCATACATGCGAATGCATCTGTTCAGGGGCAGGGACTTGAAGGAAATTTAATCATCACTGGAGCCCTTCTGTAAATGCCGGTGAGTTCTCTTGCACCTATGCCATATGGTGGTTTCTTCATGCACTTGGTTTTCTCTGTGACTATCTAGTTTCTCATTTAACATTTTTCCATTCCTAATTACTTAGAAGTATTGATGTGTATATAGTTAAGCACTGTTTACCTGCCACTCAGGACATTTGGGGCAATGTTGGAAAGTAGTGCTCCATCTCTATTTTCTCATTTAGTTCATCTTGACACAGCCGTCTCCTTCCCTCCCTCACATCCCTTTCAGGATCCAAGGGGGAGAGAGCAAGCAGGCTGGCGACGCCAGTGATGGGGCTCATTGGACACCTACGTTCAGGGAGTGGGTACAAAACTGAGGCAGTCCACACCTTCCAGGGCTGTACGAATCCATGTGATTTCCCAAGTAAAAAAAATCAGCCAAATGTATGAAGTTCTGTAAATCTTCCATTACACATAATTGAATTTCACCAGAAACTGGAATCTTAGGAGTTGTAGTTGCTCCTTTCCCAAGGACTAAGTAGATGAATTCACTTAACAGTTTAGCATGATGATTTTATACCATGAAATAGTATTGCTCACCTGGGCTGTACAGGTTCTGGGAGGAGTAGCAGTGAGGACTAACGGTGGGTATTAAAGATACATTGAAAATTCATATACATATAAAGTATAAATTAAATATGACAAGTATTGAAAGTTAACACTGTTTAATATTTTAAACAAAAAATCCTTCTCATATGGGCTTGTGCTTATCAAATCCTTTGAATTTCGGTTTCATGTTTCCAGAAAGATGATTATAAAATATATTTATTTTTTATAATATATTTTATTATATCTATTACATTATATATTATGGAAAAGTTAGCCTGATTATTTTTATTATATTAGACTAGACCAATTATGAGACTAGTTTCTTTTATTTTTACCATGCTATATTTTAATGACAAACTAGATTTTTGTCTTTGGGTATTTTTTGCCTCACATTTCAATATTGCTTCTGTCTTGTCTACCTATTTCTCTTTTTCATTCCAGTTACACAGAATCAATTCTTAAAGCATCCTTCTCATAAGGAACTCCCAAGCAGGCCACAGGGTTTAATATTGCAGTTTCTTGTTAGAAAAGCCAGACTATAACAGAAGTAATAAAGACAGTCATTTGTCTTTCTGTAAGTGATTGTTGATAGTTGCAATTTAATTTGGCATTAAGTTTATGGCCTACTTAATACATCTGATTTACAACTTTGTAGGCACTACAATGGGACATCATTCCTCAGGTGGCCTGACATCTCATTGAAGCCTTACACAGAGGATTCTGCTATAAGGCTTTATTTTTCTCTGAAAACATTGTAAACAGTACCTCACTGTGCTCCTCAGATTCCTAAGAGGTTCATCAGACCATCACTTGGTGGCTGAGAGGTCTTATGGCTTCTTGTATTTGAATGAACCTTTGGGAAAAAGATGAGGATTTTACCAGAATGGCATTAGGCCTAATAACTGTAATTTCCTAGTTATGCTAGTCAGTTTGATCAGAATCCTTTTAAATGGTGGCCAAGTGGTTCTATAAAACTTTTCTTTTTTCCTTTCTTTTTCAGACTCATTTTGTTTCCTATTGATTGCTTTACAAGTTAGCAGTTCTGATTAGAAAGTGTTTTTTTTCTGGATACTGATCATCAGTTTGGGAACCTGCTTCCAAATATCTATCTAAGACATTGTACAATTTATTGATGTCTGATTTGATTTTTTGGTGAAGAGGAGGAAATGGGCAAAGTGGCCTTTTAAAATGCTGGCAGAATTCAAGGCTCTTTACTATGAAGAAACTGGGAATATTACAATTAAAGAGATCGTTGCTCCGAATACTAAGGCTTCATACAAGATTCATGGTGGAATCAGTTATTGGAAATAGAAATATCTTAATTCCCCATCACTTGTTCTTTCTAGATTGAAGTCACATTTTAAGGAAAGAATTTGTAGATAATGATTGCCTCTGCCACGTCAAATGTGTATTACACTGTTAAGGATTGATGTTAATGTGAATGGCAGCTCCTAATCAGGCGGAATGGGAAGATGCTCAGATTTGGGATTGTTTTAAAAGAACTTTAATTACTAAGTTCCATTAGCAGTTTAGGGAAGTCAAAGTAATGGATGTTAACTTTTCTGAAGATCTGTGCAGTATTAGTAAGAAGAAAACCTGTTAGCTTGGCGTGACAGTGTAAAGCTTAGAGAAGAATTTACATTTGTTTGTTAAAAGGGCCTTTAGGATGTCAATAGATTATTTGATATATCCCATATACTTTTTTGGCCTTTTTTTTTAAAATTATTTATTTGTCAGAGAGAGAGAGAGAGAGCACAAGCAGGGGGAGGGACAGGCAGAGGGAGAAGCAGGCTCCCTGCCAAGCAGGGAGCCCAATGAGGGACTCAATCCCAGGATCCTGAGATCATGACGTGAACCAAAGACAGGCACTTAACCGACTGAGCCACCCAGGCGTCCCACTTTTTTGGCTTTTTATACACTATTACTGTAAGACCAACATGATAACAAATCAATATGTTCACTGTAAGAGTAAGACACTTGTTAGAGTTGAGAGGTTATGGACTTGGCATTTCAACAAATACTTTTAGCGCCTACTCGTGCAAGCCGTTTGCATTTGGTTGATGTATGTGATGAATCAGTCATAATCCCACCCTGGAAGGAATTTACTTTACGGCTGGATAATATATCCAGTTGGAAAAAGGGTAGAACATATAAAATTTTCTGGTGAAGGATAAGAAGCAATGGTTTTTTTAGGATTTAAATACTTCAATTTTAATTTTAATTTCATATCCTTTTCTCTGTCATGCTCTCCAACTGTTTGCACTTTAAAAAATTAATAATTATCCTAGATTTATTATATGACAAAATTTAAATTTAATTTTAACATTGTTTAAAGCAGATGTCCCAAATTAGATGTAGCTTATATAAAATAGATCATTTTTAAAAAGAGCTAATTGCTTTCTTTATCAAAAACTATTATTACAACATTTTAATGCCTGTTTGTCACATTTCGTGCTCCAGGCTGCCAGACTTTAATGAAGGATTTTAAAATTTTGACTAAAATAAAACTATTGCAATATTTTGGTTTGCTGAAGCTTTTATCAAATAATTAACATTAATTTAAATGTAAGGCATCATTTATATGTGTGTGTGTGTGTGTGTGTGTGTATTGGGTTGTGTATTCAATCCTGTGCAATATATGCTATTAAAAATATGAATGTTTGTCAGTGGTTAAAACAAAAAGATATGAAAAGAGGAATAAATCTTTGGGGAGACAGTACAGTTACTAATAAGAGGCAGCTGTGAAACCTATGCAGTGATTTGTAGGTACTTAGCAAAAGGACTACAAGACC
The DNA here is from genome assembly GCF_002201575.2 of Neomonachus schauinslandi. Classification (NCBI taxonomy): domain Eukaryota; kingdom Metazoa; phylum Chordata; class Mammalia; order Carnivora; family Phocidae; genus Neomonachus; species Neomonachus schauinslandi. The sequence continues at coordinate 6,220,256 of NC_058410.1, forward strand.
ATATGGTCAAGCATTATGTATTAATTATTTTTCCACACCAAAATAAAAAAATGTTATAAAATTGAGCTTTCCTTAACTGAATCAATGTTAAAATTTTTATTTATTCTATGATCAACTGACATATAATTTGTAAATATGTCAACACTGTGAGTTTTTTTTAGACTGTGTTTTAATCTATAAATAAAAGACCTAGCAAAAGTGTTTTCTTATATGTATCTGATTTGCAGCAATAGGAAAGCCCTGAAATATCAGATTATTCTTTCCCCATTTATTATGGATCATTATCCAGATTGATGCTGAAATAATTAGTTTTAAATTAGTCATTTGATAGAGATTCCCAGCATGAAGCTTTCACATAGTAAAATACTTGTGAAATTGTGCATAGACATTATTTTAGCACAGTTGCTTTATAGAAATGCCTCTACTGATTTAAGATTAAACAGAGAGGATTGATGTAGGTAACATCAGTTTGAACCATATTCCTGTCTCCTTTGCTAAACTAAAGGCCATTGTTCATGAAAGCATCCATTGGACCTTATTTATAAGGGTGCACTAATTGTTGAGCTAGTGCTTGAAAAATATTAAATCATTCCAGATTAACTTTTTGTTATCCATTTAGTACAGGGTGCTACCATTTCTACAACCTGATTCCTCATGCTGTTGGAACAGATGAGCTTATCTCCTATTTCACAGAGACAGCATCACTTCTGAGATATTCCATCTTTAATAAACCTCTCTATTCCATCATTTGGTGACTGTAAGTTAGGGTAACAATACCCTGTAAGCATAGGTAGTGTTTGGGTAATTAAGGAAATGCACGTAAAAATCTAAAGCAAAACATCTGGTACACACTGAATACTTAAAAAAGGATAGTCTCCCTCCTTCATGTCCAAGGTCATTTCTGTATTACTGTGCCTCCTAATTGTAGTTTCTCTGTGATACCTCCAATGTGTCCGTCTGCAGTCTCTCCTTCACTGTGCGCTGTGCAATCCCGCTGCACTTCTCTCTCTCTAAACTTTCAACTCTACTTTGCTCTCAGGTGAATGTCTTTGTTTTCTTTATCTCTTTATCACCAAAACTTTCAGAAAGAATGATCTTTGTGTCTCTACCTTCCCTCTCACTCATTCCTGATTTCATGATAATCTGAGTTCTACTCTATTCTCAAGTTTTCCTTCCTAATGACTTCCTTATTGCTATATCTAAGGACTTTTATAGTCCTTGTATATTTGATTCTGTTGGCCTTAGAACATTATGTCCTACTCCCTGAAGCTATTGTCCCTTGACTTCTGGAGTATGACTCTCTATAGTTGCTCTATATCTCTGATCCTGCTTTCCCAGGCTCCTTGATTTCCTCTATTTTGTCTTGTGGGGATAACCCAGAGGCTGGTGTCTCAGTCTCCTGAGCAGACTTCAGCTGCCACCTCTCCATTGGTAACTCTGATGCCTTTCCTAGCCTCATTCCATTATTTGAAACTGCCCACCGATCATCTTCAGTGCCAGTCAGCCATCTAAAAGTTACCTTGCCCCAAACAGTTCCATATGTTTTTAATTCTTGGAATTGCTGATTCTTCTCTTTCTGCCTGTATGTGTCACCCCACCATTGTGATTGGAGATAATTCTCTTAGGTCTGTCTGTTCATGTATGTCTGTTCATCTCCATTCCCTCTGCCTCATTCACCTCAGTCATTACTGTTGCTTAGTAACTAATCTCTTGGTCACCAGTCTCCCACACTTTCCACTTCAGTTACTTCACTTAAATAAAGAAAAATAAATCGATCACATCACTTCCCTGCTTGAGAACCACTGATAATTTCGTATTAACTATGAAGTAAATTTCAAAATATGTAGCATGTGGTGTAAAGCTCTTCACAACCCCAGGACAGTATTTCTACCAAAATTATTTTCTATGACAGACATTTAGTTGATAGTAATTATTTGTTTAAATAATCTGTTAAAACTTACAATTTATCGAATAGTCGGTATTTTGGATGCAACAGCCACAACCTCTTTTCTGAGTATGCTTTGTTTTTTTTTTTTTTTTTTTTTTTGCTTGTTGGTTTGCTTTTTGTTTTGTTTTTGTTTTTTACTTCTGTGCCATTGTATATGTGAGCCTCTTTATAAGGAAGGACCTTTTTCATTGACACACTTCTAAACATCCTTCAAGATAGAGTTCAGATGTCACTTCCTCAGAATTTTCTTTCATCTTTAAGACATAGTTATTTCCCTCTCGAGGTTCTCATATAGCACTTTCTATCAACTTCTCCTGAGTCAATTTTTAGGTAATGTAATTATGTGTTTGTGTTTTAGTATCTATAGATAATGTGAGTTCCATAGATCAGAGACTTTGCCTTATTTATTCTGATGTTGAATCCCCCCTAGGACATAGCACATTTAAAAGTATTGGTAACTGGGGCACCTGGGTGACTCAGTTGGTTGAGCTGGTTGAGCTTTGGACTCTGTTTCTGTTCAGGTCATGATCTCACAGCCCTGGGATCGAGCCCACATTGGGCCCCACACTCAGTGTGGAGTCTCCTCCACATTCTTTCTCCCGGTCCCTCGCCCTCTGCCCCTTCCTCGCTCTCTCTCTTTAAAATAAAATAAAATCTTTTAAAGTATTGGTAATTAGCAGATATTTGAGCATTTTTTTACTTGTTCAAAATGTGAATGGTAAGTTGTTTTCAACCTTTTATTTAAAAATAAATGTTTTATAGAATATAATGCAGTTAAAGACGTGAAGGTATGATATTTTAATCATCCCATGCTCAGTTAATTTTTTAGAACATCTATAGAATGTTCTAGTTTAGATTTCTTTCATCTGTGAAGTAATAAGAGCAGAAATTTATCGGCACGTTCTTCCTCCATGATTAGCTTGAGATTTGTTCTCAAAGGCACGGTGTCTTACTTTGAGAGGAAAAGATTTTTTGAAACAAAAAAAAATTATGTTCTATGAGAGGTCTTGCATTTTGCAAACAGAGTATCCTCAGTGTCTACATTTCAAATGATAACATTCTAAAAGTACATTAAAAGTTGTTTTGTTTAAAATATTACATTTGTTTTGCCATTAAAAAACAAAACAAAATAAAAACAGGAACAAACCCCCCCCATGAAAATGGTAAATCTCCCAGCCAGCATGAAAAAAGCAGGTTAATCATAAAATACCAGAAATATCTCACTTATCAATGATTTCACTACCCCCTAATAACCTTTTTTAAAAAGATTTTATTTATTTATTTGACAGAGAGAGAGAAAGTGAGAGAGGGAACACAAGCAGGGGGAGTGGGAGAGGGAGAAGCAGACTTCGGACGGAGCAGGGAACCCGATGAGGGGCTCGATCCCAGGACCCTGGGATCATGACCTGAGCGGAAGGCAGACACTTAATGACTGAGCCACCCAGGTGCCCCCCCAATAACCTTTTTAGGGTGGGAGAAAACAAAAAAACAAAACAAGTTCTGCATTCTAACTGTGGTCACAAATAATACTTATTTCCTTTGGCAGCATGTGTGGGGATGGGGATTTTCCTAACACATACTTAGCTGAAAATAAGTCACCCATTAGTCGAGAAATGTCAAGCCCCAGTGTAGGCCAAGATCTTCCTGAACTATGATATTCTTCATCTGTTAGAGAAAACAGGCTGAAGTCTTTCTTGCAGTTTGATACTAATAAAGTAACTGGGATAAATTTCCCAGTGCTTTTTCTTTCCTCCTTATTCTCGCTGTAAAAAAGGGAATTATCACCTGCCTTCTTCTTGGGGATATAGAGATTATAATTTTTCAGGAAGATACTGTGAAATGTTTACTAATTTTCAAGTTTTGTAAATATGCACATACATATTTATAAAAATAAACATATTTACATTAAATATATACATATGTGTATGTATAATTTATATATTTATATGTTTATTATATGATACTTACATATTTTATATTATATACACACACATATATTTATATATGTATATATTTACATATTTATACACAAAAATGGTGACGAAGGGCTATGGGGACTAAGGCAGCAAGGGAGGGAGATACAGAGTAGGAAAGGTGAGGATGAGGCTAGTTTAAAATTTTAAAAGAGGCCATTAGGCCTCACCAAGAAAGTCACATTTGAGCAAAGACTGAAAAGAAGACATGTTTCTTCTCATCTTTCATTTCTGGAGGGATGGACTTGAATATTGGCTGCCACGCTGCCATGTCCAATTAAGACTAGCCAAAGCGAAGCTCAGCATCACCCATGCTTAGGTGAAAACCACTGGGTGAAAGGACATGTTTGGAAATGAAAACTGTTTATATATCTACACTAGATATTTACTCTGCCTGACAGAAAGTCCTCTGTTTGACATCGTCCTTAATCTGGTTCGAACCTGTTTTATCAGTATCCAGCAGCTTCACCCCTGTCGATTTCTTCCGTGCTCAGTTACATATTCACTGGGGGTTGGCAGTGGCATGGCTCATGCTGTCTACACTCAGGGTTGGAGGCTGATCAAGCTGGTCCTCTCTGGACCATGTTCACCCTTGTGGCAGTGGAAAGGGAGGTCGTGGCTATCCCTTCTCCTCCCATTTCATGGCCAAAGCAAGTCAAGCAAGCCTTGGCCTTGGTGCAGAAGGGAAGTGTCATCCACCCAGAGGGACAGGCATAGCCAAAAGTGGCAGCAAATGGTTTAAACACTGATTCTATTTCCCACACTTAGCTGTTTGACTATAGCTCCCTTCAACCTCTGATAGACATCATTTTCCACTTCATTACGTAGATGCCCTCTCGTCAGCACATTTGCAACGTGTCTTCTCTAAAGTCTATTTCCCCACCACCATGTTGCTTGTCTTCCTTCTGCAGTTTGCATGAATGTCAGTGGTCTTTGACGATGCAGTTAAGGGACATCTTTCCCCTTATCTGCTGAAATGCTTGGACTTATATTGGTCTGCCGTGAAAAGAAGGACCACACAGTATGGCTTCAGCTTCATCCGTGACTCATATTTCAACTCCTGGCGGTTAGGGACTCTGCCCGTATGTCTTACGTAGCTCTCCGCATACCTTGCACCATTTGGTTATGTAGAGACATTCAACTAATGAGTTGGTGAAATATTTTATTTAATTCTTTTCAGTGACTATGTATGAAAAGCATATTTATATCAATAATTTTAAAATGTGAAGTCATCATCCTTTTCCCCCTTCATGCAATATAAGTTTGAATTTCAGTCTTTTTTGAGGAAAAGGTATCTTTGCTGTGTCTCCAGGCCATGAAGCTAAGTTCAGAGTCTTTTCTGCCCTCAACCTCTTTAAGCAAAACAACTCCACTTTATTTCTTTGATATATGTTTTGTGGGTTCTTACAAGTTTTTGTTTGAAAATTGGGTTCTTCTACCAAAATTTTTTAAGTCACTGTTTTAAAATAAAAACAGAGTGAGTCTTACTAGATACACATTTTTATATAAGACAGTTCTTTTGGTTGCCATAACCTGTTGGACACCAGCCTTGAGATTTAAGACAAATGAGCATATTAATACATCAAAGCCAAACAGGAGATAGGGTGTGTTTTAAGATTAGCTTGATCTTTGAAGGTGAGGGCCACTGTTTTTCTGCCAGTCTCTAGCCTTGATGAACTCTCCTTGGGAAATGATTTATCTCTGTTGCCATTGGAAGAGAACCTTATTTTATTTTAATATACTGCTTTTCTTTTGGGTTTGTGTTGCTTTCATAAGTTTAGAAACATAAAAAAGAAATATTATTTAGTGTCAGAAAGCTTAAACGAACTTTCATTTCTAGAATGTTTAGTGCAGTCATGTTTGCATATAATAAGCCATTCATCTACATAATTGCTGATTTCAGAAATCCTTTAAAAACTGTCATAATGTATATATTCTTTTGAATTTGAGAGAAAAGCCAAGCTTTTCTTATAAAATCTCTGTATTAGAATCTTTAATTATTATTATTTTTTAAAGATTTTATTTATTTATTTGAGAGAGAGCAAGAGAGAGAGCACAAGTGGGATGAAGGGCAGAGGGAGAAGTAGACTCTCTGCTGAGCAGGGAGCAGGATGCAGGGCTCGATCCTGGGACTCTGGGATCATGACCTGAGCCGAAGGCAGATACTTAACCAACTGAGCCACCCAGGTGCCCCAGAGTCTTTAATTATTCTTGTAAATATATTATTTTTTACATAGCATTCTCAAAATATATTCCTTCAAAAATAATTCTTTTCCCAGCAACGGGCATTTATGACCCAAGGAAGCTAACAAAGAAGAACCTAAAAAGAGATCAAGGGTGAAGGTAATTATTGTGAGCTGGATTGAATCAACAGACCAAGCACACTAGCCTAATTCTCTTTTCTCCTAAGGGAACATTAAAATAATGAAGCAGATTGTGGATTTTTTTTTTTTACAATGAAACCCTGCATTGAATGTTAGAGAAAAAGTAGAAAATGTGTTCAGTAGTGAAATTCATGAGACATTTTCACACATAAAATAAAACATGTCCATTGTTTTAGGGATGGGATCATCCCTAAAGGGATGATAGGTGAGGGATCACCACCTCACCTATTTGCTGCTCTGCAGAACATTCTGACTGTTGACATCCTTTTCAGTCCAGGGAGAGGCTTTTTGGGATGGTGTATTTCCCAGTGTAGACAAAACAGTGTGAGCTACCCATATTAATTGTCATCATTTTTCATTTAGAAAAATAAGCTGACAATCAAGGATCATTTGATATTTAAGGAAAAACTGTATTTAGATGAACAAAAAGAATAACTGATACCAGAAGATTTAGGTATAATTCAGGGAGCACAAGAAACTTTAAAAACAAGTCTAATTAGTACCCTCAGCAGAATTTGAGATGTTATAGCTGTAACAGGCTGTTATGAAAAAGAAGCAAAGAACAAGAAATTTCCAGAAAATTAAAAATATGATTACCAAATTAAGAATTTATTGGGCCAATTGGTAGAAGCTTAGGCTAGTTTTTATCCTCAAGTTAAACTGCAGATTAAATCCCAACACTTAGAATGTAAAGACAAGGACCTGGAACATAGAAAAAGTTACGGAGAATGGAGAGTAGAGTCAATAGAGCCAACGTCTCATGAATGTAAAAGACTAATTCAGTGAAAGGCAGAGAATACAGTACCGAAAGAATATTTCTATAAGCTGAAGAAACACGATATATTAGTTAACCTTGGGTGTGCAACACAGGACTGCAAAACTGAGTGGTTAAACAGCGACTGTTAATTTAGTATACGTGGTGGTGCTTTGCTGGTTGCTTCTTTGGGTCTGGACAAGGTATGGCTCTTTCACCTGCACTAGCTCCTGGGACTCTGGTCAGCTGGAAGATTGGCTTAGGATTAGCTGATATGAGACAAACTCACTTCCATGACTGACTGTGGCCGTGATGGCAGGAATCATGGAGCCACTTGTCCCTTCATCCTGCTAACTTTGCCTTGTTTTCTGGGCAGCAGGATTTCTAGGGGCAGTAGGAGTGTAATTTCCAATGCACAGGGCTTTTTCAAGCCTCCTTACTTCTCTTTGCTAATGTCCATTGGCCAAAGCAAATTACATGGCCAGCCCGGAGAACCAAAGGGCTTGGATTTGGGCAGGCATGCAGAACTTGGGACATGATTGCACTAAATCTACCAGAGACAGCAGTTATCAGATTAAAAATTCTTGCAAGCAGGATGGATAAAATGAATTACAGGTAGACATATCTTGGTGAAATTTCAAAATTCTCATGCTAAAGAAGAAAATGCTACAATCTTCTAATTAGAATAAAATTATCTGCAAAGAAATGAAAATGACGGTAATAGATTTTTCATCAGCAACAGTGCATCCTGGAAGACATCCAAGCAATAGTTTTCAAAGACCTGAGAAAAAAATTAAATATAGAATTCTGTACCTAATTTTTAATCATACTCCAGAGGAATGCAAAGCTTAATAAAGAATGTCTATATGAAAATATAACCCAAAGATTTTTGAGTAAAAGGATAATATGAAATATAGGGAAAAGTGTTGGCTGAATCATACAACCTAGAAGAAACTTGGAAAACTAAGGAAGTTAAAAGAAATCCACTGAGGCATGAAACTCTACTTGATTATGTAATGAATGATATTTAAGTATCAAATATTAAATAGGCATAGTGCTCCACTGTTGCTTACATTGGATTTTAATTTGTACACAAAGCATTGTACACAAGCAAATTGTACAAATTGTACACAAAGCAGTGGAGACCTAGTTATTGTCTCGATGTTATAAAAATAACAATATAGCTAACAATCATCAAAAGAGATTGGACCAAGGCGACATAGAAGGAAGTCTATGTGCAGCGCTTCTTCATCTTTCATTGAAGCGGTAGTTGACTTAAGGCTGATCAGTCTGTAGTGAAGTTTGAATGTCGATTACTTGCAGTTACAAGTGGTAACTAGTGAAAGAGCAAAAAATATAGTATCAATGCCAAAAGTCCAGAGGTGGAGTAGGAAAGAAGGAAGGAATGGATAGAAGTACCCTTACTTCCTCATTTGCCATAGTGGACAAAGATAATGCACTGTGCTGAGTAGGAAAATCAAGGAATAGTATGCTGTTTAAAGCATTACATAAACTTATAATGATGTATGTCATGTATGTGCAGATATTACCTTCATATTTGGAAAAATACAAAATTTGAAAAATTTGGAAAAAAATCAATATTTATTAAATATTTTGTAGAACACATATAAGGTGGAAGCTCTACGCTCGTTAGAATGAATGAGGACTGTATGAAGGATGACCATCCCACATTGCTTAGTGAAAAAGGAAGCTGTAGAATGAGCGTGGAGGGACCATTTATTTTAAACATGTTTTAATCTGCTTGTCTGCCTGCCTGTCTACTGTGTGTGTGTGTGTGTGTGTATGTTTATATGGATGGAGAAACTCAAAGAGGGATAAATAACAATTCTGCGTTATTTTTTCACATCTAGATATGGTAAGATTTATCATCCATCCAATTTAGCTGTGACATCAAGACTCATGTGTTAAAGTCATAATTTTCCTTTTTAATGTTCATCATTAGCTAAGGCATTTATTTTCAAACATCTTATTTCCTCGGAATGGTTAATTCTAAAAGTCTACATTCCTGAGGCTATTTATCTATTTTCAGTTTAAACCAGCTTTCTGGACAATGAGAGATCTTCCTGTTAATGTATAGTAATTAAAGTAGCATATGCATGTTTTCTAAATCTGTTTTGTCTGTGTTCTTTTAAGAGAATTATTTTCTATCCAAACTGCTGATCATCAGTACATACCTTTATTGTATCTTTGCTCATGCTGTTGCCTTACACTTTTTAGATACAACTTTATAAAAGGAGGGTATTGAAAAATGTCTGGGATGGTTGTCATTATCTACCTTCACAGTAAATATTTAATTTGTCCCTGTGATGTTTACACGTTATAGCAATATATCAAGGGGTGAGAGTAGAAGAAAACTTTTTTTTGTAGTACCTCACAGTAAGAAATACATTTTACATCAAAATATAACATGCCTATGTATGTTTATCTGAAAGAAAAGTTTCCTAAAATGAGATATACTCTTACTAAATGTAATATTCTGATATTTTCTATTTCATTTTATTTTATGTTTTAAGTCTGCAACTCATTAATGTGTCAGGATTTATAGTTTGGAAAATAGTAGACCAGATATGATGAAGGTCCATTTTGTCTGAATCATTATTTAGTTCCAATAGCCTACAAGAATGTCACCTTCATTTTGAAATTTGTTTTGTAAAAAATATGATGTTGCAGTCATTTATGTTGCAGTAAATTAGGCCTTATTGGTGTAATAAAATCTAAGCGTCCTGAATATTTTAATGTTGCGGTATGGAGAATCCTATACTTTTTAAGACCTTGGGATGATCTGGTTGTTCCTTCCTAGTAGCTTTCTAATGCTCAGGGAGTTTGGCTTTCTTACCGCAAATGCGTTTTGGACACAATGTATTGCTAGAGTATTGGTTTTTCTCCCCACATGTAATATCCCCAAAGCCTAAAACAAGATATTTATCTTTTTGATAGACAAGCAATTAACTTTTGGAGGGAATTTAAAGGCGGTAAAGCACATCTGTTAGGACATTGGAAATAAATAGGAATTTCTGACAGGCAAACATTATAGCTTTGCATTTGTTATGCTGTAGCTAAAGCTATCTCAGCATTTTTATTATAAACCTAAGGGATTATCAGTCTGCAGTAAAACTCTTTTTGGAGTGAGGCTTATTTAGATTCAGAGCTTCCTCACGAAGAACCTTTGCTTTCCTGAACACAGGAGAGTAGCTTTGCTTCTGGTTGCTTCTCTAAGAAAGCAATGTGTCTGGGCTCACCATATAATTATATAAGTATTTAAAATATTTGATTTATTGTAAGCTGACTCATAGACTATTCAAGTGTACTGTTTAATATAAAGGCAACGTAGGAACTGGTTTGGCAGCTCCGTTACCGAGTAGCATTAAAATAGTTGTTTATTTCTGACTCAGTCATACAGCAGTGGGTTTTTGGCAATTGTCAGATAACTCACCATTATCCGTGTGTTGGTAAGACTGAGTACACACTTCATAAGATGCTCTCCTCAAGACACTGGAATTTGAGTGGCTCATGATTTCTGTCATCCCTGTGCTGAAATGTGCTCAAACAGTTGAAAAATATTCCAGTTTTCGAAAGAGGGATAGAATAGTATTTTATTTTTATTCACATTAAAACATGAAGGTAAGAAAGAGTAGTATTTAACATTAAGAGCATGTGTTTAAACCCTTTGTCTATATTTATCAGCTGGTACACTTAAGGAATGCCTTCCTCTTGAGTCTCAGATTCTTTGTGTGTAATAAATACTGATAATGATTATGGCTGTGTCATTGGGGTGGTCTAAGGTTGAGACGTACCAATCCATGGAAAGCCGTCAGGACAGTGCTGGACATGTTAAGTGCTTAATAAGTTTTAGGTCGTATTATTACTCCTGGTATTATTACTTCTTTGTTATTATGGTTTTATATTTTATCATAGGACTATAGTTACAAAAATTCATTTTTTATGTTAAAAATCTAATGTATACTGTCATTATATTAAAAAAAATAAAAAGCAGCTGAGGGTTCTAGGTAGATATCTCCTGTATTCTGTGTTTTGGATTTTTTTGGTTTGTTTGTTTTGCTAAATAATGTAATACCTAATCATTGCAACTTAATTTCAGGGACAGAAGTGTAACTCGTATGGAAAAACTCTAGGTCTTTGAATGTAAGAATTCTGTCTTCCTAGGAGATTCATTTAAAAGTCTTATTCCTGCTGATGTTGCTGACTTTAAAAAAGCATTCCTCTGTTATATTGCAAAGTATAGCAAAGGAAAATGCTGTTACATAATGTATATGTCAAGGTATATCAAAATAGTGTAATATTATGTAAGGCTTTCTCTTGCTTCAATTCAGAGGAATAGCAATTTTGTGCTATACAAATAAATTGATTGATAGAAGATAGAGGAAAAAGTCATACTGTTGTTCAGCTATGCTGAGCACCATCTTACTATACACATACCATTTCACCTTTATAGTATAAGCAAGGTACAGTTACAGTTTAAAAACTAGTGAGTATTATACAGGAAGTGGGGAAAGTATAAATGTGTAGAGTGTTTTGGAACAGTTATATGCTTGTCACTGGGTTGCAGTATGCATTTTGTTCCTTTTGTAAATAATCTATGTGTGGCATTCGATGAGTTAATAGCAATGGTGGCAGCTGGAATGGGGCAGAAGTCGCAGGCATTGCTAAATCCATTTAGTCAGTCCGTATTCATTGACTGAATATTATGAGCCAAAGTATCTTAGGTACTGGAGTTAGAAATATGAATAAAGTAGGTGATAGTAACCCCTAAGTGGGTTTACTGTAAGACAGATAAATAGAGATTTCCTCTACATGTGCCCATTGCTGTGGGACAATCCACAGAGCAAGATCTTTAGGAGGCAGTGGGGTTGGGAGTGGCATCCGGGGAGTGTGGGTATATAGGCCTTAGATTAAAAAAAAAAAAAAAGGAAAGCCTGTTGTACTGTCTCAGAAAGAAAGGAAGGACGAGTTTGCATGCAATCATGCTTGTAGATAGGACAGCAGTAAGTGGTGGTGTTCCTGAGTGATGGCTTCTGGTTTGAAATACACAAGTACAGAATTGCAGGGGGTAAAGTTGTATTTTCATTATTAGCAATAATAAATGATGTTTAAGACAGCAACCTCTTGTTTTAGGATTGAAGAATGTTTATCTTGATTAAGAAGTGTAAATGCTTATTCCAATAATAGGGGTTCACTATTATTGCCTTCTGAATGAATGAGGGATGACTGAGTGAGAGGCGATGAATGAATGAACACACCTTTTCACTCAGACACCTCCGGACTCCCTGGGCTTTGTAGTTCTTTCTTGCCTCTCTCTTCTTTCCCATGCTGTTTTAGTCTTGTATTTTCCAGTGCCTCCAAGCCAGACCTTCTGCTAGCATATTTGATAATTAATTCATGGTGGCATGTGAAGAGGTGTGAGTTCCTATCCTTTCCAGTAGGCATATGCAATGAAACTTCAGCTTTAGGGTAACAGAATTTTAACCCAAAGGAAGATTTGCTAGGAGATCTTTGGCCTTAGCTGGGGTGCGGTGTTCATTCCTCGGATGACTTGAATGCGCACTGCACTCACTCTGCATTTGCGTCTGCCTGGCAGGGGTGTTCAAAGTTAGATTTGTGTCCGGGCCTAAAGCCAATCCGTCTACTGGGTATTGGATAAGTTAAATGTTGGGAGTTGGCCTGAACTACATAACAGTATAGAACCTGAAATTCTTGGTGAATGTGAAATATACCACTATAATATTTATAATATTCTGTGGTGCCTGTAACTAGTCAGAGAAGCACTAGTGAACATTATAAAAATAAATATAGCCAAAACTTCTACTTGATTCATTAAAAACTGTTATTTTACGCTTATATAATTTTCTAAGACATATTTTGGTTGCAGAATTTTTTTTTATATGGACTGACAGCACAATGAGGAGACAAAATAAATTGTTCTATTGTTACTTGAAGTACATGCTAATATTTTGCAAGACGCACACTTTTTTTTTTGTTGTTTTTAATCATCTCATTAAGACATAATGATCTTTTTCCAGCTGAGGTGTCTAATTACTGTCATATCCAATAGTCTGTTAATTGGTGAGAATAAAGCAAAAAGCCACCATGGACACATCTTGACTATATTCTCATTGCATAGAAATGGAGTAGACACAGAGTAATTGTTAATTACATTTGTGGAGCATTGCCTGTAATCTTTACTGAGTTCATTTGCTTTTCTTTTCATATAAACAATAGCAAAACCATCTGAAACATCTATATGGCTCTTTTTATGCTAGATATCTTCCCATTTTTCGAAAGCAGGCTTGAGATTCCATCAATCACAGTTCACAAATCTGAAAAATAGATGAACTGTCTTTGTTAGATTCAAAACTTGATATTCAAAGCTGAGACACACATTCTTTCTCAGTAAAGTTTAGTGTCTGACCCTCTCTTCATGAGCATTTATTTCATGTATAGCCTTCCCCTTCTGCTATTAAACCAGAGGTCATCCTTAAAAATACTTTTATGTTGAAAAATTTATGTATAAATGTGTAAATACAAATTTAAAGGCACAATTTAAATTCAGGGTTCTGGACACTTTTAAATTTTATGTGTACATATATTAAAGTAGTTATATAAATTAACATATATGACATAAACTATTTTACAAGGACCATTAGAATATTTTTAAAAGAGACACTAACATGGTTTGTAAAGCACAACACGTGGCCCTTTGCCAGATTTTGCACTTAGGGGCTTTGCCTCAGTCAGGAATTGCCGTCATGGGTTCATTCTCCCCATCAGTGTGACAGTGTTGAGTTTAGGATTTCCCTAGGGTACTGGGATATGAATGCAAGAGCCGTTTCAACACCGATCCTGTCAGTCTTCTTTCCACCTTTCTGAGTGATATGCTTTCCTGACCTCCCTCTTTCATCCCCATCACCCCCTGTCTTTAGTCTCCACTACAACAAGGGACATTTATTTGGGTGACTCACCTTCCTCTGAAACTGTCTGGCTATTTAGTTAATTACTCTATAAAATTCAGGTCTATCTTACGTGTTTTAGAGGTTGTTAAACGATAATTAGAATATCACCGTAGCAGCAGACAGAGACGATATTTTCAGGATCTTCTGACGCCCCCATGTACAGTAGGCACATATTGAAATGCAAAAAGTGTTTTACAGAGTATAAAATAAGTATTCTTCAATAATTTCCGTTTATTTATTTCACTAGCTCTGCTACCTCCAAACCCATGGGCAGCATTCTCGTTGTTTCTTCATAGAATTTGTATTCTTCCCTGAACCTTCTCAATAATTGCTATCTATTCTTTTAAGATCTTGACCTTTTTGGTAGTACTCTTCAATAGGACCTGCTAAATAATACACAGAGATTTATTTCTCAGATAATGACCATCAGAGTCACATGGTATTTTTAGTTCTGTCTCATCTGGCATTTCTTTAATCAAATCCTTAGACTTGGTGATCTTACGTTTTTATCTCTAAGGCATTTTCATCCACCGTCCTTGTGCACAGTGGCATTTCTTCTCAGGAAGGAGGACTTTTATAATTCGTTTATACAGTTTTCTTTCTTTCTTTTTTTTCCTTAGATGAGTTCTTTTTATATATATTTTAAAACTCAAGAATTATAATTGTTGGTGGCTAGGAAGAAGCATCCATTCCAGAATCAGTCATTACCTTCCAGATTAGAATAGACAGCAGTGAGAGTTTCCCAGTCCTGGGCACACTGTTCACCACGTCAGTGGTGAGTTGCTGTACCTGTAGCCTTGTGTGGGGAGAGACAGTCGGGCTGAAATGCAACAAAGACATTTTTCCCAAATTATTACAAATAATCTATAGTTTCTGTGATATAGAACTGAAAATTATCTTATTGGTCATTAATCACATTCCCTTAAATGAATGATCAAGTCTTATCCTCTATTCCCTAAAAGGCAGATTTACTTTATTTCTTTATCTCACTGGTTAAATTTGCAGTCATTCGTTCTCTCTCTCTCCCTCTCCCTCTCTCTCTCTCTCTCAATTCACTGCCAGTACTTTTAAGTGCAAGGAGTGTCTGATCATCATGGTTGAATCTTGACCTTGGAGTCAGATATTTCTGAGCTTTATCCCTCACCCTACAAACCATGAGATCTTGGGTGAGTCATTTTATGTTTCTGAATATGTTTTTTAATCTGTAAAATGGAAAGAATAATAGTAATAATTCCTCCCTCAAAGGCTGGATGCCAGGATTAAATGATAGGTTCTCTTAGCATTCATCCTAGTCTTTCTGATTTGTATTCTGATAGCAACAATATTCCAGGGTTAGAAATAACCTGAAGCATTTTGCCTTCAGGGATTTATAGGTCGGTGGAAACTTACAACTTAATTACCCAGCATGAAAGTGTTTAAGCAGCATGGCCCCCCTTAGGGCAGGAGCAGATACAGTACATCTCCTGATGCCCCTGCGTCCCTCATGAGCACCTGCCTGCACCTCTTAGGGCCGGATTGGGAAAATTCCACCCAGTCTTCTGTCATTATTCTGGAAGAACATACATTAAGGATTTTGCAAACACTGGCACCTCGGACCAAACTGAGCATCAGCAAGTCAACATGTTCACTTGAGAGATGGCATCTGGTTCGGAGCTGCCCTGTCTCTGCCTCGTGCTTCCAGTGCACTAGGGAGCTGGTTCCCCTGATGTCAATACCTGTAAACTCTCTTGTGGCTGGATCCCTTCTCGGATAAGGAACCTGAGCACTTCATCCCAGCATCTAAATAGCATAATGGTCTTTCTTTTGTTGAGTTGAAATTTGCTTTCCTGTAGCTTCCAGACTTGGTCCTGGTTGTACTCTTGGGGCCAAATAGAAGAACTTGTATCCTTACATATACTCCTTCAAATATTTGAAGATTTTCAGTCTTATCGTGCCTGAGCACTCTCTTATATACATTTGGGTACATTCATTTGTTCATTTATACATTTGCTCTGACCCTCCTGTGTACTCAGTACTAGTGACAAAACTAAGGTGCAGTCAGTCCCTGACCTTGGGGAACTTTGTTTCAATGAGACATACTCCTCATGCAACATGGTTTTAACATTCCGTCATCATTCTGGCTGTTTTCCTCTAATGTCTTTCAGTTCCTGTGTCCTTCTTGAAAAGCAGGGCCGTAGTACGTGGGGTGTGCTGTGCTGGCGCAGGGCCAGTGACCCCCCATTTATTCTGAGTGGCGTGCAGCCATTACGCGCTTAAGGTAATACTGACTCTTCTGACGGTCACACGTGGTGGATTTATGTGAGAGCTGTTGTCAGTGAATACCTAATCTCCTTAGTCCTTCTACCTTTTCTACTTGTAAAGCTGTTTTGTTTTTTTCTTTTTTTTTGGAACTCCAGCACAGTTATGTCTATTAAACTTCAGCTTGATAAGATCAGCACCTTGTACAAAACTAGCTGGATTTTGTATTCTTATGCTGTCATCCAAATATTTGAAAAGCAATAACCTGTTTTAATTTATATCCATGCCATTGATGCAGTTGAAGAGCACAGGACTATACAAACCCCTGTAGCAAAAGCAGAGTGTTGCTTACTATTTCTCTCTTCATTAAGCCTATATATGGTACTGTCGGGCTTTAAATAATATTTATTTACTTAAGCCATCTTACAGTTCCTTTGCCAGTAGATATTATAAAAGGATTTACCACATTATTTCTCCAGCGAGCCCTAGTGTTCACAGTAAATTTTGATCTACAAAAACCAAGACCAAACCAAACCGATCTATTTCTTAAGGAAATATATCCAAGGTTAATTATGACTGTACTCCATACTGACTGTACCTCTGCTCTTTGCACTTACATAGGATGCATATAGCCTGGTTAGAACTGTATTCTAATTGTATATTTTTCTCACTGAACTTACGTACATATCATGATTTATTGAAAATGTTACCTCATTCAAGATTTAGTATAAAATCTTGAGTGAATTAAACATTCCTATTATTGAGATGTAAATGGGACAGATTTGAATATAGCCCTTGTTCTTTTGGAAATAAAAATGCTAAGATGAAATATTGCTAATCTAGATAGTAATATAATCCATTATGAAAATTTACTGTGATTTTGCTGCTACTGGTCATGTCCTTATTGTAAATTGAGGGAAAGCTTTTTGTGAGGGCATCAAATACCTTAGGATACTTTTCACATGGCAAACCTAACTTACTCTGTTGCTATGGTTACTGTTATACCACAGGAAATCCTTCATTTATGTATAAATTGTTTTATAGCTTAAAGTTACTTGTTAATATTCGAGAGTCTGTGAACCTGCTGAGGGATTATATAGCAGGACACCTCCATGCAGGATTGCCTCCATGAATAGTGGTGTCTCAACAGTGTACTAGCATGCTCATTATAAAGTGATTGTTATAAATTGATTAGGGAACAAGATTGCTAGCACTGTTCTTTTTTTTCTTTTTCTCATTAAACTTTTGTTTTAATGGGTCTCAAAATTCTGTGACAGATTTTTGGTCAAGTTGTTTCCATTAAAAAGTACTGATTTTAAAAACTAATAACTTAAAACTGCCACACACACACACACACAAAACAAATGGTCCACAAAACATTCTCCTTTCCTTCTGAAGGTCTTACAGTGCATTGTTATCATTAACCAGTCTTTTACTATTAAACTTAAATGGCCAATTGACATAAACAGTTCTGAGACCGTTCTTCCACCACTGATTAAGACTGGGGTGGCAGGTATTGGGGATAATATTCATTTAGCCTTCTGAGCTTTCTGGGCAGACTTGGTGACCTTGCCAGCTCCAGCTTCTTTCTTGTCCACTGCTTTGATGACACCCACAGCAACCGTCTGTCTCGTGTCACGAACAGCAAAACGGCCCAGAGGAGGATAGTCAGAGAAGCTCTCAAACACATAAGCTTGCCAGGAACCCTATCGACAATGGCAGCATCACCAGATTTCAAGAACTTGGGACCATCTTCCAGCTTTTTTCCAGAACGGAAGCTTAAAGAAAAGGAAGATGCTGAATGTTGCTAAAATGACACTGGTAACCTTGGCAAGAGCCAATATTGTACAGTGATGGGGTTAGAGAGCATATGAGTACAGAATAGACTTAAGTCAAGGGAGGCCTCAGGTAAGACCTAACTCATTCCAAAAGTTTTACTGTCAAGGTGAGAAAAGAAAACAGTTTTCAGAGGGAAAGATTAGTTAAATGAAGTTTATTTATTTATTTTTTTAATAAGGGAAACTTAGGTCTGTTTATGAGCAAATGAAGAACATTCAGTTGATAGCAAGAGATTGAATATAGAAGAAAAGCAAGGATTTTCTATACTGTTAGGAGTTCTTAATAAGCTAGAAGTGGGAGGCTCACCTTTATAAAAGCAAGAAAGCTAGGATGGTTGAGGTAGGTTTATTTGCTTGGTATCAGGAAGATGAAGTTTCCACATGATTACTTTCATTTCCAAGAGGTAATCTACCAAGCCTGAGCAGAAAGCTGAGCTGGGCTACCCAGGTGCCCCCAAATTTACCTACTTCTTATGATAGCAGATCCATATAGTGTTTAATCTGAATAAGAGTGGTTTGAAAAAGTGAAGGAGTAAAAAGAGCTGATTCCACTTATGATGCTAAATTCACTTCCATAGTTAGGATTTCCCTTTGTCCTCAGAGACCATTATCACTAACGCTAATGAGACACTGGGGGTGCTTTGGCCTCAAACTGCCTTCCCAGTAATCCCTCACCATTAAAAGGAACAAAACCTGCATTTTAGCCAAACTTCAATGTGAACTTTGGAAATACTCGAATTTCTTTCTTCCTTTGTTATGTATGTTATCCCTAAACCAATTACCTTGAAAGAATTACCACTTTTTTTTAAAACAGTAATACAAATACACCAGTTGAAACAGAACTAACATACTCCACTTTAATTGTCAAAAAACAAAACAAAACAAAACAAAACCTTATTTATCTCTGTACAATCTATTCACTAGATTAGTATCAGCCATGTTGGTAATATCCTAAAACAGAATAAATGGCAGATGGTCATAACACATCAAAGTTCAGCATTCTTCAATTCACAAACACAGACATTAAATGAAGCCAAAATTAGATCTATTACAGATAATTACATGGATATTATTAGAAATAAAAGTGATTGAAATTCCGTATTCCATGGTAGTACCCCCACCTTTCTGGCTTCCTCTTTTTCCTTCTTCTTTGTAGATCACAGTAAGGTCTCTCTCAGTGATGTTATCCATGTCCGTGGTGTCAATATCTGGCTATATTCCAGTGACTCAAGAATTAATCTCTATTGTATGTCACTTATACTGCTCTGTACTCTAGACCTATATATCCGTTTGCCTTTGTGACTTCTACACTTAGGTGTCTCAAAGGCTCCTCAAATCCCACATGTCTAAAACTAAATCAGAACCCTCTCCAACCCACCTACTTCCAAGCTGGGTCCTCTTCCAGTGTTTCCATCTCAATAAATGACTGTGCTGTTCAGCCATTTGGCTGGGAGTCTGTCTTGCCAACTTCTCCTTACCTCAATTGTCTCTCTTAGCATTACTGAGTCTTGTCAATTTTAACTTCCATCTCTGAGTCTCTCTGGCTTACATATGACCATCCCAGGTCCAGTCAGACATCTTTTCTTTACTTGACTACTCCTGATTCTTCTTCAAATATTCTGTTCATTGTAGGGTAATCGGTCTTTCTAAATGCAAATCTGATCTTAGATGAAATGTTTTGCTGGACAGCCTGTAATCTGTGATTCACAATAAACTTTGACTCTGTACATTTGAATTCAGTGGTATTTCAGTTGTATAAAGTTTTTTTCACTGTATATCATCATATTTTATGAGAAAATACATTTTAGAGTCTAAATAATTGTCTTAAATTTGAATGTTTAAAATATAAGCCATTGGTAAGTTTTGGCCAATCTTTATTTCTGATTTAAGTAACTTAAAATGTCTACGCTAGAAATTGTAAATGTTTGTACAAGGCAGTGTGATATGAATATATCATTTTGACATATTTGTTTCCTTTCTAGCTGTTTATTTGCTGGTTGAGTATAATAAATCATTGATCCAGTACTCCACATTTATGTGTATATAAGTATATAGATAAATATTCCTTGCCCCTTTTTTTATCCTATTTCTTTAAGGTAACTTCTGCCTGTGGTAATTCATTTTTTAGTGAGTGACATTGACCTGTTATAAGTCAATTACACAGTTTACTTCAGGATCTGGAGCTTTTAGATAGGATGTTTTGAGTTGCTGATAAAGTAAGCTAGAGTGTTAATTTAATTTATTTAAATTATACCAAGGAATTGAAATCCTAGGTTTTCTGATCCTATAAAAGCTAGTTGAAAAAAAAAATAAATAAAAAAAAAAATAAAAGCTAGTTGATGTTAATAAAATCCCACTGCTATTTAATTCCATGGTTAGAAGGACACTTAGGTCCATAAAGCTGGCAGTAATTTTAGTAAACTCTCCCTTGGGTTTTGGTGTTAAACAATTAAGGGTGGGGGGCGGTGGAAGACCAAAACCTGTGAACAGTAGGATGGCTAATCTTGTCTATTCCTGTTGGACCTGAAGGCATTTAGTCTATATTTTAGCCTCCATTTTTAGGGTAAGAGAGTTAAACAAAAAATAATCTGTACCTTGTGTATTAGAAATGTATCGAGCTGAAAGTGAATGACCCTGTATACCTACAAAAGGATATTGAAAAGGTCACTTTGGACAAGTGACACTTTATGATTCAGAGTATTTGGGTAAAACATTCAGGGTATTGAATTCACGTAGGACGAAGTGAAAGGCTGCCCAGGTAAGCTGAGTGTGCGTCAGAGAGAGGATGAGTTTCCTAACCAGTTGCACTTCTGCTGCAGGCTGATAAATAGTGCTGGTTGGAATCAATTTCACCGTTGATCTGAAAGATAATCCTTTTTGTGACAATCTTGTCCTGGGGTTTTTACTGTCAGAGGTGAAAATTAATGGTAGAGTCGGAGGGACAAAGGCGGGGCAGAGGACTGGGGCCTGTGGTGAAAGTGCCTTTATCCATCCATCACACATGAGCTAATGCTCTAGACTTTGTACGCGGGGTGACGGTTGGGAATAAGACATTTACCCCCAAAAGATTGAATTTCAGGAATTGCCAGAACTGTGCTCCAAAACTTACAAATCAGTCGTGTTTATTATTCCATATGGGAAATGAGAAAATGTATGGTAGATGATAATTTGCCTGGCTGTTCAGGGGTCTGTAGTGCTTTTTCAATCAATATTCTGTATTTTGTGTTCGTTTGGCCATGGAAGGCAAACTGACGGGTGGAGGAAACCAAGGGGAAAGCAAGGTATTTGGCTTGGATGGATTTTATTTTGTACCCGCTGTGAAACAAGCAGGATTCCCATGGTGCCTCGGGGAATACACAGAAGATGGGTGCTGGGGTGCCTTTAAAACAGGACTGGCCGATTCGTTCTGACGTGGAAATGAAGATGGATTTGGCATTTCACACCCTGATGTATTACAACAGTACTGTCCACGTTCCGGGAGTGGCACTGAAGGTTTCCCGGGAGAGGTGGAAGGCTCTGTGGTCAGGCAGGTGCAGCAGGCACAGTGCTGAGACCCGTCTGCGGGTCAGGGGTCAGATCAGCATCTGGCGGAGGTGTGCATGTCGTAAACGGGCTCCACACACTCTCGTGGTGTGTGGGAGCCTCCCCTTGGTAGCGTCACACTGTGAAGAATCTGAACTTTTTCTTTTAAATACCTCATGAACAGTCCTTTGATACCTCTGTCTTCTTAAATCGGAGTCTGTCCGCGGGGACTGGCAGATGTCCCTTAAACGGTCTCCTCCGAGGTTCATCAGCTCCCTTAGGATCCCCTTCAGAACTGTACAGGTCTGACTAGGTGCTGGTTTCCAGGCGGCTCAGCTCCAGTGGCTCATGAGTTTTGTTCATCTGAGTTAAAACGAGATAAAAGGCTAGCTTTGGGGAGGGGGGTATTAAACCTTCCTTCTTCTTTTGTAATCTCAGTGTCTTTTCCTTTTTATCCTTTCAATGAGTTTAGAAAAGAGGGTATTTTAGCTGTTTTTGTTTTGTTTTGTTTTTAAAGGTTTTTTTTTTTTTTAAGATTTTATTTATTTATTTGAGAGACAGAATGAGAGAGAGAGCACATGAGAGGGGGGAGGGTCAGAGGGAGAAGCAGACTCCCTGCTGAGCAGGGAGCCCGATGTGGGACTCGATCCTGGGACTCCGGGATCATGACCTGAGCCGAAGGCAGTCGCTCAACCAACTGAGCCACCCAGGCGCCCTGTTTTGTTTTGTTTTTAGCTTCACTTGGAGCAGGCGTCTGCAAACTTTTTATGTCGGGCCCACATAGTAAATATTTTTGGCTTTGTGGGTCGTAAAAGTCTCTGTCCCAACTATTTGGCTCATCTGTTGCAATGTGAAAACAGTCAAAGACAATGTGTAAGCAAGTGGGGGGGGGCTGGGTTGCAATAAAACTTCACAAAACCGGGAGCCAGTTGGATTTGTTTTTCGGGCTGTAGTTTGCCAACCACTGACTTAGAGGAAAAGCTGAGGGTAACATGAGTGTGTATTCGATTCAGATCTTTCAGAGATTAAGGGCTGGAAGACTGTGGTTCCAGCTGATGTTATTTAGTAGCAAAATCTGTAGAAATTCACCAACCATCATTTTCTAGGTGTTACCTGCCACTTTTACATGATTCTCCACAACCTTCATAATTCACAATTGAGAAATCCCTCACTCAACAGTTATTTACACAGACAGGGAGATTGTCCCCGAGTTATCTACATTCATGAGAAAAACCCCGCTAGCCAAAAGAGCAAATACTTTGTTATGTGGGAAAACTAAAATTTGACATAACAGCAGTGCATCCTAGGGCTTCAGGGAGAACTCACTTGTCAAAATAAGGTATCAAGGAACACAACTCAGGTTTCGAGGTTGAGCTAAACCTTCGAAATAGATAATGTCGGCTGTGAATCCCAGGAGACAAATGGCACAGTGTGGTGGCTGAGGCCCTGCAACCTTTGGCGTTTCGTGCTGCCTGGCAGAGAACACCAGTTTCTTTCCCCCATTACTTTCTAGGAGACTCCTCTGTACCTGAGACCCATCATTGCTTTAGGGCTGGTATTTTAACTTTGAGAAGAGCTTATCCCATTTGCTTGTGATTAGATACATTTGAGTTTATATGTACTTTCCTGTGAATGTTGTAACAAATAGGTGAAGAATAGGTGTTGCTAATACAATCTCTGGTCCACTTCTGCAGTTGCCCAGTTCAGGACCTGATGCTGCTCCAACCTGGAGGCCCACGGCAGCCTCCCAGTCATCTCTCTGCTGGTTTGTCTGTGTGTACTGCGGATCCCAAAGCACTCCCTGGGGCCTGCTCCGCTCCAGCTTCAATCCTCCATGTCTTCTCAGAGCCCTCACAATGACATCCTAATTTCTCTAAGACCTCTTGCACAGAATCTGGGGTTCTGGTGTCTGCCCATCTCTCTGGCCTCACCTCTTTACTCAGGCCTTAAATTCTGCCCTCCAGTCATACTGAACTTCAGGCTTTCCCTGGCTCCCCAGCTTTTCAATTACTGTGATCTGTTTGCCTAAACCAGGCTGCCTCCATCGCCCACCCCTTATGTGTCTTTTCTTCTCTCCTCCCTCCTCGCAGTGCCTCTTCATCTGACTAAATCCTTTAAGACCCAGTCTGCTTTCCGAAGTTCTTCCTCCCAGAAGTCTGATCTCCCTCCTGGACTGGGTGAGGAGCTCTCTCCCAAGGGCCCATTGTACCCTGTGTTTATGCCGGTCCCAGAGCTTACCACACGGTGCTATGATAGCCTGTTCTCCTAGCCCTAGCTCCCCCACAACTCCCTGCTGTGTTTCATGTACTCCCAGATACTCAGTAGATACTTACTGAGTACATTTGTCTCTAGTAGATAGATGAGAACATTGCTTCATTGAACCTAGTAGACTTTGCAGCTTATTAAAGACATGATAAATTTAGGGTTGCCTGGATGGCTCAGTCAGTTAAGCATCTGTTTCCACTCAGGTCATGATCCCAAGGTCCTGGGATGAAGCCCTGTGTTGGGCTCCCTGCTTAGCAAGGGGGTCTGCTTCTCCCTCCCCCTCTGCCCCTCTCCCTGTTTGTGCTCTCTCTCTCTCTCTCTCTCACTCTCTCTCTCAAATAAATAAATAAAATCTTAAAAAAAAAAGACATGATAAATTTACAAATCACACAGGTGGAATCACCATTCTCCAAAAGTCAGGTAAACCTGAAAAACATAATAAAATCTAAGAATGTCCTGTTACTGTTTCCTTTTCCTTTTCTTTTTTTCCTGTTACTGTTTTCTAAGTAGTAATCCTACAGTAGATGCATCTCAGAAATTATTATTCTGTGTGAAAGGAGCCTTACACAAAGATAACATACTTTATAATTCTATTTATGTGAATTTCTAGAATAAACAAAATCCATCTATGGTAAAAAGTAAAATAAGTATTTTGGGGTAAGGAAACTGACTAGATACTCTTATATATATACCTTAGAGAAATAAGTGTATATGCCACAAAAAGACAAGAATGTTCAATGGTTGAATTAAAAACTCTGTTAGGGGCACCTGAGTGGCTTAGTCAGTTAAGCTTCAGACTCTTCATATCAGCTCAGGTCTTGATCCCAAGGTCATGAGTTCAAGCCCCATGGTGGAGCCTACTTAAAAAAACCCAAACACCAAAACTCTGTTGGGTAAAGAAACAAACACAAATGTGTATACTCTGTGATTCCATTTCTGTGAAGTTGAAGAACAGGTAAAACTAATTTGTGGTGATAGCAGTAAGAAGGATTGCTTCCTGCTGACAGCTGGTGAAGGCCACAACTGGAAGGGGGCACGAGGAAGCCTTCTGGGGTGATAAAGGCATTCTTTATCCTGATCGGGGCTGAGATTTCACGGTTGTATACCTGTATAAAAGGTTAGTAGGTCACATGCTTGGGATTTGCACATTTTACTGTGTATAAATTATGCCCATTAAAGATAGATGTAAAGATAATTAGTTGTGATGATATGTCCTGCTATTTTTTTCCCCCTGATTTCTTCAAGGATTAGTTCACTAACTGAATGATAATTTTAGAACCCGTCAGATTTCCACCTTAAAAACTGGGAAAGCATATATCTAATAAATGTCCTAGGAGACTTCCCACTGTTTCTGTTTTGTTGTTATTGTTACTGATAATGGTTGAAATTAGGCATAAACCAATGAACCTGAATTCCTTTCCATGTTAACACTGGACCGACGGAGTTCTGCTCATATCACGACTGACATCTTTGTGGAGAATGATTGCATGTGCTGTGGTGTAGGCATGTGAGCTCATCTTCATTTGGGTATTGTCATCAGGATGTTTCTCCAGAATGGTTTTGAGTTTGCCTCTGGTGGGAGCATTATCTGATTGAGCACTGAGGCCACTTTTTAATGTTATCATCTCTGTGTGGGGACACTTGGATCTGAAAATGTGTAAGTTTAAAACCCCATCTGTTCTCTGGAGAGACGCTTTCCTCCCCCAGATTCCAGGCTAAGACACACAGATTTCAGTATGGCCCCTGGTGCTGCTGATTGGACTTTTCTAGTCCACTGTGGAGGGCATAGCCTCTGCCAATACCAGATTTCCAGCCATTTGGTTACCAGGACTGACATCCTTGGGGCAGTGCCATGACTTTCTGAATTAGCTCTCATTTTCTGTTCCCCCCTCCCCCCGCGATTTCCCCAAGGGACTTTGACATTTGAAAAGATGTTTATTATTTTTGAACCAGCATTTCTGGTGTTTGGTAGCAGGAAGCATTACAGTTTATTTAGTTCATCATACACCCAGAAACTGGAAAACCATTTTGCATTTTTCAGGATGTGTAGTGGCCCCTCGTAAAAATAATGTCTATCAAACTTGCTAAGGTGTTTCAGTGCAGAAGTATAATGGGAGCAAATGATATCTTCATTCTTGAATACACACCTGTGATTTGTTTTGAGGACAGGTCATATGATTTGTCTGTCGACCTGCATCTAATCACTTTAGAACGTTTCTCCTTTCAATTTTATGAGTGTCTTCTTAGTTCTGGGCTTCACATTTTGTATTACCTATAGAATTAATTAATTACTATTTACTTGTCTACTTATTTTTATTATTGCTGCCTTTCTCCTCCTCCTAGTCTTCCCCCTCCTCTTCCTTCTTCATAGAATATAAGCTCCACAAAGAAGGAACTTTTCTGTATCCATGGTAGTGAGTACTTGGCACATTGTAGATGTTATACATTATTTAATACTATTGAATCATTGGTTGAAATAATAAATAAATGAATGAAATTATAGAAAATCAAGATTTTTTCCTCTCAGTAGATTAAAAAAATAATAAAAAGATTGCATATTAGCCATTTCTTTCTGAAGACTCCATATGTTTATTATTTTAAAAAGTAGGTTTCCATGTTGTAATAACAATTTATGACAAACTGAGACAATAATTAAAATTAAAAATAAAAATGCTGATGCACAATTACCTCTCTGTGGGTCACAGAGTGATTTTGATCACTATTATGATGTTGGCTAATTTACAGTGAAATGAGTTAGTTTCCATTTTGATTCTATTTTAATTCAGATAAATACCCATTTTGTATAAAATACCATGGAAAATATTATATATCTAATATTATAATTCTAGATTCATATTACATATAGATGAAAGGAGCTAGTTGTAAAATGATGCTAGCAGCCAACTATGAGTGGGCTATCCTATTGCCCATTATTTTTTACCTGTCATGATGGAGTAATGTCAGTCCCGTTTTGATCTGGAAGGTGTTCGTGGAAGGTATCCTCTGGTGCCAGCCCCTGGTGTGGTTCTGTGAACGTAGCCTTGTCATGTATTAGAGAGGAGTCATCGAGATTGTGCACGGTAAAATGGTAGATGACATAAGTTCATTCTCAAGCTGCTTTGGGGGTGGGAATCAAAATTAGAGCGTGCATTTCAAAGCAGATAAACTGCATCAGACATGTAAGCCGTGCCACAAGACAAGATAGTGTACTTAGGCAAAACTCACCATACACAGGCGCAGAATAAGAGAAAGGCTTTGCAGAGGTATAATTGCAACAGAATCAACCCTGTGACTCAAAACTGTCATTGTGTGTGTAAACAGTTCATAGAAAAGGTGGCAGAAAATATGCAAGAATATGAAATAAATGTGCTATTTTCAATGTCCAGTTTTGCTTCCACATGCTTTTTTTTTTTTTTTTAAAGATTTTATTTATTTATTTGAGAGAGAGAATGAGAGAGAGAGAGCAGGAGAGGGGGGAGGGTCAGAGGGAGAAGCAGACTCCCTGCCGAGCGGGGAGCCCGGTGCGGGACTTGATCCTGGGACTCCAGGATCATGACCTGAGCCGAAGGCAGTCGCTTAACCAACTGAGCCACCCAGGCGCCCTTGCTTCCACATGCTAACGACATGTTGAAATAGTGGGAAAACACAAAGGTCTATTAAATGGTCCTGAAATGGTCCTGAGGAACAGGAAAATAGGATCCTTGCCAGGTTTGTTCTAGGAGATAATGCTTGGTAGCCATTTTAATTGTTTTCACATATTCTAAAAAACACGAGGAAGCACTGTCTTACTCTCTTGTCCACCTCATATATTTTAAAGAAATACAAGGAAACACTGGTTCTTTTGTCCATTTCTATAGATTAAGAGAGAAAACAGGACTGACACTAACAAGTAATACAGTTGCATAAAAATATACCTTAGTAGAAAGTTTATTTTAGTTGTTAGAATCAACTCGTTAACATTGTCTAAATTTAGATTTTAGATAACTGCTTGGGTTCAGAAAGGACACTGTAGTTCTTGAAGAGTTTCTGCATTAATAATCTGTGCCTCTCTTTTCTGTAGGGTGGCAAGAAGGGGATTCTCTATGCATATAGCTTCCTTTTCTTGGGAGTGAACCCCTTCACTGGCCCTCTGATAGAAAAAAATCCCCCCTTTGCCCCAGGAGAATCCAAGCTTTCTCTATTGTCCCCATTTTAAAATCATGCCTCACAATATGACTGTAGTTAAGACCGAATGTTTGAAGGTAGATTTGTGTAGCAGTTCTAGTATACTCAGATACCTGGTTTCTACCATTAATATAAAGTGTATAGATTCTCTTTTTTGGTAGAAAATCCGTAAGACATCAACGTTAACATTGATCATACAGTTTTCTGCTTTAGTTTCTACAAAGAATGAGTTATGCCAGAGAAGATACTTAATTGCTTTACGTCCGCATCTAGAAAGTTACTGCTTCTTTTTTTCTTCCCGGGTGTTTACATTGCACACTTTATGGAAATATTTGAAATACAATGTTGATCTACTTCGTACCAAATTATGGTAAATATAAAATAGGAAAAACCATATTTTAATAATCATTACCTTTCACTCAATAAACATGATTAGCAAGAAAAGTAACAATGAAATATTTTATATTTGCAGCCTGCCTTTGAAATATTGAAGCATAATTGTGAAACATTTGAGTCACTGAGTGACTTGTGGAGAATACAAGTGAGGAAAAGAAAAATTGATGAAACACTTCTGTGGCTTTGACAATTTCATGGGGAGGGTGTGGACATGAGTGGTTTTTATGACTACAAGGTAGAGCAGTCTACAAATTGTTTAAAAATACTTTAACATGTTGTTTTTCTATGTTTTGTTGAGATTTTTACAGTGTTGATATAGTCCTCTTATTCCGAACAGTCCAAAGCAATTAAATCAAGATTTTTTCCCCCCAGATGTATCTGAGTTTCTACAACAAATTTCTCAGAATTAATGAAGGTATTTTTTTTAAGGTATTTTGGATTAAGATAAAAGTTAGACATTTTAGAACTTGATTATGGTATTGGTAGATAAACATTGGTAAATATGCTTATTTTCTTTACTATGAAATATAAATCTGTTTGCAAACTTTTCATTTTTTTTTGTTAACACTAACATCTGTAATTCAAATGGATCCTCTTAAAAGTGAGAAGACCTTAGTATAAGTGTTATTACACTCTACCATTGATACGAGCAAATGTCCAACCTAATTTCCTTTCTTTTTATCTTTTTAAAAAATGATTTTTATTTAATTTTGGTTAGCACTGAAAATATCCTTTATATTTCAAAATGACTACTTTAAATTATTCAAATAGCATCATACCAAAGATATAAAAAACACAATTATTGAAGTTAGGCCCTAAGAAAAAAATCAATTTATTATCATGTTTTAAGTTAAGTCAGTCACTTTTTAGGATAATATAATTATGAACAACTTTTTGTTATTATTGTGAGGTACATTGCAGTTATATTTCATGCACTTTCCTGAAAGGGTCCTCCAAATTGAGAACAATTTCTAGAACATGAAGTACTCAACTATCGGAAAAGCAGAGGGAAGTGTTTCCATATAATATCTGAAATATATCATGTTAAGTAACATCAGGAAGCATTTCAGGCTTGGATCACTATATTTTTTAGAACTAATTTTATGGTAAGAGTCTGAGATGTGGGCATTTTACAACTAAATAAGTGAACTTGGATGACATGTTCATTTTATTCTGACTGAATTTTGTCAGTAGTCTAGTTAGTGGACTAGTCTGTGTAATTTGGTAACCATGGAAATCGTATGTATTTTTTTGTTATAGACACTATACAGTGCGATCAATGAGACTTTGAAGCATAAAATATATTATATTGGAATAAAATTCAGTAGAAGTATACTTCAAAGAGAAAGAGGAAGGGTATAAAATTTCCAGCTGTAAAATGGAACTTGCTTATGTATTTTATTTTCTTTTAAAGATTTTATTTATTTATTTGACAGAGAGATAGAGAACACAAGTAGGCAGAGGGAGAGGGAGAAGCAGGCTCCCCGCTGAGCACAGAGCCCGACGTGGGGCTCGATTCCAGGAGCCTGAGATCATGACCTGAGCTGAAGGCAGCTGCTTAACCGACTGAGCCACCCAGGCACCCCAGCTTATGTATTTTTTAAATGAATAATAGTACCATATCATTGTGTTTTGAAATCCCCCTGGATCTATTTCAAAGACTGTAACAAATTTATTTAGAATTTTCAGTCCTTGCAATGCATCAGGACTACATTTTTTCTAATTATTTACACTTAAGATAAAAAATTGTAGGTGTCAACTCAAAATATGCAAAAACCACACAATTTTTTCAGAATTCTTTGAGGAAGTGTTTGGGCAAAAAGGCTGAAGACTCCTGCTTCAAAGGCAAGTTTTAATCATTTAATTGTTCTAGGATAAATGATCTAGAAACATAATCAACATTGAACCTTTTGAGTATTTACCAAAACTTCCCTTTCTGTGCCAAAAGCTGTTCCTGTCCCTGCTGCCCACGGACCTGCCCCAGTTGACTATGACCTCCCCAGTGGTGGTGAGCACCCTTGGTTCCCAGGGTTCGAGTGTGCACACTTTATAGCCTCATTGTCTACTAACATGTCTGGCCCCAAGGAAGCTACTCAGAGGCAAAGATCCAGTTCATGAACAAAGGAGGCCCTCTGCAAATGTTGGCCGAAATCGATGGACTGTATTGTGAGGTTTCCTCCTACGTTTACCGACTATGGACAATCCAGAGACGGCACCATTGTCTCACATGTGGAATCTATAAAT
The DNA here is from genome assembly GCF_002201575.2 of Neomonachus schauinslandi. NCBI lineage: Eukaryota > Metazoa > Chordata > Mammalia > Carnivora > Phocidae > Neomonachus > Neomonachus schauinslandi. Next base: position 6,250,971 of record NC_058410.1, read on the forward strand.
AAAGTTTGTTAAGTTGGGATTTTTTGGGGGGTGGGAGGGGAGAAAGTGCACATGTGTGAGCTGGGGGAGAGGCAGAGTGACAGGGAGAATCCCAAGCAGGCTCCACGCTCAGCGCGTGACCCAGTGGGGGGCTGGATCTCAGGACCCCGAGATCATGACCTGAGCCAAAATCAAGAGTCGACCACTTAACTGACTGAGCTACCCAGGTGCCTGGATGGTTTTGATTATTGTTAGATTGTTTGCCAAAAAAAAAATGTGATCTACTTTTCTGCCCTGGAGATTAAATAAGCACAAACTAGATATATGATTACTTGATAGGGAAATAAAAACCAAGCAGAAATCTTGGTTCTCTTCAACATACCTCACAGCTTTATGTAAAGTAGGACAAAAGTAAAATATATACATATTCAGAAGGATGAAAAGAATGGGACATGAAGAGAGAAAACTTCGACATAATAAAAAATTACTTTCCATTTGATTATTATGAGAAGAAATTGAAGAAAAATAAAAGTGCCGTCCAGTTGCATGTGATCTGCTCTTGGTTTCACTGTGTCACTGATTAGTGAACTTTCCTTTTTTTTTTTCTTTTGTGTGCAAGTAGTGGTTCTAAAGAGCATTTGCCCCTCATGGCTTTGGCTGGTTGTGGTTTTCTCTGGGCCTTTCTGACTTTACCTCTGTGTTCCGGTACTGTTCTCTTGTACTTCATAATTAACCCTTATGTCTGTTTCGTACACATTTGCTTTTCACAGTCAGACACTGGCCAAGTTACCGTTCGCAGCACTTCTCCCTCCTTGGGCTAGTTGCCATGGTGCCTGTTGGTGGCCCTCCTCCAGGGGGCCTGCACTGCACGTTTCTGACCTGCAGAGAGGGCTCAAAGCCTGAGTCGCAGGGGTTTTGTAATGGTGCTGTGTTTGCTGACTTCCGAAGTTTCTTTAGATGCCTTCTGAGATTGTGTTAGATTTCACCCTCTCAGAACTTCCATGGTGTGGAGATTAATTTTTTTCTCATAATAATCAAATGTAAAGTAATTTTTTATTATGTTGAAGTTTTCTCTCTTCATGTCCCATTCTTTTCATCCTTCTGGAATATGTATATATTTTACTTTTGTCCTACTTTACATAAAGCTGTGAGTTATGTTGAAAAGAACCAAGATTTCTGCTTGGTTTTTATTTCCCTATCAAGTAATCATGTATCTAGTTTGTGCTTATTTAATCTCCAGGGCAGAAAAGTAATCACATTTTTTTTTGGCAATGTCTGTTTTATTACTTGTAGGTGCTGAAGCTATGGTATTTGGAAGCAGGCAGATGATGAATAAATGGGCAGATGGTGATCAGTCCTTTAAACTGCAAGGGTATCTCTCTTGGGCCAAAATGATTATGGAAGGATCCCACCCTAAATCAGCCTATTACTCAACTATAAAAACCCCACAGGACCAGAAACATGAACAATGAACCAAATATTCATTACAGAGCAGAATCTTAGGTAGTTGCCAGAAGATGTATTCTTGAAACTCCTCTTCATAAAATGTGCTTGGTGGGTACATGGATGAATGTGTCCAGTGAAAGTAATAATAGCCTACCTATGTCTACAGAGCTGTTAGAATCAGATGGCATCCTAGTTGTGAAAACTCCTTGTAAACTGTGAAACTTTTATGCATATATTTGCTATTATTGGGATCTCCTCTTCTTTGTTCTGTTGTGTGTGTGTGTGTGTGTGTCTTTTAGTATCACTAAAACAGCTTTCTTTCTAACAGTCAGTAGATCTGAATTAGAATGTAGGTAAAAAAAAAATCACCAATTTTGATTATTACTACAAAGAGGATTGAGTACTTAATATAATTGTCAAAATTGTTATCCTTCATTACTGACATAAATGGCTGCTAAATTAGCTTAACTAAATTTTAACTTAAATCCCTAATGGATTAAGTACCTCAAGGTAAACCCCCTTATTCCCATCTTACTGATTGTGGGGGGGGGGACCTCATATTTTTAGTTGATATTTGGAATTAAGATTTAAGGGTACATAGAAGAGATAAACATGAATCCCAGTAAAATGTTCCTGTCAGTCATTTGTATCCTTACAATAATACTTTTAAAATTGCATCATTCTACATGTGTATTTCCAGCCATGTTTACCTTTCTGTGTCCATTGCCATTTCTAATGATGTCTTAACAACCATTTGGAGCTGGAAGCCTCATCACCTGCTGCCTGGTACACTCTTTAGTGCAGCCTGCTCTACGAACCAATGCCTGTGTTCCATGTGGAGAAGTGCCCTCCAGGTTACCGTGTCTAAGAGATCATCAACCATGGTGACTTTGGAACTCGCTAGCCCCTAAGCTGAGAGACTGGTTTCTGCGAGTCGTGGGGCAGGTAATACAAGGGGCCCGCCATTCCCACGTGTCCAGAATGATCATCATCAGGCTAGCGCGTGCCCCTAAGGTGTGCTCCCGAGTGGCATGTTTGCGTCTGTGTCGTGCATGTGGATCGCCGTGGTGGTTTTGTTTACCAATTTACTCATAATGAGAAAGTTCTCAAGAGCACTGATTAAAGCTTGATCCGTCTGTAGGGTATGTCAGTGCTTCTTAGAGGTTTCGTTATGACTTTCACTGTTTTCATTACTCTTCATTAAGACTGGAGCCAGGGATTTGTTTTCAGTGTGTGCTTCAGCGAAACTGATTTAGGTTGTAATCCCATTCAAGATTGGTGGACAGAAGATTCAGATGGAAAGTGGCAAGAACGCTTGAGGATCAATGGAGGCTTTGCAATGTGTTTTCCTAGGCCTCTTGTTTCTGCTTTATTGGCTCACTTTCGTAATATAAAAAGAAAGGTGGCTAACTTTGCAGATAAAGTTGATATAAAATTGTAATTGAGATTATTACTTTCACTTTTCATTTAGTAGATTTATCAGCAGGTATTTTGAAATTTTATGCCACATCTTTTCTTTTGGAAAAATAATCTGGATGGCAATTTTATGGTTTCAGAAGGTTAATATGATTCCTAGAATATATTACTGTTACACATGAGCAACGAAGAGATCTTTTTTCTCTGTATGTTGGAAAAATTCCAGAATGAGCATTTATTACTTTGCTAATAATGAAAAAAAAGTATATATTTTATTTTAAAGAAAAAGACAAGAAGATAATGACTCTAAAATAAAACTATCTTGGACTTTTTGAGATGGCTTCATACATACTACACAGACACCAAAACTTTATCGAGGCAGAAAGTAACTAATACATTTACTTGCTATTTCATTGATAAGTTCTTTAATCCCTAATGAGTTATCCTTATAATCAAAATCTCTTAAAGTGGGTCCAATTTAAAAAGTGTTTATTTAATATGTAAGATGCGTATTTAGTATGTCTATGTGCAGAATACTATGGTAGATGCTGTTCAAGATATGAAGATAAATTACAATATTATTGTGACAAAAACAATAAAATAGCTAATGTGTTTAAATGTGTGTGCATAACAACCAACCATGTTTTAATGGAAGAAAATGAAGAGCAATAAGACCAGGTTTCGAGTAATGACTGAAAGTATGAAATACAAAATCAAATAGCAATAATAAGGCCAAGTTTACACTTACTTTTTATATACATCTTTGCTGTAATGGGGATCTGGAAAAACTTAAGAGCTACAATCACTGTTACTCAGTTGCACCATGAAAACAGCTGCCTTGAATGTATATTGCAAATGATTTCAAACAGAAAGAAAATACTTATAATGTTAAATTTAAAAAAGGCAAGGAGGGTGCCTGTGTGGCTCAGTCGTTAAGCATCTGCCTTCAGCTCAGGTCATGATCCCAGGGTCCTGGGATCGAGCCTCGCATCGGGCTCCCTGCTCGGCAGGAAGCCTGCTTCTCCCTCTCCCACTCCCCCTGCTTGTGTTCCCTGTCTCACTGTGTCTCTCTCTGTCAAATAAATAAATTCTTTGGGAAAAAAAAAAGGCAAGGAAAGAAAGTGTACTTATCTTACAGTGTAACTGTTTAAACACACAGTCATTACGACCCCTGCTCTTCCCTCCACCCCTGCCCCAGGAGCGTAAATGAGGTAAAAAAAAAAAAAAAAGGACGGTGAAGAAAAAAAATCAAAATGTTGAGTCTGTGGTTTTGGACAGTAGAGGCTTTAGATAGTAAAAAAACAAGCCCTACCCCCACCCCCCCAAAAAAACCCCAACTTCTATCCTCAAGAAGGCAGCTGGTCCCTCTGAGAAGCTTGTATGGAAAGCCTGCCCTCGGGGTTCTAGGACAGCACAGAGGAAAGTGGAGGTGCAGCGTATGCCTTTGAGCAGTTCATGCTCCAATCGTAAATCTAAGCAGAACAAACACAACCAGGATGTAAGATATTTATAATGAAATAATGGAAAAGAAGGCAAAAATGTGCAGTAGTGGTATTTGAAAAGTCTGCATAGGCCTGACCCCATGTAAAATAACGCCATAAGAGAGGGCAGTGGTGGTATGCTGTTGGTGCTGCCTTATGGCTCAAGAGACTCTATGGAGAACACTAACTTTGTAATGAAGTGTAGCTTCCCAGGCACACTGTTTGACCAAGTCCCAGAATTTCAGCTCGGGCATAACAGGATTAGATTGATGCGCCAGAGTGGTAAAGGTAGCGCGTGTAGGAAAGAAGAGACGTAACCAGTGGGTGACGTTCAGTGAGAGGGTGCTGACGACAGTCCCTTTATCCTGTCCCCGCACATGATAGTGACAGCGCCACCTGGTGGACGCACCCACCTTAGGTGCACCACCAGGTGCTTTATTCATGGTCTGGGCGGTTCACTTAGGAAAACAGCTCTGCTCTTGTGAGGCAGAGGTGGGGATGGAGCACAAGGGCGCCACCTGGGTCCAGTGCCCACTTGCCTGGAGAATGTCACGAAATGGCCGTTTTCCTGCAAAACTTGGTTGCTTTTAAAAAGCCTAGTTTGAGGGGCGCCTGGGTGGCTCAGTTGGTTGAGCGACTGCCTTCGGCTCAGGTCATGATCCTGGAGTCCCGGGATCGAGTCCCACATCGGGCTCCCTGCTCGGCGAGGAGCCTGCTTCTCCCTCTAACCCTCTCCCCTCTCATGTACTTTCTCTCTCTCTCTCTCATTCTCGCTCTCTCAAATAAATAAATAAATCTTAAAAAAAAAAAAAAAAGCCTAGTTTGGGAGGAGCCTAGATGGTCCAGTTGGTTAAGCATCAACTCGATTTTGGCTCAGGTCATGATCTCAGGGTCGTGAGATCAAACCCCATGGTGGGATCTGTGTTGAGCATGGAGCCTTCTTAAGATTCCGTCTCCCTCTCCCTCTGCCCCACTTCCCCCCATCCTGCTTATGTGCTCTCTCTCTCTCAAAGGAAAAAAAAAAATCCTAGTTTAATATTGCTTGCTACTTTTGTGATTAATGTGAGGAATAGTTCGATCATCCTAGTCCTTACTAAGGGGATTTCAGTCCTTCACCCGTAGGTTATTGTTATGGTCTTACTCACTTTCCAAGTCAAGAACATTATTTGGCCATCATTTAGCTCAAATAAATTCGTCTTGCTACATAACTTTTTTTCCAGAGGAAATAAGAAAAGTTTCTATTTATTTATGGTATTGAGAGCCCAAGTTATAAGAGGGATGTTTAATCTCCTTGCAACATAGATAATTATAATTTTCCTCCTTTTTGATCTGCATGATAATTCAAGTGACTAAGGGTTTCATTTTGCTCATCAAAACTGCTGTCTTTCTGTGCCTATCTGAGGCAAGTTGTTTTGTAATTGTCAAGGAGGTTTATTTTGAAATTCTTAAAGATAAATTGCTGTAACCTGATTGATAATCCGTTATGCTTATATTTAATAACATATTAAACATATATAATAATTATCAGGTTCATCTCTTCTTTACAAGATGATAAGATAATGTATCATCGGTGTATTGCCATTATTCTGTAAAGGGGAAGGGGCTACCATACCGTGCCTCCATTTTTGGTAGTTGCCACTAGATCTACAAGCAATACTAGTGTTTATGCCAATGACAATTGTAACGTCAGAGTTTAATGGATGCTACTGTATGCTTGCTTTATGTTCCTATTAAAATGTACCTCTTTACTAAGATGGCAAAATGAATAAATCATATCCTTCTTCCACGTGGATATAGTTGCTTTCCTGCATATATCACACTGTACAAGTTACTTTTATATTTGACTGTTAGATTACTGGGGGATTTGTATCAGGGTTACATCTGCATCCCTGGGATTGGCCATGGTTCCTGTGCCGTGTATATAAGGCACTCACAAAGTGCTTCGTGAACTAAACTTAATTTACAAATAATCAAGAGCACTTCTTTTCACTGCAAGCTTTAACATTCCAGGTATCTTTGGTTTATCCCTCCTCCCCGCCCCCCCCATGTCTCTGTTTCTCTGTATCTCTCTTTCTCTTTCCCTTTCAAATGTATTTTACTTTTACAGAGCTTCTCTTTTGGTGTCAGGAAAAAAGTCATTCGTTTACTTGATTAGAAATCCTGTTTGCCTCTTGATACTAGATTTAATATGCACAAGCCATAAAATTAAAGCTCAGCGTATAGCCTCTCACGGTGATTTCCAGTCTGATAGCTGTGACTTTTCCCTGCTGTAACTTATGATCACGTTGGAAGGGCTACCTAGTGCATCTTTCCCTTCTGCGCTCCAGGGACACTCACTCGCCAGCCAGATATGGTAACGGGTGATTATGTTACTCCATCAGTAGTGTACTTAGATTTAACATTTTGAAAGACCAGTATCCTCCATCATAATAACCTTTACCCCCACCCCCATGAACATTTAAACACAGATTTCTTCCAATCATTGAATTAGTAGGTGTATTTAAATTTCTTTTTATGAAATAGAAACATCTCCTTTTCACATGCTGACTATTGAAAAGCATTAACTTCTGAGATATTGATATCAGGATATTATCAAATCTGAGTTACTTAAAGTGCTTTATCACTAAAGTGATACTTTGCATTTATTAGGACATCCCCCAAATTCACATCTTCTTAATTTTGTCTACTGATTCTCTACAGCTTTCTCCCTTATCACCCAGTGGACAAAGAATTAGGCCAACTGATTAGGAGTCAGAGAGGTACCACTCTGGTACCTATGTGACGTTGGGTTCATTACTTAGCCTCTGTAAACCCAGCCTGTACTTCTGTAATATTGGAGATATTGATACTGAGATTATAAGGTGGATGTGATAATTAGATAACAAAGCTAAGGAAGTATTAAATGTATTTCCCCTGGAATGAGGCTACAGAAGCAGTTGTTAACATTTATGGAGGATTTATTGTTGCATCTTATTATTATTCATATTTGCATACTTAAAGAATTGCTTATGGACTATAGGAGAAGAATAGAGTTCTGATAAGTTTGAAAAATACTTTTGTGAACACCCATGCCCAGCACAGTGCATGGTTCTTGGGAGACCTTGAGTAGATATGAATGGAATAAATGAACAGAGCCAGAGAATTTTCAGGAATGCAGAATTGGTGTGAAGATCACGGAAGAGTTCAGTGCAGCCAACCACCTGGCCATGGGGGAGATTTGATGCAAAAAGGAAATGGATTCATTTGGTGGAGCACATAGGTCAGCCAGTCACAGCAGTTTTAGGTGTGCTGACATATTTATTGTGGTTGAATATTAATTTTACTTCAGGGTATCACCTGGGCTAAAAGCGGTTATATAATTATTATCTGATAAAAAGAGAACATAATTTTTAGTACAGGTTAAGAAAGGCATTTATTTGGTGAGTCTTGAAAAGTTAAATAGCTTAGATAATATTCTGCTACATTACTTTTATAGCAAATGCCCCAAATTTGTCATATGACAAATTTTTTTTTCCTAATCATTTTCTTAATCATTTATGGAGCTGAATATCATGATATTAAAATGTAATTACATTTTTTACTTGTGATTCATGTTCTGTCTCCTGGATCCAGAAGCAAGTGGTTTTCTAAATATTTTTGCCTGGTAAAATTTTCACAAATACTGTTCCTTATCAGTAACAACTATGTTTAAACTCTTTCAGGGGCAGGACAGCAATCTATGTAGTGATAAACTCAGCAGTTGACTTTGTTTATGCAGTAATTAATAGAATAAAGTCATATCAGATAATATGTGTGGAAGTAGGTATTCTGTGTTCTCTGTCCAGGTAGGCATAAATCGTCAGTTTTAGCAACAAAACAGCATTAAAGCTCCAAGTACTTCAGTCGGTAGAGATTTCTAAAGATTTTAGGATATTGGGGGTGGGTTATGACTTTTCTGAGGTTTGTTTTATTTTTATTTAAAAAAATTGTTTGCTTTATAAGATAACTTGCTTGATTGGTATTTCTTTCTATGGGGATGGTAGAAACCCTTCTTTGTGTTCACAGAGAGTTTATGGGTCTTGCTGCTTGTGAGAGGGAACTCTTTGGAACGGCTGCCCTCTGGGAGAGGGAAAGCATAAACAGATTCTGAGTGATAGAGCATTATTAAATTAATACATCAATCTCAGGAATAATTGTTGGATTTGTTGGTGACAAATGATTATGCCATTTAAGGAAGGCCTTGAGGAATAAACTTGTTCTTCTACCAGTAGTCAACTCTTTTGGGTTGGAAAGTACTATATTCTTTAATAGGCGAGGTTTTTATTTATTTATTTGTGTGTGTGTGTGTGTGCGCGCGCGTGTGCGTGTGTGTATGTATGGAAAGGGACTCTGGGAGCTAGGAGTCAATCATCCACCAAGAATTCCTCACAGTTTTGTGATATGGTACTTGTCTTTACTGTTACCTCAAAGGCTGACTGAACTGAAGCTCTCGATAGCTTCTGCCACAGAGACTGGTTGTGTTTTCATAGGTATTATCTTTACGTATAGCTAGAATGTATAGCAAAACGGTAACTTAAAGGATTATTGCTCTTGCTGCTGAATTTAATACTCTTTGCAAATATTGTAAGGTACTATTTTAAAAAGAACCAGAATTTTTTTGGAGACCCATTGTGTCCCCAGCACTGTGGTAAATCTTGTATGGGATTTCAAAAGCTTAAGATACTAAGGTAAACACAAACCATGTAACCATCAAGTTGGACTCTTTTAAATAAGATGCAGAGAGAACTGGGTTTAGTAGCTTGTGACTCTTGTTTTAAGAGGATAAAGCACTGCAGACATTGTCATGTAAACTTGAAGTTGAACCTCTTCCTGGAAATGGATTTCTATTCATAACTCTTCTTTCAGGGACTCTTGGACTATCTATATAACAGGATAAACCATGTGAAAACAATAATACAGGGGCAATAATCAGGATGTGTTATCCTCAGAATTCTTAGTTTCTGAAACGAGAATGACCAGGTGATTCGGAAGATGTAGTCAGCTTTGATGTGTTTGAAGTTGTACGGACATGCATTTTTATTCCAATGTATTCTGTTTCCCATTTTAAAATATTAAGGCTGATTTTTACAAGTTTTAAGATCTGCAGAGCTGTGAGAACTTTGTAGAAGGACGAGACTTCTTCCTACAAGGCCAGTTTTCATAAGTAATCTCGGAGTTCTGTGCTTCATTGCTCTCTTCACAGATTGATATGTAATGTGTGACATGTTTAATAATGCCATCAAAGAGATTTATATGTTTATCTATGTTTTACAGATAAGGAATTTAACCACAGGGAATTTAAATAACCTGGGACTATAGTGGTTGGCACTCTGTGTTTAGAAGTAAACGATTCAAATTTTTATTTAGGTCTATTTAACCTTTTTGCTTTTACCACCCTTTGTGAGTGAGGTCATTTGCTTAGTGCTAAGAAACATGATTTTCCTCTGAGTTTTTTGGCCACCCTTTTGTCAATGTATTCCAAATGTAAATTGCATGAAAATGTATGGATAGTTTAGTTAAACACATTTCCTTTATTTTACCCACCTCTGTCTGTTTGAACACCTCTTGAAATCCAATTTAAGAATTATCTTTCGGGGAGCCTGGGTGGCTCAATCGGTTAAGCGACTGCCTTCGGCTCAGGTCATGGTCCTGGAGTCCCGGGATTGAGTCCCGATCAGGCTCCCTGCTCGGCAGGGAGTCTGCTTCTCCCTCTGACCCTACCCCCTCTCGTGTTCTCTGTCTCTCATTCTCTCTCTCTCAAATAAATAAATAAAATCTTTAAAAAAAAATAATTATCTTTCTATATGAAGATGTATGAAATGCCATATAAGAAGTTCCTCAGCAGAATTGGGAGACTGGCTTCCTTTTCTTGTTTGGTCCATGACACTGGTGAGTTAGTTTAATATGCATGCCCACTTTTTCACTAATTACCATAAAACTGCCTTGAATGTTTTACTGTTCATTCTAAGTTAAATAATCTTTTCAAAACTCTTCTCTTCAAAAGTAAATCACTTATAAATGAGTCTAGCCATCTCTTTTGCCTTTCACTTAACCTCGTGTCTCGAATGCTTGGTATTCCTTGGGGAAAGAAAATCAAGTTTATATTAGTTTCACTCCTCTTGTTAATACATTTAATCTCCTTATTAGCCTTTGTGACAGTGTCTTCACTTAGTATGGCACCGTGACTGAACCTGCCATGGTTCTCTCTGGGAAGCTGCTGCTGACGTTGACTTCATCCTTGTATCCAAAGAGCACGGAATATTAATATTCCCTTCGTTCAGCAAGTATGCTCGGCATTCCACTGTGTTTTCAGTACATACAACTGAGTAATATGGATCTCAGATCTTGTGGAGGAGGGGAGGACTCTGAGTCAGGAGCAGATGTAGTGCTAATCTGAGCCTCGAATTTATCAGCTTGCTGAGATATGTTCCCTTTCTCCTTGCCCTCTGTACGCTCCCAAATATAAACGGTACAGCCAGAAGGGAAAGGGGGCCTCCCTAATTACCTTACTTTATTGCCTAACAGAATACTTTTCTTGCCTGTTGCCAACATGTAATGTGGGGCATCTTCGAGATTCTTCTTTCCTTCTCTGCCTGTTGTTGTTGTCACCATCCCCCTACAGAACCTTGTCACCCCAGGCTAGATCTGGTAATAGCTAAATTGCCCCCAGTGCCCAGTCCCTCCTTCATGTTCTTCCCAGATTTTCCACAGTACCATCTGATATGATACTTCCTGTCCTCTGGAAGTACAGTGTCCCCCAACTGACCGTTATATAAACTACAGATTCTTTAGCCTGCCCCACATATATCTGGATATATGTTAAAAGGAGGCGTATAACACCAAGAAAATTACCTAAAAAATGAAGATAAGTTTCCTGATAGGCCATATTTAATTCATTCAGCAGCTTGTGGAGAATATGTTAGGGGCTATTGCTTGTCCAGGTGAGGTACTGGGTGTATGTAGATAAGTAAGATAGGGTATACCTTTAAGGAGCTTAGAGCCTGGTAGGGAAGAAAGACAGGTAAACAAATACTTATGTTAAAAGCCAAGTAACATTTTGTGTGTGTGTGTGTGTGTTCACACATGCATTCATGTCTATGTGTGTGTGTGCATGCACCTATGTGGAAGTGTGTGAATGTGTGTGTGTAGGTTTTGCCTAGAGAAGAAAGTGTCACATATCCCACTACAGGGACTAGAAGTCACTAGGGAAGAGATGATTAAATTGGGTCCTGAAGGACAACTAAGTATTCGCTAAGTGTGGTAGACAAAAGATTCCAAAGGACATTTGGTGTCAGAGTCTGAAAACTAAGTGAGAGAGTTGATAGGAGACAGAGGGAAATGGCCAGGATAGGCTTTGGTTCCTCGTACAAGAGGGAGAGAGCTTTAGGACAAAGCACTCCGGAAATGGAAGAGTCTAGGAGAATGGTGAGTTTGGGGTCTGCTGGTGAGCACAGTTCGCTACGGAGCTCCAGTCAGAGGTAGGACAAGCAAGATCATAAAGCTGAAGGTCAGATGGCAGGATCCTAATGAAGGAGTGATCCTGAGGAAGCCAGGACAAGCACCAGACATGGAAAAGTAGGAAACAATGACATTGGGATCAGGGCCTAGGTTGTTCATAGGTTTATAGCAGGTATGACCTCTTTCCTAGGAAAAGGATCACTCACCGTTCATTTGCTATGCTGAAAGAGAATATGGTGTTAAAGCAGAATATGAACATAAGGTTCTAAGAGATAGGAAAAGTTGTTCTGTAGACCACTGGCTGAAAAATCAAATGTGGGTAAATAAACTTTTTGGGTAAGAATTGAAGGCCAGGATGTTTTCAGTCTCATGGTGTTTAACTTAACTTCTGTGTCAGCCTTGAACTTTTGGAACTTAGGTTCACTTACTGTTAGTAAAATTTGTTTTCCATTTTCTATGAAAAATAGGACATAAATTAGACCTAAATGTGTGGGGTTTTTTTGGGAGGGGGGTAGGTAAAATGGCTCTTAGAAATTTTGCATTTTGATGAATTTAAATGAACAAAATGCAATCAAATGAACAGACCTTAAAATACACTATGTGTGAAAAATCAAATCAAGAATGCTTAGAGCAAAAACATTTAAGGCTCTATTATATCGAAACCATTTGAAAAGATATTCTGAATGATGAACAAATAGAATATGTGATCAGGTTTTATAATTTAAAAGTGGTATCTCTCTTTTCCGTGGATGTATTACTTTCTTATTCTAGATACGACTTTCCTAAATACATTGTCCTCAAAGCAAAGTCATAGTACTGTTGTTATTTTGATTATTTAGAAAAATATTTATACTTTGTTTAAATATGTATAAAATATAGAAAATTTAAAAAGTATAATGAACACCACACTATGTATACATACAAGAGATAGCTACTGTTAAACTTTTATTGCAGATCTCTCTAGACTATTTTAGGTACATACCTGTAGGTGCAAACACAGCCCCTTTTATTTATTTATTTATTTTTTAAAGATTTTATTTATTTATTTGAGACAGAGAGAATGAGAGAGACAGAGAGCACATGAGAGGGGGGAGGGTCAGAGGGAGAAGCAGGCTCCCTGACGAGCAGGGAGCCCGATGTGGGACTCGATCCAGGGACTCCAGGATCATGACCTGAGCCGAAGGCAGTCGCTTAACCAACTGAGCCACCCAGGCGCCCCAACACAGTCCCTTTTATATAATTCATCTTTTTATTCAAAAAAAGGGGCTTAAACTTGTGTATATACATGGTTTTGTCAGTGTTTTTCACTTAATAACAGATTAAGATTTGGGTTTTAGATTATGATTTTTAATGGTTAAATAGTATTTTATTTGACTGTTTCCTCTGGATAAATCCCTCTGAATTAAATTGCGAGTTTAAAGAACATATTTAAAATTTTGACACATATTTATTACCAAGTGACCTCCTGAATGGGTCTGTCCCACCAGCGATGTTGGGAGTACATATGTTTGCAGACCCTCATCAACACCGATGTTCATTTCTTTTTAGTCTTTTCCAATTTTAGATGTCAAACTGGTATCTTATTATTTATCAAGTGGTTTGATTGAAGTCTTCTCTACATTATTGGTCATCTCTTATTTTTCTTGAATTGTGTTTATATTTACTTAGTTTTTATTTGTGTATTTATCTTTTTCATGTTAGTTTATCAAAGCCTTTTCTGGATTAGAGGTATAACTCTTTTTGGTTATGACTATTTTTCCACTTGGTAATTTATCTTCTTATTTGTATAGATGTGTTTGTGTGTGTGCTTTGGCATACTGAGATTTTAAAGATTTAGGTAGTCAAATTTGTCATCATTTTTTTCTTTTAGTTTTATCTTTAAGGTCATGCTTAGAAATGAAAGGCATTTATTTTTGCCACTTTTGCTTTAGTTGGAAGAAAGAAACTGAGCCCACAAACTGATGGTAGATCTTCAGCTAGTAAGATACCCTGAGGGCTGTCAAAATCTCAGTCTAAACTCTCCTCTTATTCAAAATTTACAGTAAGTAGTTTATTTTCTAAAGGAAATAAATGATTATTAGGAAAGTCTGTGAGGATTCAAATTTAATCTGAATGTTTAACGTTCGGTAATTTTGTTTCTGTCTATATATAGCTGACCTTTACTCAAGTTAGTAGTATCCCTAGTACAGTACTGATTTTGTCTTCCTCATGTCCAATTTCCTTGCTTATTTTTCAGTGTTTTGGGGTAGGATGCTATTTTAGATTCGAGTTTTATTAATAATTATGTGTAACTCTCCAAGGATTTCTGGCAGCATGATCTCTCTTTCCTCTTGTATTTGAAGAGTGAGTCAGCAGAGGGGACTGGCAATGCAGAGGTGCATGGGTGAGGGAGCGCAGTATTCGGGAAACTGGAAACTGGGTTATGGTTACTGCAGAGAGGATGAGCGATGTAGAGTAAGGATTGAGGCTGAAGAAGCAAGTAAGGTGGAAGTGATTCATGGTTGAACTTCATTATAAAGGCAGTGGAACCACGGAAGGTTTTACCAAGGGAAGAGACACAATCAAGATTCGTGTTTTATGGCTCCAGTGTGCAAAAGTGAATGGAGCTGATCAGAGAGTATTGTGGGTCTAGAAGGCACAGATTATGTGCAAATATTATACACACACACACACACACACACACTACGGGGAGGGCGGGGTGAGAATGGAATTGGTAGAGCAGGGGATTTTACTCTATTAAAATGTGGAAACATTAGTATCACTTGAATTAGTACTACAAGCATGCATAACGCATTTAATTCAAATCACTGAAATTAAAAGAAAAAAAAGTAAAAATTTTATAAGAAGAAGACAATGAGCAGGACAAGAACAGACCTAACAGGGGTAAGCTAGGGCTAGTTGGAAGGTATCACAATGAGGAATTTGCAGAGATAGACAAATTCAAATGTAATGTGAGCCTCAAAGAATTCTAGCTCAGCCCCTAGCCCTGTGATTGGTGGGCATAGGGATACAGACAGCCTTGCTTAGACCCGAAGAAGCAGTATCCTCCCTGGAGAGCCCAGACGAAAAGCGTGTAGGAGTTAAGAGTAATGGTGTCCAGGGCTTAACTTTAAGGTAGGCCTGCATTTCATTTTGCTGAATTGCCCATGTGAATGAGTGATTCAGACTCCCATGGCTCAGTACTCATTCTTTGTTTGGGAATCTGCCTATATCCATAAAACATAACGTTTTGCCAGAAGGCAAAAAAAAATATTTGTAAATACAATTAACAGAGATGATTTTGAGAAAGGTAGGCAATTAAAGGACAACTTTTTAGATATCCCATACTGTTTATGTCTGACAACTCAGATTTCAGTGAAACATTTTTGTTGCCTTTTTTTGACTGGGCATCACTTTACTAATAAAGAGGGGTTGCCGTGCAGATAACAAATGCAAAGGAGGAATACTTGGGGCAAGGGGAGCAGCACCAGGTGTGTTGTGCTGTGTTGTGTTTTAGGTCACACAAGTTTGTGAGGCTGGCTGCACAACCACGGCAACACAGTAGGGTTTCCATAACTATTTTTTAAATTTTTTTTTATTTATTTTATTTTATTTTTTTAAAGATTTTATTTATTTGACAGAGAGAGACACAGCGAGAGAGGGAACACAAGCAGGGGGAGTGGGAGAGGGAGAAGCAGGCTTCCCATAACTATTTTTTTAAAGAAATGGGTGGGCATTCTATGTCTATGTAATAAATATTTAATTCATGATTTCCTGGTTGACTTTACTGAAAGACCTAGTAAGATTCTTTTAATGCTTTCTTTTCAATAGAACTAATTAACTAATGTTTTTCTTCCCAGGTAGAGCATTTTGTAGTTAAACAAGGACACAGTGGAAGGAATATTTCAGTGTGCCCCATACTGTAAAAACTGGTATTTTCCATAGTGAGGATGTTTCAGTCATTCTACCAGGGACACAGTAAAAGATGTCTGTCTACCTATGGCTCATCAAGGCAGTAATTTGGATGCTTTGACAAGTGTGCCATTCTGTTATCTTCATTCTGCAGATGACAGAGCTGAAGGAAGAGGAGGTTAAGTGGCTCATCCTGGATCACAAAGCAAATTAATGTCAGAGCTCAGTTTCAAATCTTGTGTCAGTCTTGGATATGATTTGTGTAGCCACAGATTCTTTTTCATGAGTATTAAGTGTTTATTCTGCAGTAACATAGAAATATGTATATTAAAACCTGTGTTCTTTAATTGTATGCAAGAGAGCATAGTCAGGGATAATTCAGGATGTGGATATCTCTGGAAAATATAACTTCTTGAGCACGGCACACTGAAGGCCTAGGTTATATTCTGACCTTCTTTGCAACCCACGTGGACATTCAAAGGCACCTCCATGACAGATAAGAACATTGTAAAAGGAGACAATAGAGGACAAGATCCAAAGTGAAGGTACCAAGATTAAGGCTGGACTGAAGGAAGAGTATCTTTTCTATCACAGCAGAAGGCGAGGTGCTGTGGTAAATAAATGAGAGGGGCAGAGAAGGGCATTCTTCTTACCAGTGACCTCGACTTTCCCAGTAAAGTAGGAAGCAAAAGGCCTTTGGGGCCCGACTCAGTTAGATTGGCTACTTATAGATGACAATGACTCTAATGTTACCACGTTATACTTCAGTGGGTGTGAGTTAATCCGCCGCACACCTGTGGTAACGTGACCGGAAGGAAGTCCTGGAGAGTGGGCGCTGCGTGTGCTGCACTCAGTTGCTAGTGGTCTTCATTTAATTGTACTGTTTTCCTATTTACTCTTTACCTAAAGCCTGCAAGGACAGACCAAATAATACTTAAAAGTATCTGCCACGAAATTACAGTGTCTCTATGTAATCACTGTGCGTGTTTTTACGAATGCATGGGAAGGCGCATCAGCTATAATCTGAAGCGTAGCTGTGCATCTTTCCATTCAACCAATATCCCGGTGCCTGCTAAGACCGGGCTCTGGAAACCGAGGCCGCTGCTTTTACTGTGCTTACGGACAGATGGGGAATGGTGAGGACAGTGAACAGAACAACAAACAAGCATCTTAGATAAAAGTAAGTGCCGTAAAGAGAACAGGGCAGGATGATAGGTACGAGGACACTCATAAATTTAGATCAGCTCGTCAGGGTGGGCTTCACAGAGGAAGCGGCTCTAGATCTAAGTGACAGAGAGAAGGGAGCCACAGTGTTGTAGGGAGGGGGGAAGATTAAGATGCAAGGCCTTGAGGCAGGCTGTGAGGATACGAAAGAGAGCCCGTATAGCTGGACTTAGTGAGGAGGAGGCTGATGGGACATGAGGTCAGGGCGCAGAACTTTCATGACCTTAAGACCTCGGGGAGGAGTTGGTTTTCAATCTAAGGGCAGTGGAATGCAGCTGAAGGATTTTAAGCAGGGATATGGTTTAATCTGAATTAAAAATTTAAAGATCCCTCCAGTTGCTGTGTGGAGAGTTGACTGAGAATGGTGGGAAGTTGTCTCAGAAGGTCAGGGGAGATGATGATGGCTTTGGCCAAGTGGGAGCTGCAGGGATGTTCGAAATGGATGAAGTCAGGGCATATTAGGGAGGTAAAGAGGCCTGCTGACTGACTAGGTATGGGGAGGCAGAGTGAGAGTCAGGGGTGACTGCTAGGACTTTTGGCTTTTTGTTCTATTAAAGCTATTCTCAATATTAACAATAGGAGTATCATCACAGAGTAATTGTTGAATGTTCACCAGTCTCCTTTAGGGATTTTTGTTTTGACCACTTTATAGATGATGATGCTGGGCCACTGGGCCACATTCCCAATTTCACTCAACTGATAGAGTGTTGAAACTGGGAGGGGGGTACCAAGTCACTATGAAGTAGGTCAGGGCCTACCTCTCCACTGAGTCATGTTGGCTGTGTCCTGGCATGGGCTGAGAAAATGCTTTCCTTTCCTCCTCCTTCTTCTCCTTCTCCTCCTCCTTCTTCTCCTTCTCCTCCTTTTCCTTCTCCTCCTTCTCCTTCTTTGCTTTCCTTTGCTTTCCTTTCCTTCTCTTTTCCTTTCATTCTCCTTCTCCTCTCCTCTCCTCTCTTCCCCACTCCCTTCGCCTCCCCTCCCCTCCTCCTCCTCCTCCTATACTGGCCTGCTGGACACCTCTACCTGGATGTCCCCCAGACACTTCAAATTCAGCTGAAATCATCTTTGTCCCTCGATCTGTTACTACTTTCTCACTTGGTGAGGCCACATCCACTCAGGCCTCCATGCTGAATTTTCCATATCTCACCCTTCTCACCTCATCTCACCAGTCAAAATTTTACCTACTCCAAGTTTGTCAAGCATTTTTTTTTTCTTTTTTTGTCGTGTCACTGGCCCTAACCTGGTCCTGTATCATCTTTTAACTAGATTCTTTTAAACTAGTTAACTATTAGCTTTCTGCCTTTAGTCTTCCTCTTAAAGATCTACTCTACTCCTATAAAAATTTACTAATAATATGAAAAATATGACCATGGCATTCCTATGCTTAAAACTGTCTGATAGCCACCATTGCCCAAAGAATAAATCCCAAGCTCCTTAGTGTGTAAGGCCCTCCATAGTCTGATCATCCTACCACGGAGCTTTATCTCGATCTCTCCATGTGGTATGATCAACACCAAACAGATTTCGTTACACACACCCTATGCTGCTGCTTACGCTTGAGCCCTGTTCACATGATCTCCTGTGCTGACAACCCTCTGCCCACCAATTAAGGCTCAAATCAGGTATTAGCCTCTTATGGAGTCTTTTCTGGTACCTGAAAATGCCCTTTGTTATCATCCTCATCATTATTCCATTTTGGTGCCTTAATACCCAGTGGGCATCTCTATCACTGCACGGACTGTAATGTTTTACAATTATCTGTCTGTTTGCCTCTCCCTCTGTGCCTTAATTGAGAGCAGCTTACTCATCTTAGTGAAGTTTCTGAAAAAGAGTAGGCATTTAGTAAATATACACTGATTGAATTAAATGAGTAAGTGTTGGCAATTGATATTTATGCAATTTTTTTTTTGGTAACACATTAATACAAT
Source organism: Neomonachus schauinslandi (assembly GCF_002201575.2). Lineage (NCBI taxonomy): Eukaryota > Metazoa > Chordata > Mammalia > Carnivora > Phocidae > Neomonachus > Neomonachus schauinslandi. The sequence continues at coordinate 6,269,812 of NC_058410.1, forward strand.
CTGTAATTTATACTGCAGAGAAATGCCAAATGTAAAAAATAACAAGGCAGGACATTTTAATGACAGAAAAAAACCCCACTAGATGGGAGTCATGAGATTGGTTCTAATTCATGATTTTTAATACATTGGGTATATTACCTTATTAAAAATCACTTGATGTCTCGGGACCTTGATATTCATGTTTGTGAATTGCAAGGCATTGCTCAGGCACAGCCCAGAGGATCTGTTTGGCCTGTGTTTCTTTGGGCTTCTGGACATTTATTATTTTACCTTGATAATTCTGTTTCCAGCTGGGAATTGTCATGTGTTAACCCTTTATGAACTCACACAGTCAGTTGAATGACTGCTTATTTAAAATCACCATGAATATATTGTTGTTGATGATTTTTAACTCAAGGTTATACTATATGTATTATTTTTATTTATGAAGCTAACACAGTCAAGTAAAAACTTCTTTAAGGTTTTTACTACACTCAGAAACAAAGAGTAATCTTATGGTCCTTCACTTAATGAGATGCTGTCTTTGAGACCTAATTATAACTTCTTCATTAATGAGTGGATAGGGGAAAGGAATTCACTGTTAATGTAGTTGACAAGTATGTCTATCCCTATCTGTCATCATATTAATTGGAAATGAAATACATATAAATATAAATAAAAGTTTAATAATAATGGTCTCAAATGTTAATTGAGTTTGCTTCTTATGATCTCTCGGTTGCTATTGGCTAGACAACTCATTTTGCCTGGCAGAAAGTGGAGGCTAGAGAAGTTAGTCATGGTCATAAACTGGGTCACAATAGTTTGACAAACTTAGTTCATTAGAGACCTTGTTTTCATTCCATAACCTTGCTTTCTCATATATGGGAAAGTGTTAGTCTCCTTTTAATTCCCATCTCTGTGAAGGAGTATCTGACAACAAAATGTCAGTAGCATGTGTGTTTCTGATTGGTGAGGAATATTTGCAAGGAATCAGGGGCTGAGATGCAGGTGGAAATGTTTCTAAAAAATAATTGCGGACATATGGAGGCAAGAAACGTGTAGTTTATATTTGTGGGCTTTCCAGTGGCTGTTACCTTTTAGCCCAGCGCCGTACCTGGAAGCCTGGAGAGATGAGGCTTCCCCTTTGACCAGTGGTGCCAGCACGAGAAGTGCCTCTGCTGGGAGGAGTCGGGGCCTTTGGCCAGTGAGCTGGGGCCTTCCAGCTTCCTTATGTGAAGCCCTCCGAGGGCGAGGGGGTCTAGGATGGCCGTGGCATGTCTGCCTGGATGTCCACGCAGATGGGATGGAAGGGGTGGGGAAGGCTGCGTGCGTGCGTGTGTGTGTGTGTGTGTGTGTGTGTCTCCCCATGTGCTTTTTAAGGGTTTAATTAAACAAAAATATTTTCCCACAAACAGCTTGATGGCCTGTCACAGTTTGTGTCATATGTTCTTTTTTTTACCAGTGAAATACTGGTATTTTTCATTCCCCCAATAATGAAATGATATTTATGCCTTTTTTTTAAAGATTTTATTTATTGGGGTGCCTGGATGGCTCAGTCGTTAAGCATCTGCCTTAGGCTCAGGTCACGATCCCGGGGTCGTGGGATCGAGCCCCACGTGGGGCTCCCTGCTTGGTTGAGAGCCTGCTTCTCCCTCTCCCGCTGTCTCTCTCTCTGAACACAAGCAGGGGGAGTGGGAGAGGGAGAAGCAGGCTCCTGGCTGAGCAGGGAGCCCGACGTGGGACTCGATCCCAGGACCCCGGGATCATGACCTGAGCCGAAGGCAGACGCTTAACGACTGAACCACCCAGGCAACCCTACAAGAGAAAATTGGGACGAGCTTGTGCCGTGGCAGCTTTGGAGGAGTTGGAAGACGTGCTGGCAGCTTTGGAGGAGTTGGAAGACGTGCTGCCAATGAACAGCACATCACTCAGGGTCCTTTAAAATCAGGAATTCCACCTGAACAGCTGGTGGAGGTGCAGAGGCAAGTCCTGACCCTGGCGAGGTGGCCTGGCTGGGTTTGGGCTTTCCTGCGGGGGGCCAGGTGTGGCTCATTCAGGATGGCTGCAGCCGGAAGCAGGGTAGCTGGAGGCTCACAGAGAGGGTGGGAGCCTCTGACTGTGGCGCATTTGTTCACCTGCCCTGCCGTGATGAGTGCAGGACAGTGTAGCCCACGTAACAGCCGGTCCGGTCAGAACACTGAGGGATTGAGTGTGGCAGTCACAGCAGTTATGATTAATTTTCGAGGTCTGCAGAATGCTCTCTGACCAGAGCGTTAGCGAAGATGTTCACACTGGGCAAAAGGAATCCTTTGATTTCTTGTGGTCCTGACTTCTGTCCAGGCACCGTCAAGGGTTTTCTCAAGTATGGGCAGCGATACACACATTATATATACACACATTATACTCACAATGCGAAGACACTGCTCTTCTGAATGATGTTACTTGGACATCAAAAAAATGTGTATCTTCTTGTTTACATATGTTCTCTTTTCATCTACTTTATTTCTTCAAAACCACTTTATTTATTCTTCAGATGTTCACCTTTCTTTGTCCTCTACCCCAGGAAGGTGGTGTCCGAGAATGACTCAGACACGGTACTGCTTGGCCCCTTGTGGGCTCAGTCTAGTCCTCAGTGTCCCTCCAGCCCGCAATTCCAGGCAACGATCGTGCCTCTTCTACTTGTTTTAAGCTATACATCCAACATGATAAACTACAGAAAAGAGAAAAAGGTCTGGGCCGAACTGGAAAACATACACACACAGGAAATTTGAGTGGTTATTCCTTCATTTGCTCCACCTACCCTCAGTTGCCTCTGATCAAAACTGCTTCCAACCCGATTTTTCCAAGACATTTCACAGCGGACTTGTAATAGTAAATAAATAACCTAGAGTGCAGTGGGCCTGAGCTTTTTTCCCGGGTTGTTCCTGGTGTTATTTACCTATGGCCATGTAACAAATTACCACAAACTTACTGGCTTAACAGGATTCACATTTTATTACCGCTGTAAACTGTGTCTGTACTCTAAAATTAAAAAAAAAAAAAGTAAACCTGCCCTTTTCATAACTGAGAAACCTGTAGCATTAAAGCCCAGAATTCTTATTAGTCTAATAATCTTTTTGACTTACCCTAAAAAAATACTTCAGCTTTTTTGTTAGTTTAGTTTTAGTTTTAAATTCAGCTTTAGGAAACTGACTGTAAGTGGGAAATTTCAATACAATAATGTTCATAGAGAAAAGTGCAAAAATTTTTGTTTACTTGTATTTTCAAATAATTGTGTGACGTTAACATCATTCATGGAAAGATATTTTGAGTATATTTGGAAAACAAAAGAGAGCTATCTCAGCAACAGTGGCTTTTTCAAATGTACTCAACGCCTGTGACTGGTGAAAAGCTAGTAGAAAAGGAAGCTTATAATTGGATAATGTCTAACAGTTTTTCTTTAGCCTGTTAATTAGTGTAAATTTCTGTCTTGTTGCTATTAGAGAAGGATTTGATGAATAAAATTAGGTGAAAAGCTGGGATTTTTTCGTTTGTTTGTTTTAATTTTTAAATTTGGCATTCCAGTAAAGTTTTGCTTTAAAGACTATTTTAGTGGTTGGACTAGAAGTGAATTAATTTTATTTGATGTATTTAAATATAATACTATCAGAATTGATTTAAAACATCTATTTTATATTACTCTAGAGGCCATCTAAAATTCCTTTTTGACATAAATATCTGTAGCAGTTACTGACTTTTGCAAATCATTTTGCACATAGATACACCAGGGTACCGCATGCTGAGCTGGCAACAACCTGTGTGCCTCTCCCGCTTGGTTCTTTGTTGCTTACGGCTGACATGCCTGTTAAAAGCACAGCCCCTTCCATATAAAAGGAGGCAAATAAAAGATCTTTGAAGGTGTGTTTTTGAGTTGGATATTGCTGTATATTTTTGAGTTGGTGTAGCTGAGAATTCCTTCCTTTTACACAGTCCCCAGATAATTATATTCTACCCTTTCCCTTGATAATTTCCCCATTCTGCTTTTGGAATTCTTTTTCCATGATCAGCAAACTGTTGTTAAATTCCCAATCATATTTTAGAATATCTCCCCCTTCATTTGGCCTTACCTAGGACTTTCCACTTCCCCGGAGGCCTTCCTGAGTCAAGGCTCGATAATCTCACAAGTGCATGCCTCACGTTTAGGTAGGAGGTCATGATGTACTTTGTCCACAGTACCAACCAGACTAGTACTTCCGTCTCTCTTATGAGAACGACTGGGCTTCAGGCCATTTATCTCTGCTAGGCTCTCCTTCATACTGCTACTGTCCTCTCTCAACCTTCTTGTTCTTCTCCTAACCTGTATCCCCTAGCCATTTAAGGTTTTATCACTTCCCCCGTGTTCTCCATTCCAACTTGTGTTTTCTTGGGAAGTCATCACTTCCTGAATGATCTACTCAGTATCCTCAGTCTTGGTTCCTTGATCTGCTTATCTCCAATGAGCGTTTCTTCTCCATTCCAAACACACACTTTCAGCGGGTCAGGGTCAGACTAGATTTTGTCATCAGCAGAAGCTTCTCTTCTCCAGATTACAGACGCAGACATTCCTGTCTCTGCCAACAGCTCTTCGCTCACAGAGCTCTTGCTCGCTCATTCCAGCCTCACTGAGCCTCCTGCGACTCCTTCTCGTCTGTCTCCTCCCCACCCTTGCTGTCTTTCCTCCTGCTTTATCCAGCCCAATTTCAGAGTCCTTTTTTTTTTTTTAAGATTTATTTATTTATTTGAGAGAGAGCGTACTAGCAAGAGGGTCCAAAGGAGAAGGAGAAAGAATCCCAAGCAGACTCTGCGCCCAGCATGGAGCCCAACGCTAGGCTGGATCCCACAGCCCTGAGATCACCACCTGAGCCAAAACCAAGAGTCAAACTTTCAACCGATTGCGCCACCCAAGCGCCCCTCCAGAGTCCTTTTCATCACTTTCCTTTGCCTGCTTTTTCCACTCTTTTATTTTACTTTCTGAGCAAATTCATAACTTCAGATGACTTTGATAATCCATCTTTTCTGGTTTTGTTGTTTTGTAGTAAACAGCGTTTGGGTTAACAGAAGGCACTGCAAGATCACAATCAGCAGATGGTCCAATTCTTGTTAATTTTACCAGACTTCCAACGTAAGCGTGAGTTTCCACTTTGTATAAGCACCCCTTTATAGCTTGGCCGTGGTTCTTCGGCCTGATACTCCTTCTGTCCGTCTTCTACCTCTTTCCTGTTGGCGAATGACTTTGCCTAAATGCTTCACTAGGATCTAAGAAGCTGACGTTGAGAACCGCTTCATTCTTCCTACCTGTTTCTTTAGAAACTTACCATCTCTCCTACTGTCAGATGCCAAGACTCTGCGCCGGCTCTGGAGCCCCACCTCTAGGCCTTACCAACGACGTTGCTTCTCCAGTTAGGCACCTCTCCGTGGAATCATGAACCTTTCTTTTTCTCTGTCCACAGTCATATTAAAGCACCATCTATCTTTTAAAAGTCTTACCTGACCCCAGTTGTTTCTCCACCTCTTGCCCCGTTTCTGTCTTCCCGTTTATGCCCCTGAGACCCTTGACAAGGTCACAGTAACTTTGGATGTTGCCACATGCATTCAGTGTTTTTCTCTTCTCATATTGCTTCACCTTATACTAACATTTACACAGCTGATCATCCCCTCCTTGTGGAAACACTCTCCTTTCTTCTGAGAACTTGGTTTTCCTCCTCCTTCTCTGGTCCTTTTTGCTTAGCTCCTTTTTCTAACCTGAATTTGATCACCTTCTAAATATTAGAGTTCCTCATAGCTTGGCACTGAGTTCTCTTTATCTTCTCTTTCTGTTGTTACATTCCCATGGCTTTAAAAACCATCTATATGCTAATAACTCCCAAATTTATATCTCTAGCCTAATCTCCCCTCAGTTCTTCTTTCTCATTTATCCAAATTACTTACTTGACAACTCCATGTGGATGTTTCTCAAACATCTCAAAGTTAATATGTACAAAACTAACCTCTTGCTTTTTCCCATGGAAACCTATTTCTCCACAAATCTTCTCTACCTCAGTAAATATCACCTCACTCTATACAATTGCTGAAGTAAGAAAGCTGATTGAATTTTTTATTCTGCCCTTCCCACACCCTCACATCCAATCCATTCACCAAATGGTTGATTTACCTTCAGACTACATCTTGGTATTCCTTTATTACTGTGATAACCCACTTACTGGTACCTGGCTTTCTGTCTTGCCATACACTAATACAGTGGTCAGGGTCGTCTTATTAAAACACAAATGGGATCTCTTTACTTCCCTGCTAACAACCCTTTATTGCCTTTACAGTGTACTTAGTGACTTCAGTCATTCCTCTTGAGCTGCATGGCCATGCATGGCCTGGCCTCTGCCCTTGTTCTCCAGCTGTGGTTGCCTGTGCTCACTACAGTCTAGTTACCTAGGTTTTCAGTGTGTGGAACAACCCAGACTCAGTACGGTAGTCAGCAGTTTCACCTTCCTTGATTTCAGTTACCTGTGGTCAACCATGCTCTGGAAGTAGCTGGCCCTCCTTCTGATGTAATGTCAGAAGCTCAGCGGTAGCCCAACGCTCTGTCCCGAGGCCTACGTCATTCCCCTCACTTCATCTGATCACACGGGCATTTTATCCTTGTGCATCATCACAAGAAGAAGAGTGAGTACAGTAAGATATTGTGAGAAACAGACCACATTCACATGGCTTTCATTACAGTTTGTTTTAATTGTTCTATTTTATTACTACTTATTTTTGTTCATCTCTTATTGTGTCTAATTCATAAATTAAACTTTATCATAGGTATGAACATATAGGAAATAACATAGTATATACAGGGTTTGGTACAATCTGCGGTTTCAGGCTGGGGGTCTTGGAACATATTCCCTGTGGACAAGGGGGAGCGCCTGTAGTTTGTTCATGCAGTTTCCTTTGTTTAGAATATTCCTTTTTTCTTTCTTCCCGTAGCTGGTTCTGTTTACTCAAGTTTCCATCTACAGCTCATCTGTTGTTTACTTATCTAATCACTCTTTGTAGGTAGGATACCTTGATATTCTTTTTTTTTTTTTTTTTTTAAGATTTATTTATTTATTTTAGAGAGAAAGAGAGTGCATGCGAGGGGAGGGCCAGAAGGAGAGGCGCAGACTCTGTGCTGAGGGCTGAGCCCTACATGGGGCTGGATCTCGTGACCCTGAGATCATGACCTGAACCGAAATCAAGAGTTGGTTGCCTAACCGACTGAGCCACCCAGGTGCCCCCAGATACCCTGATATTCCTGACCGTAGCATTATTTTCTTCATGGCATTTCATATTTTATAATTATTAATTAATGCATTTGCTTCTGCATTATCTGTCTTCCACTAGACCCCAAATTTCATCACCATATAACTGCTGCTGAACACATATTAAGCATTTAATTAATAATTAAGTGAATGAATAACCTTATCTGTAATCTTCACAACAAATGAAATATTCAAGGAGTGTGAGTAGTAGTTCACAAATACGTGTTACAACGACCACTCAAGGGCTTTCCCATGAGTTTGCTGTGCTTTCAACAAAAACAGAGTCATCTTCTGGGTAGTTCCTTATGGAGGTGTCTTCACTTTATAAAAATTGAACCACAGACTTAAAATTGTGTACCTTTCTGTATATGGTTGTACTTCTATAAAAACATTTATATACAAAAGAAAAAAGGAAAAGGAGGAAAGTGCCAAGAATTACTTGCCCAATTTTCTGCAGTGAGGACTTATTTTTTATAATCAGGAGGACTGATAATCTTTTTTTCTAAGAAATATAATCTCTGATAACTATGTGTAGAGAAAAAAGCACTGTTTATTCTCATTCTTTTGTTCATGATATTTTTTTTTTAAAGATTTTATTTATTTATTTGACAGAGAGAGACACAGCGAGAGAGGGAACACAAGCAGGGGGAGGGGGAGAGGGAGAAGCAGGCTTCCTGCCAACCAGGGAGCCCAATGCAGGGCTTGATCCCAGGACCCTGGGATCATGACCTGAGCCGAAGGCAGATGCTTAACAACTGAGCCACCCAGGCGCCGCCCCCCTTTTTAAAGATTTTATTTATTCATGATATTTTTTTGTAGATTTTATTTTATAAGTTTCATAGACTTTAACAAAGTTCCTTAAACTCCATTTAGCTTGTTATAGACTGGAAATTGGATATAGTTTTCAGATATTGGTCTGACCAGTGATGTTTATACCTAGGAGAATTAGTACATAGTTTTGCAGTTTGTATGCCCATGTGCATATTCTCTATTAAATTTTCTCCTCAGACTATTTTACCTGGAAGACCTGAATCTAGTAGAATCTCATCTGTATGTGTTCAGTTTCTGAAGAGGGGAACATTTACTAATGCTATTACAAGCATCAGATCACTAGATCATTAAGGGAAATGGTAAGAAGAGTCTTGAAATTACATACATAGGAGAATTTGTTATCATATGTCTTTCCATATGATATCCTCTCAGTTTTAGTCCTAGAGATTTGCCAAGTGAGCGTGAGTGAGGTATGAGCAGAGACCAGTCAACCCAAGGCCCCCCTGATGATAGTCTTCTACCTGCTGTTCGGGGTCTGAAGTCAACTCCATCATTATATTCCATTCCTGGGGCTGCGGGACATGGCATTCTCACAACATAATATGCAGAAAAGTGTTTCTGGTCTCCAGAAAACTCCTGAAACCCATTTCTTATACATCTTTGTAAGAACTTGAATATGGTCTTATGTTCTTGCACTGTCTACCAGAGACTTGAAGCCTTCTGCTTAGGACTTAATGTATACTTAGATATTAATGAGGTGCACTCTACAAGTAACTCTCCTGGATGAACCCTGGAGGTGATGAGATTATGTTGTTCAGAAACTTCACCATGTAGAAATATAACCCCCTATATGAGCCTGGGAATTTACATGATCCTAGGGCAGGCTTTAACCAATACAGGGTCTTTAACCAATGAAAAGGGCAGTTACTCTAACTTCTTTTACCTCCTGTTCCTCATTCTCTACCCTTCTCTCAATCAGGACAATTTTGAGGGATGTCTCCAGATTTTTCCTTGGGAATGAGCTACATTTCCCCTCCACAAGAGTTTGCCTGATGACATGCTGTTGTTGGCTTACTTCCCTTCCTTGTCTCACTCCCTAGCTCCCTAGTTATGTCTCCCTTAGGAAGACACTTTGTAATAAATCACTTTCACTTAGGGTCTCTTTCCAGGCAATCGAACCTAAGTCAGGTTTCTTTGTATTAGAGGCTGAACTTACGGGAAAAATAGTTTAATCCTTTGACTTTAACTACCTAGTCTGTGTTATTATAGCTTTTATTGTATCCGTTATAGTACCTTGGTTATTTCTTTTTTTTTTTTTTAAAGATTTTATTTATTTGTTTGAGAGAGCGAGAATGAGAGAGAGTACACGAGACGGGGGAGGGTCAGAGGGAGAAGCAGGCTCCTCGCTGAGCAGGGAGCCTGATGCGGGACTCGATCCCGGGACTCCAGGATCATGACCTGAGCCGAAGGCAGTCGCTTAACCAACTGAGCCACCCAGGCGCCCCAGTACCTTGGTTATTTCAATAACCTTAATCTCCCTACACATTAATCTTTATTTTCTGTTTATGAAGATGTTATTGTGGGCCATCAACTGAAACTTAACCCCCTCCGTGGAATATCAGACAAATGGCAAGGCACATTTAGTCTTCTCATTGTCTTCTCTGCTCCTTTATCTTTTGATTTTACATTAATCCTTAATAAAGAAATTATCACATTGTATTATTATTAGTTCTGCGTTCCCAGCTAGGCTGCTGTCTTTTCAATGGCAAGACTCAGGTTTTATTCATTTTTGCAAGTCTGTATAGAAACTGGTGGTTGGTATTAAAAGTTAAATAAATACCTAATTAGAAAGCAAATCAGTTCATCCAGAGATAATATCTTGAGAGTGCTATTGACATGATTCTTTTGTTAAAGATCTTATTTATTTGAGAGAGAGAGAGTGCACATGTGAGCGGGGTGGGGGGTATGGGGAAGAGCAGAGAGAGAAAGACAAGCAGACTCTGTGCTGAGCACAGAGCCTGATGACACAGGGCTTGATCTCATGATCCTGAGATCATGACCTGAGCCGAAACCAAGAGTTGGACGCTTAACTGACTGAGCCACCCATGCTCCCAACATGATTCTTTATAATATCTGAGAAATAACCAATAGCAGGGCTGCCAATCTATTATCTATTTCTCACAACAGACTTGATGAAAACCTCATGTTGGAAAGATTTGATAGGCAATCTCTTTATTTCAGAGGACAAAAATTCACCCACCTCTTGTCAAAGAATATCATTTACCTTTCCTAGTCAGCAAAAAGGCAAAGAAAGTGAGAGAGCTCGTGAAATGCACCTGAGAGCTATTTACCAAATGCCAATTTTAAAATGTCAGATTATTTAACTTGAAATGATTGCCACATGAGATAACCCATGAATGAGCTCTTCTTGGTCTTTATGAAATAGTCATTATTAGCCTTGTTCATACAGAAAATTGCACCTGAGTTCATTAACAGTGAAGCTCAAATAGCTTTCAAATTAAGATATCTTTTACTTGAATAGGAATAACTGCCATCCTTCCAAAAGAAATCCACAATTGTAATAATCCATCTCCATGGATTGTATTAGAATCTACCTAATTCATATTTACAAAAGAAACAAAGCATTATTTGGATGTTATTGGTTTCTAGAGGTAGAAATGGGATTATACACTTAACTGGGGAGATTCATGTTCTTGGGTTCAGATTTAAGACTAATCTTCATGTTTGATGTTGAGGTATGATTTCCTTTCAAGGAACATAGGGAGAGATCTAAAATATGCATTCATATTATTTTGACTGTTAAAGAAAAAAAGTTCAGTCAGAGAGTTAGTAGAGCTGCCTTTTGGTCATAGGAGGGGGGTTGATGACGTTTCAGTTCATGAATGCATGTCGATTTTGTGTCCTTGGAGACAATCCCAGTGAGGCGTGGTGGGAGAACCCCGGATATGGGCTTAAAGACTAGTTCTGATCTAGTCTTGGTCCTTTTATTTTATTTTATTTTGTTCTGTTTTTTTTTAAGTTTTTATTTATTTATTTGGCAGAGAGAGAGAGAGAGAGAGGGAGAAAGCACAAGCAGGGGGAACAGCAGAGGGAGAAGGAGAAGCAGGCTCTCCACTGAGCAGGAAGCCCGATGTGGGGCTCCATCCCAGGACCCAGGGACCATGACCTGAGCTGAAATCAGGAGTCGGAAGCTCAACCGAGGGAGCCACCCAGGTGTCCCTCTTGGTTTTAATGACAGATTGTGATTTTGGAGATGCCACTTAATTTCTCTGGGCTTCATTTATCTTTTCTTTTTTAATTTTATTTATGTATTTTTTAATTTCAATTAGCCAACATATAGTACATCATTAGTTTCAGATGTAGAGTTCAATAATTCATCAATTGCATTTAACACCCAGTGCTCATCACATCACCCAATTACCCCATCCCCCACCCACCTCCCCTCCAGCAACCTCAATTTGTTTCCTATATTTAAGAGTCTCTCATGGTTTGTCTCCCTCTCTGATGACTTCCCATTCAGTTTTCCCTCCCTTCCCCTATGATCCTCTGTGCTGTTTCTTATGTTCCACATATGAGTGAAACCATATGATAATTGTCTTTCTCTGATTGACTTATTTCACTCAGCATAATCCCCTCCAGTTCCATCCACGTTGATGTAAATGGTAGGTGTTTATCCTTTCTGATGGCTGAGTAGTATTCCATTGTATATATAAATCTCATCTTTATCCATGCATCTGTCAATGGACATCTCAGCTCTTTCCACAGTTTGGCTATTATGGACATTGCTGCTATAAACATTGGGGTGCAGTGCTACCCAGAGCAATCTACAGATTCAATGCAATCCCTATCAAAATACCATCGACATTTTTCACAGAGCTGGAGTAAATTATCCTTTCTTTTAAAGGCAAAAAAATTCCTGCCTACTTCAGTCAGAGGGTTTTTGTAAATATCTGATCAGATAATGGTCCTGAAAGTCCTTTGAAATGAATAGTATAAAGACTATATGGATATAAAATACTGTTTTCATTTCTGATCAAATTTGGCTGTAATATGAGAGAAGTCTTAGTAAGCCCAGCAGCGCTCTCAGTAAATTTTGCCGGCATAACTAATTTTGTTATATGACATATAAGTTATAAACATAGGGGGTATCATCGTTTGTTGTACTTTGTTTTATTCTTCTAGTTTGTGCTAGTTCTTTGAAGAAGATGGGAACAATTCTATAATGATGTGTAGAGAAACATAATAGGAGAAGACCCATTAAACCAAAAAGTTCCTTATTGAACTCTAGCATCTGGGAAATTCAGCATATGCTATCAGTTGAATGTTTTGATTGGTATACGTTTGGCATTTGTCATACTGAGACACTCAAAGCACTGAGCAGTAATGGTATAGCAAGCCCCTTGGTGGAAATAAATGGAAAATGTTTTATCATTAACCCTATGAAATAAAACTCTGATAAAACCTGTGAATAATGCCAACAGAGGCATATGAGGAAAAAAGTTAGAAAAAAGTTGGGTCAGTGTGGCCAACAGTATGAAGTGCAGGTGTAATTACAGCCTTTTCCTGGGTCAGTGGAAGGGTGACAGGGTCCAGAACCTTCAAAGTATTATATAATTCTCTCTTCTTCTGCCTGCCAAAGTGGGCTGTTTTGGCGAGCTGATGTGGAGGGGAGAAACCTAGAAGAACAGAGGCTTCCTGGGTTTTGGGTTGGACTGGTGGCAAGAGGTTCCTTGGGAGAATGGGCAGAGGCAGAGGCAGGGCCTTGGAGGGGAAGAGAGTTGGGGCGGGGTTGGGGGAAGGAAAGATCTGAGCAGGAACTGGGAGGGGAGGGTGCTTTCTGCTGGTGTGACTACACTGGGCAAGGGTGCTAAGGTGCCTCAAGAAGATTTGAATTGTAAAAGTGTGCCTTTTTGACCATCCAGATAACAGTCTAGTTGTGCTCCTTGCTAATATGTCAGTCTAATCTTTCGTTCCTGGGCTTTGCATTTGAAAGGACAGAGAAAACACTAGTTTTTCCAGGAGAGGAAAATTGGGATACTGTGTAGTTTGGGAAATTGTGACGGAAGGACTTCTGCCTGAGGTGTGCCTGCCTTAATTCAGAGAGGAAAAGACGGGGGGATGACTCTTCCATTATCTGTGGCGCTGTCACCTGGAAAGAGGTGTTAGTTGAGTCTGTTGCCCAGAGGAGCAGTCCTGGTGCAGGTGGGCGTCAGGTCAGTAAGAGGAAGGACACTCTGAGTGACTAGATCCCTCTGTGCCTGAATGAGGGCACCTGGTGTCATCTCTTGAGGTGTCAAGAGATGTCTTCGCTCAGCTTAGGTGACCCCCTGGCAAGGAGTTTGTGCAAGTGCTCTGTACAAGGCGAGAAGGGTCTGGATGACTGTCAAGGCTTCCTTCCAAGTCGGCGGGGAAGGAATGACTATCTGTGCTACACCCCGTGCATTGCACATTCTGTGTCACTGAAATTTGGGAGGTGCATTCTCCCCTTTTTATGAATGAAGGTCCTGAGGCGCAGGTATGTTCAGTGGTGAGTGTCAAACAAGGAGTCCATCCCAGATCTACTTCAACTCCCAAGCTCACGTTCCTCAATCATCATGTTGTCTCAGAGTGAACCAATGTCTCAATAGTAAAGTCTCATGTTGAAATGCCACATGGTAAACATTTGCATCAAGCTTTTTTAAAAATAGATTTAGGAAGTCATATATTTTGGTGGTTAAGGCATGGGCATTGGAATAATCAGACACAGGTTAATCATTTTATTAAAAATTATTTTTTTAATTAAAAATCTCAGTTCTGCCTATTATTGGCAGTGTGGCCCTTGGGCAAATTACTTAAGTTCTGTGGCCTTCATTCAGTTCACCTACATGGTATTTACCCCACAGGGCTGTTTTGAGGATTAAGTATGATCATGTATAGAGGAAGCACCTATTATCAATAGTTTTGATTTCTGTAGTATATCATGTACACACACACGCGCGTACAGTAGAGGAACAGTGACGAAGTACTAAGTGATATCCCTAAAAGAAGTTCCTGAACTGGAACTGTTTCGCATCATTGGACTAATGCTCGCACCTGTCGCACCTGTCATCCAGGGTTCCTTTGCTTCCTACCACCTGGGGATTTGGGTAGCTGTCACGTGATATAACTTGAGCCGTCAGCGGATGTCTGACATGACCTCACTTTCCCAGACTCACCAAGCACACCATCCTTCTGTGCTAGCAAGCCCCAAGGGCACAGGAATCATTAGTTAAATCAACCACCGGAATAGTCATAGGACTTTCAGTACTCATATAATTCACTAGTTGGCCCGTCGCTAACCAGCCCCCGGGTGTCGATCTGTCTCAGCAGCTGTGGGGACTTAATTCTCCTGCTAAGTGAAAAGTGGACAGTTCTGTTTCTAGCACTCATGTTTAAGGTCTTCTTTGTTCCTTTTCTGTCCCAGGTGTGTAGCACGAACAGCTGCATCCCCGATGGCTGCTGTGTCTCGGCTCTGTCGGATTCAGAATGGTGTTTCTCAAAGTGGCCTTTAGGCCAATCTCAGATGCACTGCCTGAGAACTAAAACAATGCAAATTCCTTGGCCTCAAACCTACTAAATTAGAATCCATCCCTTCCGTAAGGGAAGCCTGGGAATTGCATTTAACAGTCACCCTAGGGGATTCTTTTACATTCCCACCTTCAGAGCCCCCCCAGAGCCTCCTCCCCATCTCATGCAGACTGGAGTCTGAAGCCCAGTCCTTGAAGAAGGCCTTCCCACTGCTCCCTCCCTCCCTCCCTCACCCCTGCCCAGCCCCACTGCTCCTCGGACAAGGCTGGTGATCCTCCAGCACTGTGCACTGGCTCTTCCCTCCTCTGGACCGCTCTTTCCCCCAGCTCTCTGCATGGCTCACACCCTCACCTCTTACAATTTCACCTTCCCACTGAGGCCACCCCTGACCACCCTCTGCAAAATTGCTGCACTTCCCTCCCGACCACCCATGCTCTCTGCCTGCGAGGTTTATTTACTTGTGTCTGTCTGCCTACGTGAGGGCGAGTCTCTGCTCTGTCCTGCCTTGTACCACAGAGCCCAGTCGTTCAATATTTGGAAGAACGAGGGGGGTAGCATGAAAGAGAACCGTCCATCGTGCCCGGGAAGCTGGAAGATTGGTTTCAAAGATCTCTGGAGACTTCTTTGATTCTAATCCTACACTTCTCACTTATGTTTGGATGGTAATTTAAAATTATTATGATAGATTAAAAATGGTGAAAAATTTAGGCATAGAGATATCAGCAGCTTTAGAGATTGCTCTAGAGATAGTCCTCACGGTATGTGACAGATACATGGGCAGGTATGGCCAGAATTTCTAGGATCTTTTCTCTCACTTTAAGTTTTATAGATTCTTTTATTATGTAGTTTAGTATGTGATTAAGCCACTAGTGGATTGACTTGTGTCATTGAGAGATTTTTTAAAAATATTTTATTTATTTATTTGAGAGATAGGAAGAGAGAGAGAGTGAGTGCATAAGCAGGGGGAGGGGCAGAGGAAGAGGGAGAAGCAGACTCCCCACTGAGCAGGGAGCCTGATGTGGAACTCGATTCCAGGACCCTGGGATCATGACCTGAGCCAAAGGCAGACGCTTAACCGACTGAGCCACCCAGACACCCTCACAGAGATTTTTATGTACCTTCTTACCCATATAAATAATACACAGAGATAGATAAAATACTGCGTTTCTTTTCATTGCTATAATTAGTTAAGTATCACTTAATCTCCTATTATATTGTCTTGGGGAAACTGGATTTGATTTATATTATTTCAGCTTTTGGCACCTTTTCCAGCATTGTATACTGCCTACCTATATTACTGAGGTTTTAATGAACATTGTGTCCTAGAATGTATGTGAATCCTCCACTTTTTTTTTTTTTTTAGAAACATCTCTTTAGGTTGGTGGGAAATTATGATAGTACTTCCTACTTTTTGTTTTAATTTACATCTTTTTTGTGTGTTCTTCATAACTTCCACAATTTGAGAGCTTACTAATCACCATTAAAAATAGCGTAGCTGCAAAATTCAGTGTCAGCAGCCTGGTATTTTCTTCACATAGATGTTGACAGGGATTTTCTTCTGTTATTAGAGGAATGTAAGAATCTAGTTCACAAGCAATTAAGCTGTGATTCAAACAGTCTGCATTTTTTTTTTTTTTCCTGTGAAGTCTGATGTTCAGTGTGATTCCATGAGACTCCTGGAACCTGAGTCTGAAACAAAGGAAATATTTCCCTGTTTATAGGTATTCTGTGATATGAATCCTCAAATTAATACTGCTGATCTCTTAGTATTTTTTCTCTTAGACAAAGAAGCTGTAGGTGCAATCAAAAGGAGAGATTTGACTAGGAGAATTTAGAACTGAAATCAATCTTGGTAAGGAATAATTGAAGGAAAATTGACATAACAGTGACATGAACAATTATGAAATATCATTGGCCAGTTTTCCAAAATATTAATTTACCTATGCGTGTAAGCTTCTAGATGAGAATTAAAGAATACTAATTTTCCTGTGAGAAATGTTTTCGTCCACAAATAAAGACATAAATGTTATTTTAAAAATTCCCTATATGTCCATTCTTATTGATAAAAAAAAAAATTTCTTACCTATATTACCTACATTTGTAGCTCTGGCCAAAGCCACACTTTTAAGTAAATGACCATTGCATTAATGTGTCCCCAGGTTTCTATTTTACTGATGCTCCTGTTTAGAATTAAGCCTATCAGTCTTCATATATCCTCCCCGGCCTGCTGTAATTGACCTGGCAGTTTGCCACACTACAGCCCAGATGGTAATCGCTTGGACAGGATATCCTCCCTCTCCATTTTGATTGACAGTACAAGCCCTGTTTTAAAATCACTGTCGTGTGCTTTTTATCAGTAAGTAACACCCATCTTGCCAGGCATGCTCACTACAGTAGATAGCTCAACTCTATTTTTACTGCGCCTCTCCCCAGCAGAGGAAAGGGACTAAAACAATCAGTGCTTTATCTCCTGTAAAGGTCCTTCATGACGAGGAAAGTGTTGTTGAAATCCAACACAGTCGTAGCTTTATTTTCAGCTTTTTATAAGAGAGCCATGTCCATACTCCAAAGGTCAGCTGATCTCAAGTTAAATAGGTTGGCTTCCCACATGTTGTCATTTCCTCCCAGATTCTGTCTAGATTCAATATTTTTAGCTGTAATGAAATACAAAAACATGGGTTCTGTCTAGAAAGTACTGACTACTGGATGCATTTCTACTCCACACAGCATACCAAACTTTATGCCACTTTTTCATTAAGGCATGATTTTTGTTTGATGTACAGTGATGGTTTTTAAGTTGTGTGGGCCCTAGGTATTTAGAGATTTCTGCCTTTGATTTTTGAAAGTTATTTTGCTATTAATGAATAGTTATGAAAGAGATATACTAATTTGTGAAGATGACAATATTTATAACAGTATCTAAAGAATACTATAGTAGCTACCCACTGGATATTTGGGAGTGTTGTTATTTTATGAAGGGTATCCCCACATGTATACATAACCAAAAGCAAAAGGCACACCCTAGAATAAATCACACAGTGATCCTTTATGACTTGTTTTTTCATCGATTACATAAGCACTCCCTCTAAATATTAAACCATTTCATGTATAGGCATGTGATAAAGGCCACAGGTTGACATAGAGCTGGACACTTGCAGTAGAGAGAGCAGGAGCTGAGAAAAGACAAGCATTAAGAGCAGGTCGGCGTAGAAATAGGAATATGAAAAGAATGGGGGAAGGCGCCTATTTCAAACATCCTGTCTTAATCCAGGAAGGGTTCTGTCTGGCTGGAGAAAGGGGGACATGGAGATAAAGGTACAGAGCTAAGGGATCCCTAGTGGTCACAGGGCTTGGAGGAGCGAGGGAATGTGAACTTGAGCAGATGACACCTGCACAGTGGAAGGGTAATAAGGCCTCAGAGTAGGCAACTGTGGGTTTAAATTGGTAGACGGTTCAAGATGATTCTGCGAGCAAGAGTGTATGTGAGGAGGGGACAGATATAAAATATCACATAGGTAAAATCGATACCTTCGGTCACTTACTGGGTATGAGGATAGAATATGTGGTGACACTTAAAAGAAATTTTGGGGTACTCTGAGTGAGGTGCTAATGAGAAGTCAGATTATACTCTGTAGGCATTGGGGACATTTGGAATTGCAGATAGGCCAGGAGGGATAATAGAGAAAGACATCTCCATGTATTGACTGGCTACCATGTGCCAGGTAGTTTGCTATTTAATAGTTTTAAAAGCTCCCCAGGTACGTCTACTGTGCAGCCAGGGTTAGAAACTGCTGTAACCAAACACTTCAGGATAATTAGTTCAGGCAATTAGAGTTTTAAACTAGCCCCTTAAAACTTTTTGGGGAGAATTATGAGAATTTTTTTTGAAATAATTTTTTTAGAAGTGACAAAATAGAGAATATAACTGATTAAAAAAAAAAGAACTCTAAAAATCAACAACATACAGTTTTCATTGTCACACAACCATGTGTTTCTTAAACTTTGTGTAAGTGTGTATATGTGTGATATATTCATATATATGTACTGTATAGAATTTGGAGAAAAAAGAATCAGTGCAGTTTTGCACATTGTATTACATTTTAGTTTTTTCTACAGAAACTTTGGGTTGCTATAATTGAAATCGGCTTCCAAAAAGTAAGGGTTTTTTTTTTTTTTTTAATAATCCTTGCATTTCTTTCAAGGGAACACTCAGACATTATACAACGAATGAATATATCTTTAACGCAGATGATAGGGCATATCTAATGTCATCTACTGTAGGGCAAGAATTCTGGCATTATTTTAAATAATGTTGTGACTTTTTCTTAGAATTAGTTAACATTTTTCAGCAAAAAAATGTACTTTCTTACATATCACAGTTGAAGTTCTAAAAACTTAAGCCATATTTCAATTAATTTTGCATCACATAGAAAGTCTCCCCATCACACCAGTTCTGAGACTAGGATTAAAGAACGTGCGGAATTCTACAAAGGGCAATTCCAAACCAGCCTCTGATTGTCAGGGACCAAGCAGAACTTGAAGCGGTCCCTGAGTTCTGTGTAGGCAGCAGAGAGCTTCACTGTCAAGGAAACTCACTGGCAATAAGGCCGAGACATACAGGAATTTGCCAGCATGGTGGCATTAGTCTCTGGGACGAATAAGTAGGGGGAGGTACGATGTGGTAGCATAGCGGTGTCCCTACATGCAACCAGGAAGGAGGGCCACTTGGAAGAGATGTGGCAAGAAATGTGCTTTTTAGACTAAGTTCATCTATTGTCTTTATCTAAGAAAAAAACATCACGTCACCTAAATACATAACTGAATGCCAAAATGACCCAGGGTACCCAAAGAAACTAAAAGATGGGGAAGTTGACAGTTACCTGGGGCTGTGCAGAGTATTTCCTTATTACAAGGGAAGGCCATCCTTTTGTTTTTGAACATACAGAGTAGAAAATAATGCTTTCCATTTGTCCATTTTATGCATCTAAATACTCAGATTTTCAACATATAGTAGTGGAGGTATTGTTGAATGAATTATATGATGCCGTTTTTACAGTTGATTATAGTCCTTTAGTGAAATGGCATGACTGGAAATGACCTGAGAGCTTTTGCCCATCCTGCACAGAACCACAGCTCTTTGTTTTGGCCTCAAGTTATAAGCAGAATGTCTGGAAAGCAGTCCTACTATCTTCACGGGAGAGTCAGATACTGTAATCCTCGCTGGTGTGTCTTGCTGTAGTCTGTTTTCTACAAGGTGCTTACTGGTTGTGGTGGGGACAAGTTTAGGGAATGGATTTCAGCACATCAGACCAACACATTTCAGCCCGGTGCCAGATTTTATCTTTGATTCTGGAGTGCTAGAGAAGTAGTATTCATGAATATGGATTACTGTGTATGACACATAGAAAGGAGCAAGTTATTTGATTAGAATGCATGTATATGTGTGTGTGTTTGCATATATATATGTAAATATATCTTCTATCTATATAGGAAATGATTACTATAAATTATCTTGCACAAGGTCATTATATGTGTGTATGTTTATATATATGATGGAGATATTTTGTATATATATATATATAGAGAGAGAAAGGTGGTAGTATAGGTTAGGAGCTGAGTAATCGAAAGAGAAAAGTTACCTGAAACACAAAGTATCAAGGCAGATAGTGGGGGGCAGATGGGGAAACTGGACCCTGAAGGAACATCCCCATGCACTGGCATTGGTAGTCCAGCTATTTTTCTTGGGCTGTAGAAAGGGTGAACAAGTGCTCACTTGGGGCACGTGAACGCAACTGCTTCTGACTAGCACTGGTGTGAGGGATCCTCTGTTATAAAGATGATGGAAACCCTGAACTTCCCTTTGCCCCAGCACCTGTTATCAGGTTTTTTGTTTTGTTTTAATATCTGCAGGAATGAAAACTGGGGAAGGGAGGATAGTAATACAACCAGTGGTGTCCTTAAGTATATATACTTCCCCATGATTCCTTAGCAGAAGGCTTGTAGGAGGCCGTGGGGGAAATTAAGATTACAGGTCATGGCAGAGTTTGGGCTTTCACCTAGTAAGTGGCAGAAATGTTCTCTCCTTTCAGTTAGGAGACTGAGAAAACACAATGAGGGCTCTCACTCCCGGATACAATTTCCATGGCTGGTCTCCACTTGACCTCCGTGGAAGAGCTTGTGGGCTGTGTAAGAAGCAGATCTGGTGGGAACTTATTTAGCAGTTACCCAGAAAGTGACTTGGGAAATGGGTGATTTGAGTGCCAATTGTTCAAAGCTAGAGACTATGTATATTTAGTAAATGGGTACATTTAATAAAGTATACTAAAATGGCTCATTTAATTAATAGAGAATTCTAAAATTTTAAAGTATCTTCAATCAGTGTATATCAAATAAACTTCAGGAAGCGTACAATCTAATGAAGAAGATGAAACTTGTAGTCAAGTGATTATATGGAAAAGGAACACGACAGGTTGTAAAAGGAACTGCCATGAAAGAGGCACAACGTGCTCTGGATGTTCCAAGGAGGAGAAAAGTGATTTCTCAGTGGACCCGTGAGCCTTTATAGCAGATGGAGTCCTGAGGGAAGGAGGCAGAAGCACCAGCAGGGGGAAGGTGCTCCAGGGGAAAGACTGAGAACAAGACTGTGGTTTAACTAGAGCGTTGCTGCTGGGAGAGCAGAGCACAAACCTGCTGGGGTAGGCTGGGGAAGAATCATAGGAGCTCAAAGATCTTCAAGTCAAAGAGTTTGCCTTTTATTCATCAGGCAGCTCATTGTTTTGTTTTACTTTGTTTTGAGCACCCCAAATATTTAAAGATTTGGGCAGAGGTTGGATGCTCAACATCAGGGGATTTTATGATGTAGATTCATCTGAGACCGTGACTTCTATAACTTCTACTGCCTTGTCTCTGAAACTCTTCTTGTTATCGTGGTCAGTTCTGGCAGCTTGCCTCCCAAGTTTGCCCAGGCTTTTTTAGTCAAGATCACGGTCAGCAGTTACTGCTCCTCAATAGCAGTACTAAATTCATGCCTGAATTGTATCATTTATCATCTTGGGTTATTATTAACTCATTTATCGGTGGTTGTCCACATGTCCCACTATACTTGGGGTTCTTAAATGACAGAAACACATTTTACTTATCTTTCTACCCACTGCCTCTCAAGGGAAGAAAAAGGAAACAAAAACACAACTGTGCCATTCAGTGTGCCAAATGCTTTAGACACATTACCTATTATTCCTCTTCCTCATCCCTTTCTACCCGAGGGGAAGTGGGTACTCACACAGACGCAATATTTTGTGCAAGATCATTAAGCTACTGAAGCATAATGCCAGAATTTACACCCAGTCTGTTTTGACTAAGACTCTAATGTATCACCTCTATTGAAGATGGCTAGCCAATGCTTATTTGTTGAATGAATGAATGAATGAATGAATGAGTTGTGAAATATATTTACTTGAAAATTTATTCATCCAGAGAGAACTAGGACTGTAAGTGGTTAGAACATGAGTGTCTAGATACTGCCATTGCTCTTTGTGACTGTTTACAGGAATACCAAGTCAGGCTGACCTAATAGTAGAATCTGAAAGCTGGAGGACTGTTCCTACATTTTATCAACATAATAAATGTGAAGTGCATCCGTGCACCTAATAAGCACCTAGAGCCAGAAGACATAGTTTCAGTTGTCAGTGTTTGGGAACTGACATTACTAAGACATTATTGCATTTTTTCTGCTTTATTAAAGGAGACTTGGAATGATGACTTTCAATTTTGGCTTCTGGCAGTGGTGTAGGGTACTGGCTACTGAGTTCATAGTGTGCCTCAGGCCCCAGGGAGAGAAACAGACTTTCTCAGTTACATCTGTAGTAGAAAGATGTAGCTGTGTCGTCTGTTCTGTGTACAGAATACCATACTGAGTTTTAATTCTGATACAGATAAGAAATCTGTCAAATGCAGTTTATGTTTTGAATTCAGATTTACCCTGACCTTTTGTGTGGAAGAGAAAGTTATCTTTTATCACAAGTGGTTTACATTTCTTATTAACTTGGACCAAGTTAATTCACAACATCAGTAGGGAGCCCAGGGCCTGCCACAGTGGGGCTAGGTGCTGGGACACAGAGAAGTAGACATTACCCCTTGAGGAGATCACAGCCCAGCCAGCTTTAGGTCAGAAACCATAGAGGCTGAGTAAGAAATACCAAACGTGAGCACAGAGAAGATACTACCCAAGGGACTCTTAACTGGGCGAGGGGATGGAGGAAAGATAAAGCCAAGCCCCTGCCCGTCAGCCCCTGGGGGGATGTGGAAGTGATACGCATTGTGAAATGTGTGCTCAGGTCTCCATGATACAGACTCAGCTCTGGAAGATGACAGACACATGCTGTGTGCGTGCATACATAATAATCACATATTTTCACTAATGGCAGTAAAGATGTTTGTGGAAAGCTAGGTTGCTATTTTTATATGTCTATAAAAACAATGACTGAGAGTCTAGAGACATGCTTGGCTTTATGCTATAAAGGTTCACCTAAGGATTGTAGCCATTCTATTGTCTGGAGAAAGAGAGGTTGGGGTGACAGACCTCAACAAAAGTATGCATCTGGGAAACATCTCTAATTTGGGTAAACTGGGAAAATTTGTTGTATGCTCAAGTGGAGATGTGGTGGATTGTAATGAGCAGTTGTTGGCTGGTCCTATCATAAAGATTATTATAAGTTTTAGGAAAATATGGTAAAAAAGTCAACACAGGATATAGTTAATTTTTTCCAGCAAATTTTGAGTGATTAGACAGAAAATCCATAATCTTAAAGCTTTTTCAATGTCCTTTTTTGTTTTCATTACTTCCTCCCTTTCAACTGCTGCGACTGCCTTTTACATACCTTTTTACATATTTCTTTTTCTTTATTTTTAATTAATTATTTATTTATTTATTTATTTATTTATTTATTTGAGAGGGAGTATGAGCAGGAGGGGCAGAGGGAGAGAGAGAGAGAATCCCAAGCAGACCCCACGCTGAGTGCAGAGCCCAAAGCGAGGCTTGATCTCATGACCCTGAGATCACAACCTGATCCGAAACCAAGAGTTGGACGCTTAACCAACTGAGCCACCGAGGTGCCCCACATATTTATTTTTCTTTAAATTTTAGGATGTCTTTGTACTTTGAATATAAACATATCCTCCATTAAAAATACTACTAATAACAATTATCCATGCATGCATTGGACTTCTTATATACTTCACAGTGCTTTTCTCATTGCATACTCAGGGCAACCGTAAGTGGTAGGATGAGGCAGGTATCTTCTCCACTTCACCAATGAGGAACCTGAGACTGGAGATTTAAAGTGTTCACCCAGGGACATGGCTAATAAGTGGCAGGTCTGAGACTTTCACCTGGAACCTCAGATTCCAAATTCTTTGCATTTTCCATGAGGCCTCACCATTCTATGGCAGTGTGTATAATTTCAGCATGGCTTTGAGTACTGTCATAAGCCAGTGAGCCATGGTTCTCTAAATCTAGCCCAGCTCTGTCTTCCAAGGTTGAGCTGAGCACCCAGCTGCCCATGGGAAATGTGCATGCCCCTCTCCTCAGGCGGGGAATGAAGATCTCTCTCGACCCCACTGCCGTTTCCCAGCAGCTTGTTCTTCTGTTTTCTGTTTTCTGTCTGGGTGTTTGGGCTGTCATTCTACAGATTTTAAGAAACTCACAAAATGAATGAAAATTAAAACCTGTTGCTGTATACTACCTTTCTAATTTTCCATGGTGTTATCAGTGTTGTGCTTTTCAGGGTGGGGTTTGCAGAGAATAGAGGTGGAAGAGAGCATTTAGAATGTATATCCATGCATTTTTAGTTCCCATATGCGCAAGGGTATTTTAAATGTGGTGAATAACCATGACTGAGGAGCAAAGTCATATTTCCATATGTTCGTTTCCAACTACCAATTTTATTTTCATTAAGTGAGAATGAAACCGGTCAGTCTAAAAGTGTCACTAAAACAGCTGAGTATGATGATGCTCCTCTCTTCTGGGTTATTCTACTCCCTTCTGTTACTGCCTCTTTGCATGGAAACATTAGAATTTAGTTAGTAATGTCTTAGCCTCCAGACTTTACATTTTCTATGTTATTTTCTATTGTTCACAGACTACTTTAAATTTACACCAAAACCACAACACTAACCTTCCAGGAGAAGTTAAAATATTCTGTGAATGGAATTTATTAACCTGACCACAACTGGACTTGGGTAGGGCTAATGACTACTTTCTGTACCTTCTGAATCTACTATTTAAATTTCTTCCTTCCTGCTTTTTGCTTTTATTATAACTTGTCCTGAATTCTGCATTGTACTTCCTGTTTGGATGGACCAAGTTCAGTCAGTTGATTTATGATGAGAAGCTGTTTGTCTGGGCTACTGTACCTCCGGGACAGATGTGGTGGAAGGGGCACCAATTTGAATTCAGCTGGACCAGCTGTTGGCACTTGTTAATGTGCGTTGGGTAGGCTGTTTAACTTTCTTCCAATGTCCCAATTTTACCTCCCAGGGTAGCCGTGTGACTAAAATGAGTGAATGTGTGTGCTTGACAATAAGAAAATCTCCATGAGGGATGTGTTGCTTTCTCCCGTTATTCCATCCTTTACAGAATTCAAACACTGTGCAATCACTATGTTGTACACTTAAAACTATTGTAACATTGTGTGTCAACTGTACTTCAGTTAAAAAAGAAATCAAACGGGGCACCTGGGTGGCTCAGTCGGTTAAGCATCTGACTCTTGGTTTCAGCTCAGGTCATGATCTCGGGGTTGTGAGATCGAGCCCCGTGTTGGGCTCCGTGCTGAGTGTGGACCCTGCTTAAGATTCTCTCTCTCCCTCTCCCTTGGCCTCTCTCTCTCTCTCTCTTTCCCTCTCAAAATAATAATAATAATAAGAAGAAGAAGAAGAAGAAGAAATCAAACACATATAGACTCTATAAATAAAGCTTGATGCTTTGTTAAATTTAGTCTTTATGAGCTAATTGCAAATTCTGTATTTGATTTGATCAGTTTTAACTGATAATAGTCAGGGGACTGGTTTTACCTCTATACATGGCTCAGTTATGTTAGTGTATTGTACAACTTAGAAGTGGCTTTAACAAAAGAAACCAGTACTATATATACTGATAGTTCTATATTAATGAACCTTGTTAATTTTCTTTACCAAAGAACCAGAAATTTTATTTCTACTGTGAAGTAGTTTTCAGTTAGATAACTTTTGTGACTTTTGTAATTATTTTTTTGAAAAAAAAATCACATGATTTACTTATTTTGAATTTTCCTGTTTGTAAAAATGATTTTGCATACCTTCCAAGACAGAATTCTATAAAAATTTAAAACATTAGCTCCGTTATAAAATATTAGCTCCAATTTAAATAGTTAGCTCCATTATCTATTTACTGTAACTGTACATCCTGCTTGGCAATCTTTCTGAGCTGTGGGATCCTCAGCTACATTTTATCCCATTTTCAGATCAGAAATAGTGCTCAGCATTGCTGGAAACTATACTCTTTGGATCAAAGCTGAGGTTCCCAGGGAGAAACCAATCATCCTATCTACGTATTTGTTCCTCACTCCTCCTACCTTTAGCTTAAAGAGAAAAACCATGCCTCTAATACATGCAAATATGAACTTGGTTGTGTAGGGTGAATTTTGTCAATTCATATTTTGGGTTTTGCTTTTTATTTGTTTTGTCTTGTTTTGTTTTCTCCCTGGGAGAAGCTGAAGCCTAAAACCAGGTTGTTCCCCCTGGGACTTGATGGTTTATACACAGTTTCATTTCATTGTGTCTTACTTAGGCAATGACCAATCTTTCAATGTGCCTGAAAGGGCTAACCTAGGAATTATTAGTTATGTGCCATTCATCAACAGGGTACACTTTGATGTACTTTTTATTGCTTAAGTCAACAGCATCTGAAAATCTAATCTCCTGTAAGTGTGTTTGCTGAATGGTACTTAATTCTCCAGAGCCTTCTCTTTCCTCTTTCCTTGTTTTCTTCCTGTCTCCAGACCTCTTATTTTTTTATGGAACTTTTTCTTTTTCTCAAATGGTTTTCCTGTACCAAGCTATAGGTCACATGTTTATTGCTTTAGACCAGAGGTCACAGCTCTGGTTTAATCCACAGATCTGGGGTATTTATATTTTTGGTATATGTTTAAGCCTTCAATTGCCTTTTTCCCCTCCTTTCTTCTTTTTCTTCTTCTTTTTTTTTTACTTTTAATGATATCAGGTATTTTAAGGTTCTTATAACATATTTTTTGTATTGACTTTCATACTTTAATTGTAATATACATTTTGCTCTTTCAACAGAATGTTAAAATGAATTTAAAAATCATGAATCATATGTTTTACAGTTTGGTAAACTCTGCCTATGACATCTTGTTTGATCATCACAGCAATGTCCTGGGGAAGATTCCTTCATCCATTGATTCTATAGATATTCCTTAAGCACCTGCCACATTGCAGACATTATTGTAAGTCCTGAATAAGTACAGATTTGATCAAAATTGACTCAAGTCTCTGATTCATGGAGCTTGCATTCAAGTGAGAAAGGAAGAAAATAAGCAGAAAAGATACGTTAAATATATAGTGTATTGATGATAAGTACTAAGGAGAAACATAAAGCAAAAAGGGATCTTGGATAGTTGGAAGGGACGGGAGCCGGGTGGGGTTGATTTGTGTTTTTAAATAAGGTGAGGCCTCACTAAGCAGGTGATATTTGAATAAAGTTTACCTTTCTGAGCCACTAAGCTGAGCATTGCAGCCATCGTAGGGCGGAGGGAGCATTTCTGGAGGAGAAAGAGCAGGTGCAGATGGCTTCAGGCAAGAGCCTGGGGTGGGGGCTGAGGAACAGAGAGGCCTCTGTGCCTGGAGTAAAGGAGCTAAAGGGAAGGGGGTTAGATGAAGTCAGAGAGCAATGGGATAATGAGGATGTGATTATTCCTGTCTCACAGAGGGGCCACACATCAGAAGGACTGTGACCCCCTTCCGTGGTTTACAGCTAGTGTGGCTGAGCCAGGATAGCTGGAGTATGGTGGAGCCTGGGCTCTGGATTTGGGTCTTCTGACTCCATTTGCGTCCTTGCTCTAAGTAGTTGACAATTTATTGCACACTTTGCTTCTGAAATTCTTTGAGGAAAAGCCAATTATTTTAATTTTAATTTAGTTTGCCTCCATTTTGAAGAATAAGTCCTATTATTTCGTATTGAAAATGCAGGGGCCAGTTTACATCACACATATTTTTAACCTCAGCCTTATTATGACTTGGTGCTAGTTTGGAACATGGCAGTTACTTAGGGGACATAAAAACCTTCATAAGTTGATTATTTTGTTCACTGAAAGAGAACTTGTTCGACTAAAAATTTGGAAAGAAGTGTTTGATATAATATTATAAAAGGATTCTTATTACTTGAGGTTGTGAACTCACCTCAAAATACTTAGCCTTGCTAAGGCAGCCCTATAAATCACCCCAGCCCATGGTCTGGATTTTTGTAAATGAATTGTGTGCAGCCAAGACAATGCATCAGTTGTTCCAGACTTTGAAAAGAATTCACATAAAAATGAAAGTAGCTCAAGAGAAGGGAATTATTGATAATATGCCCTAAAGTAAATTGCTCTTCTCTAAACCAAGGTCTAGGCATTTTATTTTACGGAATTCACAGACTGTTCTTATCATGACAGGTCACTATTAACCCTTGAACAATTTGGTTACCCCAAAATACTGCAAATGCAGGGGTCAGTATATATCATACATATTTTTAACTTCAGCGTTATTATGATTTGGTGCTATTTTGGAACATGGTAGTTACTTAGGAGACATAAAAACCTTCATAAGTTGATTATATTGTTTACTAAAAGAGAACTTGTTTTACTAAAAATTTGGAAAAAAGTATTTGATGT
This sequence comes from Neomonachus schauinslandi, assembly GCF_002201575.2. NCBI lineage: Eukaryota > Metazoa > Chordata > Mammalia > Carnivora > Phocidae > Neomonachus > Neomonachus schauinslandi. Next base: position 6,298,346 of record NC_058410.1, read on the forward strand.
AATATCACAAAACTCAGAGTTAACAATAGTCCAAAGGAAATTTTAAGACCAAAAAATAAATTAATGACTCCTCTAAATGATAAGAACGCCTCCTTCCCACCCCTCTTCCTCTCATACACACAGAGATATTTATCGTAAGTAAAATCCAAAATACTTGTTAGATATTTATTGGATAGAGTCACACAGAAACATGGTGCTTTGGACACATTTGGCATAAAATATATAAGGTTAGAGATATCCAGGATTGCTATTAAACTACCAGGTAGAGGATTAAACGTTCAGAGCTGAAAGGTGTTTTGTAATTCATTACCTTTAGGCTTTTAGTACTTTCCATGCATACATATCTGTCATTTAATCCTCCAAAGAAATGTAGGGGATGGGCCCTGTGAACATCCTCATTTGATGGCTGAGGTGTAACAGAGGCACTGAAAGGGGAAGAGACTTCACCAAGGTCACAGACCTACCCACAGGGCCAACGTTCTGGAATTTGCTTTGAAATATAACTGTTGGCACTCATTCCACACTGATGCTATCTTGCCTCTTCTCTTTCATTATTCTTATAATGCTTCGCTTCGCAGTTCTTTTAACCCTATAAACAAATCTGTTGCAATATCCAGTGGATTTTTCCTTTCTCGGCTTCTTTCCTACTATTTCTGCTTGCCAGAGCTTCCACTGAGACCTTCAGCACTTCACGCCTAAGTATCTTCAGCAAGCCTCTAACTCGTCCCCTATTCCTTGGTTTCCTTCCACCTCCATACTCGTGTGAGTTCCCATTGCCATGTCTGTACTTTCATCATCAGGAGCCGTTCCTAACTTGATTAACTCCAAATTGCCCCCCTGGCCACTTTCTAATGACTTAGATTGGTGGCAACAGGATCAGAGAGGAGGGAACAGTTGAACTTCAGGGCTCAGCAGCTTCTGGGATGTGGCTGTTGTAACCCAGCACAGCATGAGGGACGACCCCAAGGTTTTGACTCTGTTGACTGAATGAACAGAAAGTGCAAGAGGAAGGAAAGTCTGAGGAGAGAGAGAGATTGGGCTTATTTGCCAGAGAGGTCAAGGCTGAAAGAGAAATCATTTACATTTTTTAAGGCAATATGACCCAACTAAGATGCCTTCTTTGTTTTTTTTCTGAAATTATAACTGTATAAAAATGGTATTTTTTCTGATCAGATGTTCTGATTGGCAATATTATGGGAGAAAGAACTGCTTATCGCATTATGGGTGCAGTATTTCTGGTTAGTTGTAGAAAGGTTTTCAGAACATGGGAGAAAAACCCAGCAGCACAGACATGACCTGTCCATAGGCTCTTGGGGCACGTTCATTGAGTTTCAAGCTGCCAGCAGCCCATGGGAGTGAGCTATTTGGATCAAGTGGCTTTAAGAGAAACATGCTTGCTTAATTAGAAGGCAGTTTAGCAAGAAAAACAAAAGCCAAATACTCTTCTTGGTATGCTTCTTCATGATGATGTAGACTAATAGCCATTGCTTTGTTTATTGTTGACTAATCTCTTCAAAATAAAATTGTAATTGATTATACGAGCATTAATATTCTAGTGCTAAATAATTCTTACTCAAAGAAAAGTGTCAGGTTGAGGATAATAAGCATTAACTTGGGACTTTAAATGGAAAAGCTAAACATCTTTCTAAGTAACGTCACACAATGTTCCTTATAAATTTACAGTTTTATACTCCATTTCACTAAATTTCTTATGATTTGGGGGGAAAAGTGACTACTGAGTCAGTGAGATATTAAGGTAAAATTCTGTTTGTGCTTGTCTGTCTCTAACATTTATAATCAATTTGCTTGAATTTTCTTAATCTGTTGTTAATTAAGATGTAATATTTTTTACTTTGAACCCTATTGTATTTTATAAGTCAATCATATTCCTTAAACTAAAAGTATTTGGTTGACAAAATATAAATATATAACTATAATGTAAATATAGGTAATTGCTCTATGGGGTTTACATGTGTGTGCAGATTAGGGATATCTATTTTTCTGAAAAACTAAGCTTTAACATTATAGGATCTGAGAAGTGATTATAATGCATTCAAGCTCTACTAATATTCCTTCTAAAAACAAAAATATATGTAATCATGAAAAATATACCCTTAAGTTTTCACAGTACTTTGAATGAACCATGCTGAAATATTTACGTTTATCCAGAGGGAGAAAAGTACCCTTTAAGTTTACATTAAGTGTAGCTGTCACTTACAAGGTGTATTTGAACCATCTGTCCTTTGCTCTGCTAGCCAGAGCTTGCCCTCTCATGTTAGTAATTCTTTGCAAAGAAGAGAGGATTTCATATGCTTACTTAACAGTTTTGGAAAATGTGATAAGTTTAATGATATATTTTTCCTTTGTGAAATGAGTGTGGATAGAAATGGAGATAATGAATAGAAGATGTAAGTGATAGTGACAATTCTGATGGAAATGACAGTGATAATGCAAGAATGAAATCAGCTTCATATTTAAATGATTATAGTAGCATTCATTAAACCCCTTTCTTAAACAGAGCTGGATATTGCGGACTGGAAAAAAAAAGTATTAATCATGGATTTGCCCTAGATTTTTCTGTATTACTCTGGCATGAATGTTTATATCAAGCTGCAAATAGTAGTTTGCTAGGTATTCAGAAGTTAGAGCAATTTAGATTAAGGATGTTTAAAGCTCATTTGTAAAATGCTCATACTATTTGATCTGTTTTAAAAGAGATTTGCTTAGCTAAAGTCATTGGATCAGAATAATTCTGACACTCTTAATCTTCCTCTTTTCTGAAGAGCTTCAGACATTTTCTTTCCATTTACAAATTTGAATGACAAAACTGAGTAAGTAATTTACTAGAAATAGTGCAGTAAAGAGCAAATTTGTGCCCAGGGGAAGAAAATACACTAAATTTTAATCAAGGAACATAGCAGGAATTTTAAGACAATACGCTCTACCCCTTCTTTGTGTCTGGACAAAGTTTTTTTTTTTTTTTTTTTTTTTAAGATTTTATTTATTTATTCATAAAAGACAGAGAGAGAGAGGCAGAGGGAGAAGCAGGCTCCCTGCTGAGCAGGGAGCCCGATGTGGGACTCGATCCCAGGACCCTGGGATCATGACCTGAGCCGAAGGCAGACTTGCTTAACCTTCTGAGCCACCCAGGCGCCGCTGTTTGGACAAAGTTTTGTTTTTTTTTTTTTTAAAGATTTTATTTATTTATTTGACAGAGAGAAAGAGAGCACAGGTAGGCAGAGCAGCAGGCAGAGGGAGAGTGAGAAGCAGACTCCCCACTGAGCAAGGAGCCCAATGTGGGGCTCCATCCCAGGATCCTGGGATCATGACCTGAGCCGAAGGCAGACGCTTAACGACTGAGCCACCCAGGCGCCCCTGGACAAAGTTTTTAAATGTATTAGTTTATAGTAATAATTGACAAGACATACAAAAGTAGTCATCAAGAAGCCAGTTGTATATAGAGAATTGATTTCATCAGTTAGATGACTACAAGTGACTGAGAGGGGACACCAGCACATGGGGGAGAAGTTCCAGGAACTGGTGGACAGAAAGGAGGTGGGAGTGAGATCTGAGGTGATGAAAACAAAGGCAGAAGAAAGAAAGATATTTTCCTAATAGACCTCAATGCTATATTAGGTCAGTTCATCCTTGGCATCTCTGAATTTCAGCATTATATTTGAAGTTAATTTGGAGGTGATTGGCACTAATATAATGCTTGTAGTTTTTATAACTGCTAATTTTTGGAGCAGTTGTTTCTTGTCTTTACTAAAAATATCAGCTAATGAAATGGAATTAAAAAAAATTTTTTTTTTTGACCAAAATAGTAGCCAATAAGGTATACCACAGTACAGATATCTTAGAAAAGTCTGAATTCTTCTTGGAAAGGCAAATGCTCAATGGCTTCCTTTAATTGATTTGTAACTCCAAAAATGTGTTCTTCTGCACTCAGTCATATATTTTAAAACGAGTGAATGCGCTTTGATATCTTTAATTATTTTATTGATTTGCAGAAGTACAATACAGCTGATATATGAAGATTTCCTTCATATATCAGATGACAGCAAAGAACAATGCAAAACTAGGGACCCTTCTTATCCAGGGAAGACAGTTTATTTCTTGAGTCTGTTTAGTTGTGGATTAAGCAACAGCTCTATTAAAAGTAAGTGCTTTTTTACTACATTTCCATTTTTTCCCGCTGGGAAATAGAATAAATAAATTAGACTTGAAATATATGAGCCTTTTTATAATTCTTTCACCTCAGATGAAAGTTTGTGTCATGTCCATCTGGACTGGAAATGTATACATACATATATATATATATACACACACACATATCATCTAAGCATCCATCGGAAGAGGAAAGGCGGGGCATATCAAAGAAATGTAGTTAGGGAATGTGAGCAAGAGAAAGAGCAATATACTTTCTCAGCAGCAAGTATAAAGACAGAGAGGGGTAGTGCATTCTGACCACCAAAGAGAAACATACGTAGTAGCCCCTCACACAGATTTAAGGTCATGGCTATTCTAGAACCATGAAAATTCGATTGAGTTTACAAAGTAAGGAACTGAGAGGCCTAAGGTCATATGCTGAAGCTACCTTTGGAATGTGGAAGGTGATCCAGCACCCCCGAACCGAATTTTCCTGAGTCCACAGTGAGGTACGTTGCCTCTTCCATGCCAGCTCACTCTGTTCTGTACTGGAAACGAGCCCCTGTGCAAATACTGTGCCTCTCTTATTCCCAGGATGTTTTAAATATGCAGTAGCTAAAAGCCTATGGTATGTTAGCAGAACTTCAAATATGAATTCATATCGGTAATAATAGTGTATTAAGGAACTACTGTATATGTAGTATGAATTTAAAGTGGCAGACAATGTAGCGATTGGTTGCTCTTTGCTTGTGATGGACTGTTGTGAATTGTTTAGATTATGTAGGTGTGTTTTCTAATGTGCTAAACCTGTATCTACTAGTGAGTTTAAAGTCAGAACAAAACCCATGTTAAATGCAATAGGTAACTACTAAAGAGAGAATTAATAGATTTTTTAATTTATCTATTTTTTTATTTTTTTAAGGATTATTTTAGAGAGAGAGATGGTGGGGTGCGGGGAGGGACAAAGGGAAAGGGAGAGAGAGAATCTCAAGCAGACTCCATGCTGAGCAAGGAGCCCAAAGCGGGGCTCAGTCCCACGACCCTGAGATCATGACCTGAGCCGAAATCAAGAGTAGGTTGCTTAACCGACCAAACTACTCAGGCGTCCCTAGGTTTTTTATTATTTAAATTTGTTAAACTACTGTGAAATAATTCTAAGCAATCTGCAATGAGGTCTGTGTATGAGTTACAAGTATATATATGTGTATGTGTGTGTGTGTATATACATATATATATATGAATATATAAGTATATATTAAAATATATTATATAAGTATTATATCTATATAATTTAAACATAAGCATCCACACTAATAATGTTAAATTTTCATTTTCTAGATTTTGTTAATGAAAATTCTAGTAATTTTTATATAGTGAGACTATTGACTGATTAGCTCACCATGTAATAATTCTATGAATGTATTGATTCATCTTCCCAAACTGATAGTTTTTTCACTGAGACTGCGTTGGAGGCTCATGGCATATGAAAACATGTTCTAGAACCAACCAAAAAGTACTTTATGTAACTGTGTATACACTCAGTTCAATCACTGTAACTATTGGTTTGCATTTATAACATCTAGTTAAATAAGTAAATAGCTTTGTTTAAAATGACAGCATAGGGTTTGGTAAGATTTATCTATTGTTAATTTTCCCCCGATGTACATATGTCTATTCATAAGTACAGCTTCAAATTTTAAAGCCTAAAAGATTATTAGTGAATATAATATCTGAAGATACAATTTTTCAGATAACATAGAATACTGCTTTGTGTCCTTTTTAGTTTAGTACAATTATCCCTTCATTCAATTATTTATTCCACTACCAAATCCATATTAAGAACCTGCAGTGGGCATTGTGTTATGCCAGGCTCTGTAGAGTTAAAATTAGTATAAGATTACCTGATCAAGGAAGCAACGATCTAGTTCACTGGTTCTCAGACTTTGCAGCACATTGAAATTGTTTGGGGAATTAAAAAAATATATATTAGTGACTGGGTTCTGTACCTCCAGAGATTCTGGTTTAATTGCTTTGGGCTACAGCCTGAGCATCGGGATTTTTAAAACTCCCCACAAGATTCTAACATGCATTTGAGAACTATTGACATAGCTAGGAATTAAAATATACCTATAAAGACTTTTCAGCACCTCTTCACCCCACGCTGGTCATCAGGAGGAATTGACTCCTTTCTCCACTGTGCTCTCATCTGCATTTCCACCGTATGACAATCTCTTATATCCACTTATGTGCATGTGTGTCTCAGTCTTACTCCTCTATCTGATCAATTTCCTCAACTCTTGTTCTTGGTAGAATTCCTGGTGTAGAGTAGGCACCAAATAAATTTTTAATTCACGGGCTGTGAGGAGTGTTTCTAGTAAGAAATGTTTTCAAATAATATAACTTTGACTATGATGTAGGAATCTAGCTGAGCCTGAGGCAAGATAGCACTCTTGTGTCCAGTGGAGGCAGTTGGGACTTGACCTTTGGATAGGTGTGCCGGTGTAGGGAACAGCATCTGGGGCCACAAGTGAGACGCTCAGCAGAGGAGGAAGGAAGAAGGGGCTGGGAGTTGAGTGGGATAAGCTGCAGCCCTGGCTGCAGATGTTGAAATCTCACAGAGGGTAACTCTGAGTCAATGGACCAGAGTCAAAAGTCTGATTACCGGACATAGTAATCAGATGTCAAGAGCCGAGAAGGATCAGAGAACCATGTAGAGCAGATAAAGGGGAATCGGTGATTGGGAGGGGAGGCACAACTCTCAACCCCATTAGCACAAAGAGTAGTAAGGCACAGCTCCCATCAGCAGTTGGGACAAGTGGCACCACATGGTTGCATTTTAATCAGTAATTCAGGATATTGCTGGGCCTCCCCTCCCAAGAACCGTTCAAGACAGTCATGAGACCTAGCTTGTTAGCAGCACCATTTCAGTAGGGACAGACAACTCCTTTAGTCTAGGAGCTTTCAGAGTCTTTTTTAGATAGAAAGCAGAACTCCTTATATTCACTTATCTCCTGAGGTCAAGGGCTCTCCAAGAGTTTGAAGATTTATAACTGGAGGTGGGGATAGGACTAGAAAGTTGATTAAAGTAAAAAAAAAAATAATAATAATAAAATTAAATCATTAAAAATATTTGGATGACTAGAACCTATAATTTATCTCATAATCAGTTCACCCCAAAGAATATTGCTTTCTCTTCACACACAAGTTAGTAATTTGCTTTACTGATATTTGTATGTCTTTCGTTACTAGGTTTCTTCCCATTTTATAAGTGTCTTATTATGACTGGGGAAGTTTATGTGGTTTTTAATTCCTGTAACACTAAAATCACTGGAGTTCTCCCAAACCATTAGAAGCAAAAAATAAGTCACCAAAGCCTCCTGAATATGGTATTTAATTCCATGCTCTTTTTATTTGAGTCAGTTTTTTTTAGCTTTTAAAGTTTTTATTATTTAAGCATAATAAACATAGTGTTATCTTAGTTTCAGGTATACAATATGTGATTGAGCAGTTCTGTACATTTCTCAGTGCTCATCAAGATAAGTGACCTCTTAATCCCCTTCATCTGTTTCACAAGTCCCTCCACGCACCTCTCCTCTGGAGACCACCAGTTTGTTGAGAACGTCTAATCTTCTTATTTTACTTATTTTTGTATTTTGTTTTGCCACTTACAAATTCTTTTAAGATTGGTTTGGAGGATTATTATAAATGCGATCTCTTTTCTGGTATTTTAATTTTTGGGTTAGATTTCAAAAGAATAAGAACAATCTCACCACCTAATGCCCCAAATCATAAGCATTTGCCTTACATCTCGTTACATAACAGTTGCCCTGTCATCTACATCCTGTTTATGTCCCGCTTCTTCTCATCAATCCCAGTTTTGAACTTTAATAGTTAGTAATGAAAACCATCAGTGTCTTCCCTCCCACAGAATGCCCTTTACTGCTGCCTTGCCTTCGTCATGCTGCTTCCTCTGCCAAGAATATCATTTCCACCTTCCTTTGCAGACTCATCATGACACTGTGGCTCAAACTAAGCAGCATATCTATAAATTTACTGTCTCTGTCATTCCTATCAGACTAGAAGTACATCATGGGCAAAAATAGTGCCTTACCAACGTTTCAAGCCCCTGTGCATAGCACAGTGAGCTGGACCAATCTTTACCACTAGAATTAAGTAATTGTACTGTTTCCCCAATTTTGTAGGAAAAGGTGAATACATGGAGAGTATATTCTAAATTTAAGTCTTTATTCTGTAATTGTTCTTAAACTAACCATTGTATGTTAATGAGAACTAGCCAGGAATAAGCAAGCAAACAAATACAAAGAAATATTGCAGAAAAGTATAGAAGCAGTCTGCATCTTGTAATTTTTGTAATAATGTCACCACTTATGCTTAGCAGAATTATTAATACCTATCATGATGTTAGATGTAACAGTGGCTGCAGAGAGCATTCTGACTCCCAGGCGTTCTGCTGCTTAAAAAGTATGACTACTTCTGCATCTTATAAGGGAAACTTTTCTGTTGTCATTTCAGTTACTGAGTTAGCTGAAAATGTGAACTGCATATTGGTCATTGAGACTGGCATTAATTATTTCTAGAATGTGTAATTAGCAGTGTAACATAAGTACTGAGAAATCATCAAGCTGAAACGTTTTTCACTTTTTTTTAAGTAAAGGTATACTTTGTGCGACTAAACTCTGAGGCTTCCACGTGATTTCCATCCCTCCCCTGACCATACTAACAGTATTCTCATGTGGGAGAACTGGGGTTGTAATAAGAAACGGCATAACCCATTTTTAGGAAGGGTAGCGACAAGGAAAGTGATGATGGTGACATTTTCCTTCTTTCACTTTAATTTGTTCCGTATTGCTGTGCTGGATAGATTCATCTAAGACTCCTAATCCATCTACACACTTCCTGTGATGTTTAGCATATTGACGTGAAGCGAACACTTTTCTCAGCCTTTCTGTGCTATTTCCCTAACACAGCATAAATATAACGTGGCTCCTTCAAATACGTCTCCATTCAAGCGTACGTGGCCTCAGCTGAGGCTTGCTTGCATTGAGACATCACTGTGTTCTGTGTAACCTCCATTACTTTTAAATTATTAGAAATTACATCTCTTTCTGTGAAATGCAGTTTTCAAGAGATAGTGTTCACTAGGGGTGTGTTGTTTTTCCACACAAATCTGTAGGTGAGACAGCACTGACTGAAGGCTGGCTAGCTTCAGGTGTGGGCCCATTTAAGGGGCTGACTCCCAGGGCCAGACAGGTAGCATGGTGGTCTCTAGAGTGGTCTGGGGCGGATGACTGTTTGTTTAGAGAGAGAGAACACACAAGCAGGGGGTAGGGGCGGAGGGGCACAGGGGGAGAGAGAGAATCCTAAGCAGGTTCCACGCTCAGCCGAGAGCCAGACTTGGGGCTCAATCTCACAATCCTGAGATCATGACCTGAGCTGAAATCAAGAGTCGGAATCTTAACCAACTGAGCCACCCAGATGCCCCTGAATGACAGTTTTTATACACCTCAGATTATGGGCTTTTTTTGCATGACCCCTTTGGTTTTGTGCATATGTTAGCCCATCAATGGTATAGAGAAACTAAACAATGCCTTAGAGTCTGATTGTCTATTCACTCTGAATTATCTGCGTTTGCAAAGTTTATATATAAGTCCTTTAATGTCTAAGGTACCCGAAAACTTTGTGAAAAGGAAACAGATTGTATCTCGGACTTCTGTGGCACAGTGCGAACCATCAGTGTACGTGTCTGAGACTCTGGCGTCACAATGTTTTTAGCAGATAAAATAAAGAAACTGCACTTTCAGGGAATATGGCACATGTATATCTAGAATGTGTGTAAGTAGTCACAACTGTGTTCGGAGCTGCCGTTTGAATTTGTGCTAACATGTCTCAGTGGGCACTAGAAACACAATTAGTAAGTAATAGAGGAGAGTGGTAGCTTCCAAGCCCAAATAGAAAACAAAGAGTAATATTAAATAAGGTGAACCAAAAGAAAATACATAAAAGAGAAGGTAATTAAAATGTGAAATTACTGTCTCTTTCTATAGAAAATCCTCAAAGGTAAAATCATCAAAAAGATTATTAGTGGAAAATAGGATAGCTATTGGTCTTCATAAACAGTAGTCACATTAAAATTCTCTTTGTGAAACTACTCTTTTCTGCCAAATGATGGAAGATTTTAGTGTTTGATGTAAATATTTTTTGAGGAGGTGGCAAAGGACTTAGCGTCTTTAGCTGTTCAGTTACATAAGCAATGGGGAAGTCAGAAGCTGGATGTCTTCACTTGCCTCTCCAGAGAGTGGCTACCTTTGTTTCCCCATTGCAGCTTGCCTGGGGGGCATTTGGTCTAGACAGTGCCTGCTTTTAAGAAAAGACAGAGATTTGACAGTGACTAGACTTGCCTACGAGTACATACCTCCCTCTTCCTTGTGAGAGAGCATCTGCCATCCTCATATGGAAAATGCATTCCAAATCCTAAACAGGTTCTGTGGCATGGATCCATTCGTAGGAAAGGCACGTTCCAATTTTTATTCGGGCAACATAATTTCAACTACCATTTAAAAAAGAAAAAAAGAAGTGCTCAAATGTATCTGACTGCTTGGACCACTCTGTTTTTGGATTGAGTCAACAAAAATGTCTGTTTCTTTAACATACAGTGCTGCAGTGTTCGGTTCTGACTGTTGTTTTGGCAGATTCCAGGCTTTAATTGTTACATGGGAGAAAATACTTTCTATCAAAACACTCTTCTTTGAAGAAATCAAAGCCTTTTGGAGCTGACCTCAATTGTCGTGTTACTTCGTTATGCCCTTTCTGTACCTCTGCAGAGATTTGTTGCGTGTGAAATGAGGTCTCGGGCATAAAAGAATGACTTGCCAAATGGGAGTTGCCTGCTATCTCTTGTGTGTTAAAGGGTTGTTTAACTCCCCGAGAGGAATATTCCCCGTAAGCATTTCCAGCAGATCTGCACGTCCCCAGCTGGGTTCTTGCGGGAGTAAGGAATTGCCTTTCAAATCCAAAATAATCTAATGATTTACACCACTTTTATTAGAAATAAATAAATAGAACTGCATAATAAGACAACGAATGCCTTTTAAATACAGCAATGCCTATGTGAAATACTGCCCGAGGGACGGCAAAGGTACGCCCTTTGTGATATAAGACATTTGCTGTCTGAGTAACTTTTCCATCATGGGATCATATTTTACTATTAACATTTCCAAAATAATTCATTTTTAATGATTGGAGATAAATGGCTATTTATATAAAAATGTCTCAAGAAAAAAAAAAAATCTATGAATTTTGCATGATTTACCAGAGAGAATGTCCTAAGATAAATTTATTTTTAAGATCAGCTACATTCAGTGTGTAGACCTTTTATCAAATTCTTGTCATTGATCCTTTATATTTAAATATTCAGGAAAATGGCAAAATAATATGAACAAATTTGGCCATATATATTGAGTTACCTATAAGAGATATTCAGTAAAACTTAACCAGTATGTGTAGAATGAACTCTGTGCCAAAGTAAATTGAAAGGGACCCTTATGGAAAGTAGGTGTCTGGTTGTAAAGGAACAAGTCTATGATGGTAATAAATGTTTTAAAATTGTATTTTAAAATTTGAAGCAAATACAGGTTAACTGTGTGTGTATGAGGTTGAATGGAAATGTTCATATAAATGCCCATTAAAAAATAAATAGAAGGACCATGATGTTAAAAATGTTTTTATACACAATAAATTTATTATTGTCCCTAGCAGTGATATTTGCAAAGCATTATAGGGATTTATTTGAAGGTTTTTATCATTGAAGGTTAGTGGCTTTTCCTCCTTCTTAATTTTTTAATAGTGATTTTGAGGCCATGGAAGTTCTGACAGTTCTCATTGGAGTACCCAGGTGTCCCTGTGAAGTCTCCTCTGCCTCTTTTTTTTTATAAAGAACCTACAACTTCCCTCTGACTTCTGGTTCTAGCTGTAGGGTTCTGAGATTCTTCTAGGAAAATTCCTAGGCTTGAAGGGCTTTAAAGAGAAAATGTGTAGAGTATGTAAGGATCTCGACCCTGAGAGTATAGGACTTCCCACACCACTCTGGTCTTTAAAGCCATGGCTCCCTGCTGCCATCAGAGGCTTATGAAGGATGCCCATCAGAAAATGGAATGGCAGATCCTGGTGCCTATTTAAATCTTTGGGACTTTTAGTGTTGTCAGAAAGCAAATTGACTCTCACAGCATCCCATATGATGGCTAGTTATCACAATTTGTGATAATAGGACACTACAGTATTTTAATTTGCTTAGAATACACATAATATTATGTCCCTTGACAAATGTGACAACCAAGGCTTAGGAAGAGAAAGTTATACATTTGCTTGATCACAGAGCTTGAACCCCAACCCTTTATTCTGCCTGGGACTCAGCCCGAGTTTTTCTGTTCTACCTGTTGGTGTATTCATTAATTCAACCAAGAGTTATTCAATACATATTCAGTAATCCAATTAATGTTAATTGAGTGCCTGCCACACGTTGGGTCTTTGCGAAGTGCTAGAGATATACTATGAGCGAAGTAAATATGGTCCCTGACTTCTTGAAGCCTACAGTCTAACAGGGAAGATAGATATTAATCAAATAATCATTCAAATATATAATTACAAAGTAGGTCCTATAGAAATAAAAAGTATAGTATATGTTTTTATAAATCTTGAACCTGCTATGTGAACGTATTTTTGTTATTAGTTCAATTAAGTTAATCTACACTTAGCAGTAATTATGATTTGTCTAGTTGGTGTTTTATTTTTTTTTTAAGGCTTTGACAGAGAGAGACACAGCGAGAGAGGGAACACAAGCAGGGGAGTGGGAGAGGGAGAAGCAGGCTTCCCGCAGAGCAGGGAGCCCGATGCGGGGCTCGATCCCAGGACCCTGGGATCATGACCTGAGCCGAAGGCAGACGCTTAACGACTGAGCCACCCAGGTGCCCCTAGTAGGTGTTACGCTTACTTAAATTTTACAGATATATTTGTTCTTTAAAATCATTGAATAGAATTTGAGCCTGTCTATATGTTGCCAGAAAAAGGAATGAACTAGATATTTTTTAATTTTTAAGATTTTAATAATCCTCCTCCCTTCCTTCCTCCCTTCCTCCCTTCCTTCCTTCTTGCACAGAGAGGACACCCTGCTGCCTTTCCTGCTTCTGAGGGTCAATCTTTGGATTTAATTCTAAGGACAGTGGGAAGCCGTTGGATGGTTTTGACATGGGAGTGAAATCATGTGATTTACATTTTTTAAAGGGTTACTTTGACTACTGGGGAGAAATAGGTCATAAAGGATAGGAAGGAAGTAGAATAGTAGCAGAGAGACTAGTTACTGATTTGTACTATTCTGGGTGAGAAATCCCAGTGTTTCGAACTACAGAGGAAAAAAGAATGGATGGAATTCAGTATATTTTGGAGGTGGCTCTAGCGCATCTTTCAGATCATTGAATGTTTGGATAATACAGATATTGGAGTACATGCCTTGTCAATCTTCAATCATATAGAAACTCCTTTTTTTTTTTTTAAACCTCTTTGCTGTTCTGCTATCAAGCTATTTTAAAGAGTCATATAACTGTGCTCATTGGACTCATTATATAAAATATTTTTTTCATCCTCAATGCCCTCAAAATGGCAGATGGCAATTTTTGGACCACTGTCCTTGGTAAATTCCATTTTCCATTCTCCCTGGCTGCTCTCTCAACCTTGTTTATTCTCCTCAACCCCTTAATTCCAATTCCGGCACCTGTTACATGATCTTGCCTCTAAGTTCATACTGGGTGGAATTTATGTTTCCACTGAACTTTCCTTAACTTGTCTCTACCTCCTCCCAGCTTTTCTGTATCTTAACTTCTCCTTATCTCTGCCCTCTCTCAGGGAAGGAGTCCCTCATGTTTTCCAAAGCAAACCCTTTCATGCTGGCTCATGATTCCATTTTTCCCTGCTCCTCCTAAACTTTAATCCAGCAATTATCACCTTCCTTACTTATATTTTTGATCAGATGCTCCTCTCTCTTTATACTTGCTGTTACCAATTCCATATCACACATGTGATCTTCCAGGCAGTATAATATGACTTTGTCTCCAAGACTGCTAATGAAGTATGCTTCTTGGGCCAGGGGACTTCCTAGTGATCAAACTCCTCTTCCTGGATCACATTTCTCTTCCCAGTGTTAAGCTTTCCAGACAACTCTGCCTTTGTGCAGAGTTGTGCAATTCCCTTGACCTTCCCAGAAATTGTTTTGCTTTTTGTTCTACCCTTACCTGAAAGGCACCCCTTTGATTTTTTTTTTTTCTGGTTTCTCTCTATTTTCCCCAGAATTCTGTCCTCAGTGTTCTTTTCTTCTTGCATTCCACACTTTACCATACCTACACCATATATTAACTATACAGCGAAGACACTCCCTTTCTCTCTAGATTCAGATTTCTTGTTGTATACTTTGTCAAGATAATGTTATTATTTTCCAATTCCAAATAGAGACTTTGTTGTCAGTCTCCATGCACGACTTATACAAGAAGACTATTTTGGAATCTTCTTTGTCCCTTCTCATCCAGCATATAATAGGTTATCAATGTCTATCTGTTTGATACCTGACATAGTTTTCTGGGGAGTCTCCTACCTCCCCTGTTGTAGTTCAAGCTGTCTCGCCTGACTGGGTTCCTGTAGCAGTGTGTTGACCTACTTGTCCGCATGCCCCTCGAGTCTCCCCTCTTATGCCTTTCTTCACACCATGCTCCTCTTAAAAAAGCACAGACTTAGCTATGTCACTATGCTTGTGAAATATTCAAAATGACCTGAAAAGTACTGAGAGTAATTTAACAGACATCCCTCTATCACCCATGTTTGGCAACTATTAATATATGTTTCCAAATTTATTTCAAACCCTTTTGTCAAGGAAAATATTACAGGTACATTTGAAATCCTCTCCTTTCCATTCCTGCCACCCTTCCTCCCTCCTCATGTCAGTGTATATCTTAAGATTTATGTCCTTAAGATTTATATTAACTGTATTATACCCTTGCCCCCCCTTTTTGGCTCAGATTTCAGCTTTGACACTTACCTATGTGGACACATGTAACTTCAGTAAAGGAGCTTTCTAGCTGGAACCAGAAGGGCCTGTTGAAACAGGCACAGGATGCTCCATCCCTGGAGTTTCTGATTCAGTAGATGTGGGATGGGTCCCCAAGGGTTGCATATTACCAAGTTTCCAGGTGATGTTATTGTTGCTTGTCCTGGACCACACTTTGAGAAACATTGCTGTAGCAAATCCATCTTAACAGTGGCATGGCATGCCATTTTAAGATATTGCCACAATTTATGAATTATTGTCCTGCTGATAAATGTTTTGTGTGTTGCTGAAGTTTTGCAATCACCCCCCCCCACACACACCACTGCAATAAACGCTCTTGGGTATGTCTACTTGCACATATGAAAAGAACATATTCCTAGGTGTGGAATTGCTGGATCTGATGGGATATGAATGCTAAGCTTTATGGTTATTTATTTATTTATTTATTTATTTAAAGATTTTATTTATTTATTTGAAAGAGAGAGAAACAGCATGAGAGGGGAGAGAGCCAGAGGGAGAAGCAGGCTCCCTGCCGAGCCGGGAGCCCGATGTGGGACTCGATCCCAGAATTCCGGGACCATGACCTGAGCCGAAGGCAGCCGCTCAACCAACTGAGCCACCCAGGCACCCAGCTTTATGGTTATTTAAAAATGTCTCTCCAAGCTGCTTGTCCATCTCTATCCCCACATTCCCACCCACAGTTTATGAAAGTTCTCACTGCTGCTCATTTTCACCCTTGCTTGGTATTATCCAATTTTTAAATTTTTCACTAGTAAATGGGTGTGTAATCAGTGTTTTCCTGATCACTAGTGAGGAGGAACATCTTCTTTATGTCCAGTAAGTATTCTCCTTATACCCTTTGTGCATTGCCTGGGTCTGTCCCTCCTCAATTTTTCCATTGGGCTTTTTTTTCCCCCCATATTGATTTCTAGGACTGCCTTTTATGTATTTTGGATTGCTCATACTTTATCAGTGGTGTCTTCTTCAAGTGGTTTGCCTTCACTTGAATGATAGTTTGTTTACTTGAACATACCGATGTTTTAAATTTAGTGAAGACAAATGTTTCAGTCCTCTCTTTCATGGCCTTTTTACATAAAACCTTCCCCATGCTAACTTTATGAAGGCACTCTTCTATATTTCTCTCTACAATGTTGGCATTTTGCTTTTCACATTTAGGTCTCAGAAAAGTCTCTCCCTCCCTCCTAATATTTAACGCTGTGTCTGTCATAATCAAAATGTCATATCTATGTAGGACTTAGAGTTCCTCTCCACTGATCTAATATCTGTCCCCTATATTAATATTTTACTGTTTTAATGACTATGGTGTTATTATAGTTTTGTGCTTTTCCCCTCCAATCTTCCAGAACCCTGGGCTTCATTGCCTCTTCTTTAAGTGAAGTGTTGTAGACCCTCTTTCCGTGGGTGCATCCAGGGTCCTGAATCAAGCACGGGTCTCAGATCTAGCTTTCTGGCTCTTGTGGGCCCTAAAATCATCTGTAGTGTCTGTGAGTGTGCTCAGCCCAATCCCTCCAGCCCCGACAGCAGGGACTGTGCCCCGGCTCTACTAAGTCACCTGGTGTTCTTCCCACTCTGGACTGTCATTTCCTCTTCATTTCTGACACCTGCAGATTTCCCTCCCTGTCCCTACCCTCCATTTCCCTCCCTCCCCTTCCCTTGCCTACCTTCCCCTTCCCTGCTCCCCTCCCTGTCTTCCTTGCTCCATCCCACTGTATCTCCCTGCCTTCTGTGCTCTTTCTTCCTCAGTCTCCCTAGCAATTCCACATGATTGGAGCTTCCTCCAGTGCAATTGGCTATGTTACTGAAAAGTCATTTTCTGTGCTTCTTAAAAGAAAATTTTGATGTGTTCTGTTTTAATCTGAAGGTAATTCAGACTTTTTTTTTTGCATGGCATTTGCAGTTCTTAGTCTGACTTAGCTCGGCGTTCTAGCCTTGTGTTTGCCCACTTTCCCCATCACGCTCTTTCCACCCACAGTGGCTTTGTTGAGGTTGCACCTTCTCTTAAGATATGGAAGTCATTCAGTTCCTCCAAGCCCAGCTTTATCTATATGCATAATTTAGGTTTTTTTTCACTTTAATTACTTTTGATAATTGTAAGCATAATTTTGATATTCTCATTTGTTCAAAAGTTAAAAGATTTATTTCTAGTTAAGTGGTAAAAATACTTAAACTCTTATTGTTTAGTTATACTTTTATTCGATTATGTTTAAATATTGTGATATGTAATTTTCCTACATTTTGGAATTTATTAAACTTTTCTATGTGGTCAAATACACATTTGATTATTATAAATATTTCATTGAAATAAAAGAAGAATATATAGTTTCTGTAAGATATAAAATTCTGCACTGAGAAGAAATAATTAATACATTAATTTTATATCTCAGGGACATTTTCTATTAAGTATTATAAAAAGTTATTTTATTTTATTTTTCTATCAAGAAAGATAATATACAAAACTATATTTGTATAGAACCCTTTAATATTAAAGTATGGTTTACTAACTAAATATACAATTATGTCATACAGAATATTATGCTGGAAAGAGCACTGGGCTGGGAGTCCAGAAACAAGCAAGTTGGGTCAAATGGAATAATTATTAACTCCTTGAGTATCATATGTATTTGTGAACTGAGGAAATTGGATTTGATCATTACCCAGGTATTTTCCAATTCTATAAAATGCTGTGATCATTCCTTTCCTGAAAGTGTATGTTATTTTCACTTAGATGTCAGTTTTTAAATTTTATTTAAAACATTTTATTTACATTTTTTAGATAGAAATATTATTGAAAAGAAATGTACGATGATTAATAATTATTCAATGAAAAGAAAAATGATTGGACATGCTAATTTGCTGTAGACGTATTACATGAATATTTCCTTCTTGGAATGCTACACTTTAGTGAAGCCCACCCATGACTTCTTCATCTCAAGGGGTATTGTTCGTCAGTTTCAACTATTTCAAATACCCTAGTGATGATGTTTGCTTAATTTGGACAATGGTCAATAAATTTTGAGGGACCCAGTTAATCTCTTGCTTGAAAAACAAAATGGCACATTCTTCCCCATGGTCTCTCTCCTTACCATTCTTTCAAGCTAGGTGGTCTATTAAAGAATTTCTGAAACTATTCTAGTCCTTGTTTCCCTACAATGTATTTCCTCTATTTCCAACAATATATTGTGTATCTCAGTCCCCAGACAAGTAGATCTTGGAGAGGGCTGTTGCACATTTATTTGCAATGCCTGTGGGTGAATTCTCTGTGTCAGCTGTCAGTTATTTCTTATCTTCAAAGGGTGTCACTAGGACAAGACAATTGGTGCTACAGCAATTTTATTAATATAAGTCTTGGTTCTGTCTTCTGGCATTATTTTGAGATGGAACTATTGAGTTTTCCCTTTTGCATTTCCGTGTAAACGTATTTCCTAATTCATAGGTTAGAATTTTAGGGCTTAATTAAGTTTAAAGATGCTGAGTTCATGAGGTCTGACTTGAAGTGAAGGGGCTGGATGCAAATGTTCTGTTGTACTATGTTTGATTTTTTTTTTTTTTTAATTCCATTAAAACCTCACCAATTCAGTCTCCGCTAATGCAGAACGTATCCTTTGGAGTTTGGGAGAAAAGTATTTAAAAAATCTTTACTAAGTAAGGTAAGCATATTAACAGTGTTTTTTTAAAGAACTACAGTATTAAATATATCCAGAGAAGCATCATTTTTAAGTACTTTTAAGGCCTTTATTTCAATATGTTCAAATTACATACAGAAAAGATAAGACTTCAGTAGCAAATTTACTTGTTAGCATGCCTCCCTTATTTAATTCTTTGTGTTTGAAAGCATTTAAGCCATTTTAAGAAAACAGACTGTGGACTGACTCAGTAATTCTTCTTGTATAATTCAGATTGCTAAGGTTTCACAGTATGTGAAAATCTGTTGAGAATACTCATTACTTATGCCTTTCTGCAAGATGGAGTTTAGTGGCACTTGATATCCAGAAGTGTCATATGGATAACTGTTTGGTCTGACAGGGAAGAGATCTAAATCTGAAATAAAGAGGTCAGGACAGGCAGGACCAGAATGGAACACTGCCCATTCTGCAAATACTAGGAAACGTGAACCACCGGATAGGCTTTGATATTGCTGTGGCGAAGCCTCGTACTAGATAACATCTTTAACTGGGAGAGAAAATAAGATGCTGTTTATAGATATATTGTCAAGGGCAATCTTTTTTGTAAGATTTCATTTTGATTAAAATCTTTTGGAAAAGATGATGTATTTGACACCTTACACATTTTATCAGAGACCTGTCATAAGCAATCTGGAATTAAGACAGAGAATGTCTCCTTAAGCAAATAATCTTCTTTTAAGTTGCCAACTGTTCCCCTAGGCTAGAGGCACACTAGAACTTCGTCATTTTCAGAAAATGTCACACAGCCATGGAACTAAGGAGGACTTTGGAGACCACCTTAACTTATTGCAAGAGTTGTAGAAAAGATTAAATAATTTTCCAGAGATCTTTCAATCTTGACAACAGGGTCTGGGTCTCTTGAATTCTAGTTAATTGTCTCTTCTCTTTGTCATGGTTGCCCCAGTCTTTACATTTTGTATTAATAATATGTATTGCATCAATAAACATCAATAAACATGTATTGTGGGCCTACTCTTTGTCAGGCATTATGCTAAGCCCTGCGTCATACTGCCTGTCACAGTCTAGTGCACGAAAGAGAGAAAGAAACAGGTTGGGAGGGATGTGATAAATGATATGACAAAAGACAAGCACAGAATGCTGAGGGTACCTGTAGGAGGAACAGCCCATCCAGAGCTTAACTTACAATATGGAATAATATAGAGGACTTCCCAGAGCAAGGAATTGCCTCAGCTAAGTCATTAAGGTCAAACAGGCATTAGGAGAGAAGAGAGGAGTCTTCCCTGCAGGGAAAAGACCCACAGAGGCATGGAGGTATGAATCAGTGTGACAAGAATAAAGGGTGTAAGCAGGGGGAGAGTGAAATGAGCCTGGAAGACAGGGAGGGGCCAGGTCATAAAGGGGCTCATGTACATGCACAAGACTTGACTTGTTCCCAGGGACATCATTGAAGTCTTTTAAGTTGGGCATGTTCAAATCAAATTTCTCTATGGAAGTAGTAAATATAAACTGTTAAAATGATCAAGATATTGATTTAATAAGTGAATGAGTGAATGAATGAATGAACACCATTATTTTTTGCAGTCATACCTAGGCAATGAGCATTGTAAGTAGTATCATGCCTGTGCATGATGGATGGTGATAAATCATACCATAGCAGTTAAAGGTTACCATTGTAAAAAATAACCCAGCCTTTGTAAACATTATTTTTCTTTTACAAAATAAGTAATTTATTTCTTGTATTCATATTATGTGTCATTTTCTGTAATACGTTCATGGATATCTGTTGGACTTCTTGGCACTTATTTCCAGGATTTAGTCATTTAAAGGCAGTAGTTGTGAACTGTTCTAGAGAGATTGTGCTGGAAGAGATAGGCACACAGATTAGATCGCACAGGTTGAGTGTCATCTGCCTCGGGAAGGACAACACCAAGCTCCGTCTTCAGGGTGCTTACCACATACGGGGCAGGGCGTAAGGATGGGATATGCACACAAGTAACCGTACACAGCTGTTCCAAATGCCCAACAGAGTGGAGGAAGTGTCAGTACGCACAAATCCCATGCTGCGAGGGTTCAAAGGAGGAATTAATCACAACTGATTTAAAGGATCCTAGCAATATAAAGGAACATACATATTCTTTCTATGGTTTGCTTACAAATAATGGAATATGATATGCGTTTGTATATGGTTTTTAAATTGTGGCGTTTACATGGTTTGTAAGAATCGGAGTCATGCAAATTCAGCTAGCTAAAAGAAGGCTGAACATTGTAAGGCCTTATTCAATGTGTAACTGAGATGTTTATAGCATCTCAGTTAGAGATGAGAATGACCTGCTCTACAAAAGGGTTGCAAGTGTTTTGTATTAATGAAACTACAGTGCAAAGGCCATTGGAGTGTGACAGTGCAGAACCACAGTTATTTCTTAAAAATTGTGTAGCCAATTTGCTAATATGAAAAGTCATGAGCATTATTTTTGTACTTACACTTTGACAATCGAGAGCATGGAGGATCATGTTTTCTAGATTTACAATACCTGGAACTCTGCGTCATCTTTCACTCTTTTACCTATTTCTGGAAGTGTAGTTAGGTTTTTATTTACCTAAAACAAATTTTTTCTCTTTGGTTACTTTCCAAATTTACCTTTGTTGAGTATTTATTGAGCATCTACTATGTATAAAGCAGTAACAGTATTGCAACATTTACTGTGGTCAGATTACATGGGCATAAAGGGAGGTTAATGGTAATGCCACAGCGTATAATTGTGATCTCCATTTGCTGAAGAACTGATATATTAATTGAGTTAAAGGAAAAGCAAGGATGATTTGGAATTTATCCAAGTCAGCCATTATAACATTAATAAAATCAATCTAGAAACATACTGTTGTGTGTAAAATAAGAATATGTGTATTTATACATACAGGATATTTCCCATTGGATTCCATCTACAGGAGGTTTAGGAAAATATCAAGGTCTTCATTATAAGGTGATTTTACTGCAAACCAAGACAGCAGCAAATAGAGCTTTAAATATAGTTATCATAGAAAGTATAGCTTTGAAGGAATAAACACATGAAAAAGAGATTAATATTCTCTAATCTTTCATATGCACAATTATAGCTAGAATGTATCAATTGCTTCCACAGTGCCGCACATTCTACATATGGGGCACTTTTATTTATTTATTTATTCACTTATTTATGTTATTCTTTAGGTAGACTCCATGCCCAGCATGAAGGCTAACACAGGGCTTGAACTCAACCCCAAGGTCAAGACCTGAGCTGAGATCAAGAGTGGGACACTTAACCAACTGACCCACCCAGCCGCCCCTAGGCTCTTTTAGATATAGCATTTAATTTAATCTTCATCCCAATCCTGTCAGATAGATATTATTTCTGTTTTGCAAAAGAAAACCTGAGAACTGAAATGAAAGTAATGTACCAGATCATTGAGCCAACCTAGCATTTGAACCTGTGTGTGCCTGATTCTTTCCCATTGTGTGTGTGAGTGTGTGTGTGTGTGTGTGTGTGTGTAAGTGAATGCGTGTGTTTGCCGGTGTGTATCTGGAGAGAGACCTCTATGTGAGACATCTATTGTCTACTGGAGGAGTAGACTATTCCAAATGAATCTAAGTTTATAGTTTATGTATTTGGTATTTTGGAAAGGCAGGACTTTTTTCCATGTAAGAAGTAAACCAAGTTTTATTTCAACCCTGACAGTGATAAAGAGTAAGCTATATATCCAGCTGCTTGAGTGGGCCTATTCTTGTCACAAAATACATGCTCCTATTATGTAAAATCCATTACAAAGAATGTAGAAGTTACTCAGGCAAGCAAGTATAAATTTACTTTTCCACCAGCAGAATTCTCTACAATTTATCATTTTAATCTATACTGTTGAGACCTAAATTTTTTTTTTAAGGGGCCTTCACCCACATTAAGAGAATTTGAACCAATTAAGGATGTTTTAAGAAAACTCCTTAATTTGTACCTACTTCATTTTTTTTTAATTATTAGCAATCCTTTGGAAAAAATTGTATGAATTAAGAGCATGATTAACTCTGACCTAAGTAAGTAGTACCCCTAATTAACTAGGATGCCTAATTAACTAGGATGCATTTTTTTTCCTGAGAAAATAAGTTGATATGAGAGATTGGTTTGAAATGCATATTCAGGATATGTCCAGATTTGGAAGTGCAGTGATGCCGTTCGGGGAGCAGTCCTCAGCCCTGTGCGAGGGGGTAGGGAAGAGGGAGCCGGACGCAGCGGCTCATAGCAGCTGCCATTCACTCAGCATTTCTCCTGCTGAGCATTTCACATGCATTATGTCATTTAATTGTGATAACTTTATGGGGCACTAAATTAACCCAGTTTGTTACATCAGGAAAATAAAGTTGAATGAGGTCACATAGTTATTCAGTGTGAATTCACACTAACATCTGTCTACATTCAAACATTTAAGCATTATATTATGACGTCTTCCAGCCATGGCGGCCATCCAAACTGGGTGGCTGCCTTAGGACCCAAAAGTAGTTTTAGTTGAAATATTTTGTCTTCATTGGTAGTGTTTAGATTATATCCAGGAACTAGGAAGCCTGAAAGGTTTCTATAGAAAAGATGGCATCGTCACAGTGATGGAGGAGGAGATTGGGGTGTGTGGAAGGGGTGGGGGGCAGGAGTCACGGGGCCACCGGAGGGCAGAGCGGGTGTCCAGGAGAGGGACGGTGGCAGCCTCGATGCGGAGGGCGGCTACATAGTGGACATGGTTCTAAGGGCCTGCAGGAGTTGGCGATTAACTCTAAGCGCAGGTTGTAAAGGCAAGAAGAAATCTTGGCACTCGTGTTTTAAACTTGGCTTTGAGAAAGGTGACTTTGGCAGAGACTTTGGGAAAGTCATGTGGTTCCGAGGACAGTGATGCTATCTCATTGAAATGTGTGTGTCCAAAGGTGGTCGGCATTATGAAACAAGATGTGGGCATCAGTTTTGAAGTCGTAGTAGAACCAACACAGTGATTCCCTGGTCCCTTCAAGTACAGCTCCCCACCCCCAGCCCCATGCTTTACTGGCTCACTGTGTAACCATGGGCAGACAATTAACTGTTCAGCCTCATTTTTAAACATGTGATGCTGAAGTAAAGATGGAAAGCTGCCTTACATGTAAGAAATATTGAGATTCTTTGATGGGCTTAAATCCTAATTCACTGAAGAAAAAAGTTTCATATACTTGGATCTTTGTGGAATAAGATATGGTATAAGTGATTTAGATAAGTAAGAAGTACAGTTTTTATATTTAAGTCCATCTCAAACAGTTCTTCAAATTATGTTTTTTTCATTATGAAGAACTGAAAAAGGAAAGATCGTTTCCTTAGGCTTTCAACTAGAGTATTCCATTCACCAGAACAGTCGCATTGTATGATTTCTTACAATTAACTATCTTTTAATATAGATATCTGACTCCTCCGTTAAAATTATATCTTCATTAAATGCCATTCAGATAGCTTAACAGAATCAATTCTTTCTGGCTTTGCCACCATTTCCTTGGAGATAGAAGTTCATGCTTACCTATGTTCGCTACTCTGTTCTGTTCTCTCATAAAAACAGGATAATATGCTCTTGGGCTTTTCAGTGGAGCCAAAGCTCTATTAGCTCAGTCTCTGATAGGGCAGGAGCAAAATGCATACTTCTGTTAGTCTATAGCAACCAGATCATGAGAGGATTTCCTCTGCAGTGTAATTGAGATGTTTAGTTAATCAATAATAGTATTTGTTGGGCATTTTGTGCCAACTTTATATTCACTATCTTACTTGAGATCCTATGATGTAGTCACAATTGTAATCCCTATTTAAGATATTTAGAAAAGGTAAGTTACTTGCCCAAGGTCATATAGCTAATAAATGGTAGATTTGAGACTCCAATCCATGTGTGTTTGAATATGGATTTGTTATAGGGGTTTGACTTTAGGGGGCTGGACAAACAGTCTCTGTAAGGCCACTGTCTTCACATGTCACGCTGGAGCTCTGAGTTCACTGGGCAGGTGCTGGGGCAGGAGATAGAAATAAAGTGGGAGAGAGCAAGGACGAGCTGGAAATCACACGCATGAGACTGGAACTCTTTTCATTCCTCTGATCTTGATGATGTCCTGCAGAAGCCAGGACCCTTCCATTGAAGAGCTGGGCAAACACACCTGACTTAGGAGTCAGAGATGCTGAAGAAGGACCAGGGGAAGGCAGAGCAGTTGCATACCCAGCTGATACCTCTTGCCAACACCAAGAGCTGGTGGATGAGCAACAGTGTGACTACTGCTTCCCTCCCACCTAAGAATCAATCAGTGGCCTACCCCAACCAGAGACGTTGGGGAATGGAATTCTGGCACGTGTCGTACAACCAACCCTTTGCAAAATCTCCATAACTAGAAGAAGAGTTTAATGAGAAGTCTTCAAATATGAGCAGCTCATCATCCATTTCATTGGCCACATTTTGGAGTGGAAGGTGCCATAGATGTCATGGAGTCTTCTTCCTCATCACTAATGTAAAAGTCTAGTCAAAACTGAAGAGAAGTTGTGGACTGCATGGTTGTACCTCCCCCCGCCCCCACCCGCAATCTATACTCTTAACCGCCAATGGGATGGTATTCGGAAGTGGGAGGAGGAGGACCTTTGGGAGGTGATTAGATCATGAGAGCAGAAGAGACCTCAGAGAGCTCCTTCCTCCCTTCTGCCGTGTGAGGACACAGCAAGAAGAATGCTGTCTATAAACCAGGGAGCAGGGCCTCCCCAGACACCAACTCTCCTGGTACCTTGATCGTGGACTTCCCAGCCTCCGGAATTGTCAGAAATACACGTCTGTGGTTTATAAGCACCCTTGGTCTATGGTATTCTGTTGTGCAGACCAAATAGACAAAGGCAAAAGGGGAAGTAATTTTCCCAGAGACCCTGAGTGTGACAAGCCAGTGAAAGGTCAAGAGTCCTCCTTCCTCCTCATTTTTCACGCTGCTCCCAGGCTTAGGTGGCGTGGAGTGGTCAGCGGGTACTCTGGACGTGGTGTGATACCACACTTTGATGACTGAAGGAAAGGTGGCCTCATGCATGGATTCTTGAATCAGAGGGTGAACTAAGGTAATTCTTTCATTATTTATTTATCACTAGCTTAAATTTCAAATTCAAAATGACTTTCAGTATTCCCCGTTTATCTCATAATATTCCTTAGAGTCTGTCTTCTTAGTTGTAAGCTGATTATTCTTTCTTCCCTTTGATATATACAGTTTCCTAGACTCAGGAGATAAATCTTTTCATATCTAAAGAACGAACCTCTTCTCTGAGTACCTTATAGTCACCTGATCCCTATTTGTGGAATTAAGTACTATTCATGTCATTTCTAAATGCCCTTGGCACATCCCTGCCTGATTTTCATTCTTCTTGTAACCAAGTTTGTCTGAAAATTTTCTCCAAGTATATTGTATTCTTTTCTCCCCACAAATCTGGCAGATGTTTCACTTGCTTCAGCTTCCAGCCATCGGGAAAGGTGAAGGGAAAAGTCATCTTTGACCCCTCCTCTTCACATACCCTGCATTTTCCATTGTAAATTGCCCCTCTCCCTCTATAGCAGGGGTTGCTGGTTCCAAGCAGCAGCAGGTTAGAGAGAAGCATGTCATTGACCAGTACCTGGCCTTGCTGGCGGAGCAAGAGGGGTCAGAGATAGGATGGCATAAAAACAACAAAACTTGGAAGAGGACAATTCATTTTTCCTCTTAACCCCTTTCCCTTCCCAGAGGTGTGGGTGGAGGACAAGAAAATTCAAAATAATAGTATTTGATGGCAACATGTTCTGCTTCCTGACTTCCAAAGTATGTGTAATGTCTGTAGAGAACATCTCTTCCCTCCCATAGAGATCCTCAGCTCAGAGAAGGGACATTGGAGAGAAGGGAGAGGTGGAGCTCAGCATATTCCAAGTTCCGCTCCTGGAGGTGCCACTCCTGAGCTAGGCCTGCAGTGACCATTGGAAATTTCATGCTACTTGAGCTCTTCTCTGCTTCTTGCATGAGCCACGGAGAAAGGAACCAGGGACTGGAGGGTTTCGCTGGTTGTCCACCTGAAAACATGTCCATTACTAGAACACTTCTGTCAGAACTTGTGTTCTTGGGAAACGAACTGCTATGGAGAAATTGCTCTGGATAAAAGCATGTGGGATGCTCAGCTATTTGCCAAAAGCCATGGAATAAGTGCCTTGCTACCCCAGATCTGTCTCTGGATCATCTAGATTTCAAAGAATGACTTTTGCTGTCATGCCTTACGGAGGAAATGACGGTGCTGCTTCTTCCCTCGCCCCCTCCCACACACACACGCACACCGCCCAGGCTTTCAGAACTCTACCCCGTGGCCCCAGTCTGCTGTCTGTCATTCTCCTGTTCTCTTCTGTGCTTCTGGAACCTCTTATAGTGAGCCTGAACTAACAAAGACCAGACACTGAAGTGACCGAAATGATAAAAGATGAGCCTTTTGGGATATAGTGGCAAGAATCACCCGAAGTGGTTGAAAGTGTGGGGTAAATGATTAGAATCGAAGCCCCGTGCCCTCTGCCTGAACAGATGAGGTCTTGCAGGATTTATCTTCTACACCCCTTTTTGTTTTTTATGTTTTTCCTTAGGCTGGATTCTCCCCAAAAAGAAGAGCCAAGACTTCCTTGCAGATGTTTTACCTTGGCAGATACTCCCAGGGCAGGGCAGCTGCTGGGAGAGTGACCCAGGGAAGGAGGGAAAGTCAGTCCAGCCCTGCACCCTGACCCTAAACCACTGTGAGGCTGGTCACCACAATCAGCATCTGGGCTTCCACCCCACTGGGACCCTCTGAGATGCTGTGCCAAGTGAACCTGAGATGTGTCTCCCTGGGTGACTGGTTCCCATTCTCCCAGGTCAGGGAGACACTGCGGGGTCAGCTGCCTGCCCATCCAGGTTTGTGCATGTGCCAGACGGCTCCGTGGGTCCCCATGTACATCACAGGGGCTGGCAGCAGATGAGGCTCAGGGGAAAGGAAGGGGCCGTGCTCAGCGGTGCTGTGGGGTAGCAGCTGCAGGACCGGCTGCTGTACCTGTGGCCAGAGTGAGCTGGCCAAGGTTGTAGGCTGACATCACAGCCCACAACTCTCGGGCCTCAGGTTTTCCTTTATTGCGTTCTTGAAATGCTTCTTATGCCAAGCAATGGGTTGTTTATAGTCTCCATCATACTGGCCCCGGGTATTATCTGTTGGAATCTTTTAAATATAAGTGAGGGCAACTTGAAGGCTTGGATAGAACTGTGAAAGCTTTCACTGAATCTTGTGCCCTTGCACTTGAGGTTGGTAGGGAGGAAGTGGATAAGTGAAAGGTGACCATTTGTAAAATAGGATCATGGCTTCATTTTTTTTTTTTTTTTTTAAGTTAATGTAGGCTAACTTCCTTTTTGGCTTCATCTGTCATTTTAGAATCTCATATATCAGAGAAATGATCAAGTTAGCTTTGTTTTGTTAGAGAAAAATTGGTGGAATATCTCTGTTTGGAGATTTTCCGGGGTTACAGAAAAATGTGAGATACAAAAGCCTGGGCTCTGGAATTAGTTGTTGCCATCGTGGGGTTCTGAGTTATTAGTAAGTAGTATTTCTTATTGCACTGATGAGGAAAAATATGGATGACTGTATTTATGATCTTATAGATATCAAAGCAATCCTGTAACACCTAGTGAAATGTCTGTTTTCTCTATGAAGTTTAATGTTAGTTGTTTTCCTCTCTTTTCCTGGTAGTTTGGGAGTAATACATTTTGCTTAATATGTCATAAAGTGGTATACTTTAAAAACAAAAGCACATTAATTTCTTGCTCATCATGAAGAATCATTCAGAAAGTACTAAGGTGTAGAGGCCCTGCATGCACTATTTCCTATCTTTTCTCTTCCTCCTTTCTTGTATTAAAAAAACCCCAAAATCCCCATCTTTATTGAGGAAAAATTGACAAACCTAAGTGTATATGTTTAAAGTGTACACCGTGCTGGGGTGCCTGAGTAGCTCAGTGAGCGTCTGACTCTTGATTTCCCCTCCTGTCATGAGTTAAGCCCTGCATCGGGCTCCATGCTCGGGGGTGGGGGGCGGGGGGTGGAATCTGCTGGAGACTCTCTCTCCCTCTCCCCTTGCCCCTCCCCCACTCACTCTCTCCTTCTCTCTCTCAAAATGAAAAAATCTTTAAAAAAAATGAAGCGGGCGCCTGGGTGGCTCAGTTGGTTAAGCGACTGCCTTCGGCTCAGGTCATGATCCTGGAATCCCTGGATCGAGTCCCGCATCGGGCTCTCTGCTTGGCAGGGAGCCTGCTTCTCCCTCTGACCCTCCCCCCTCTCATGTGCTGTCTCTCTCATTCTCTCTGTCTCAAATAAATAAATAAAATCTTTAAAAAAAAAAAAATGAAGCGAACACCGTGCTGATACAATACACATATGTACATTGTGGTGTGATTACCAAGATCAAAATCATCGACACATCCATACCTCACCTATTCACTGTGTGTGTGAGTGTGTGTGTGTGTGAGATGAGAATATTTAATATCTACTCTTAGCAACGTTCAGGTATACAGCACCATATTATTAACCGTGGTCAACATGCTGTACATTAGATCCTCAGAACTACTTACAAGGGAAAGTTTGTACCCTTTGACCTACGTCTCCCCAGTCTCCCCATTTTCCCCTCTCCCCAGCCCCTGGGTATCACCACTCCACTCTCTGTTTCTATGAAATCAGCTTTCTCTCTTCCTCTCTTTCTCTTTCTCTCTCTCTTTCTTTCCCATGTATAAGTGATATTACACAGTATTATTGCCCCCAGGGACAAGCAGAGGAACCGGCATTCTGCAGGGAGCCTGGAGGGTACTCTCACGGGGACAGAGACATTCATCTCCATTTATAAAGGAATGATGTGCAGTTGTTTTGGTGTATAAAGGTATTTGCATCTGTTTTCATGCCAGTATTTTATTGCCTTAGAAAGAAATGGGGGTTTCAGTTATAAACTTGGAAATTTGCTCCAAGGGTTTGGAGGCGGTTCCTGAGGAAGGGCTGTGGCTCTCACATATGGAGAAGAGTTAGTGAAGGCCAAGACACGGTTGTCGGTCGGGAGGTGGAGGCAGCCAGCCTGTCGGGTGTTTAGAGTGGGTGCAGGTGGCCCCACGGAACACGAGCTATGATATGTGAGCTGCCACAGGGGTCCACAGCAGAAAGCAAATTGGAAATCGTTTTTCTACAAATAGGGAGTGACAAAGGTTGGGGAAGTAATTCCAGGATTGTTGCCCCAGACATACTTATGGGTCCTTTGAAATTTGGGGCTTGACATGTTTATTTCATGAATTAGGCCATCCTGTAGGACGAAATATGGCTTTGCCTAAAAATACAGACTCAAAACAAAGATTGATTCATCAGCCATGGATTAAAAAGTGGTCTGATCCAAACTCACAATTTTTTATAGGGTAAAATTTCTATCTTTCCTCAATGCAGCAGTTGAAAAATATGGAGTTTTAATATTCTGTACTGAATGCCTTTCTAATGTCTTACTTGGTGCACTTTAGAAAATAAGTATTCTTCTGTGAGATTAGCTGAGTGAGTGCTGTTTCAGCTCTTCTTCTGTGGCTTTGGAGGAACGCCAGCAGAAAGATTCTAGAATATAACGCCATCACTGATTGTTTTGTAGAGATTAATGGGATTTATGTGCATTGGAGTAAATTCTAACTTTGTTTAAGGCTTATACCAATGCATAGATTACTAGGCTGTTCTTGAAGACACTGCCTTGTTTAGAATAGTTGACATTTATAATACAGGGTAAAAAAAAAAAAAAAAGGAAGGAAGGGTGAATTTTTTCTCCCTGGAACTCTGTTCCTTTTCTTCTATGCCTGATTGTTAGCTCCTACTCCTTCAAATTTCAGAGGGTTGAGTCATAAGGACACCCCTGCAGGCTGATAAAACACCACAGACTTCAGTAGCCCCTTCCCCCGCCTCTTAGTATTATATATGGATTTTCAGTTTGCATGATTATTTCATACCTGTCATTCCTGTTAGAATGTCAGCACCATAAGGGCAGGACTTTTTTATTGCTCAGTAATTCACAATGCCTAGCAACATGGCAGGGCTGGTCATGACTGCCATCATATTGCATGCTTACTGTGGGGCAGGGCCTGTCACTCCATGTGGACTCACTCATGTAATCATTACGACAACTTTACACACCAGGTGTTACTGTTCCCTCTTCTAGAGGAGGAAAATGAGGCTTAGAGAGGTAAGTCACCTGTCCATGGTGACAGACTTAACAAATGGCAGGGCTGGCATTCATGCTGGCTGTCCAGGTCCACAGCCTGTACTCTTGAATATTACACTAGATTGTGAGTAAATATTTGTAGAAGGGAGGAAAGGGGTAATAACAGTATTCAGCCTGAGCCCTGATGATTTGCTAGCACGTTGGCAGGAGTGGAGGATGGCCCATACTTAGTGGCTGTAAGGGCCCTCCAGTGAAGACTGGTTCAGGGAGCCCGTCTACCCACACTGTTGGCACTTGTTTTTCAATAATTTCATTTCCCTGGGACAAATGTGGGTAAAGATGGAAATTCCAAATGAGGCATAGGGGTGTTTCTTGAATTGGATGCAAAACATGCATACCTGGAGATTCTTATTGGTTTAATAAGACAAAGAATGATGGGGCACCTGGGTGGCTCAGTCGGTTTAAGCATCGGACTCTGGATTTCAGCTCAGGTCATGATCTCAGGGTCGTGAGATCAAGTTCCACATTGGGCTCTGCTGTCAGCGGGGAGTCTGCTTGAAGAGTCTCTCCCTCTGCCCCTCCCCTCACTCTCTGTCTCTCTCTCAAATAAATAAAATTAAAAAAAAAAATAAGACAAAGAAGGAAAGGCAAATAATCATCAGAAATACTCAGCTAAAATTAACAGGAAATCTTCATTATAGTGGTAGCACTGTGAATTTTTTCTCTGCTATTTCTTTTCTTTTTTTTTTTTTTTAAAGATTTTATTTATTTATTTGACAGAGAGAGATAGCGAGAGCAGGAACACAAGCAGGGGGAGCGGGAGAGTGAGAAGCAGGCTTCCCACTGAGCAGAGAGCCCGACGTGGGGCCTCGATCCCAGGACCCTGGGATCATGACCTGAGCCGAAGGCAGACGCTTAACGACTGAGCCACCCAGGCTCCCTTTCTCTGCTATTTCTATCTCATTTATTTATTTATTTCTCTATCTATTTATTTATTTTTATTCTAGTATATAGTTAACACGCAGTGTCATATTACTTTCAGGTGTATAATATAGTGATTCAACAATTCTATACAGTTCTTAGTGCTCAATATGACAACTGTATTCTTAATCTCATCACCTATTTCCCCCATCCCCGCCCTGCACCTCTCCTCTGGTAACCATCAGTTTGTTCTCCAAGAGTCTATTTTTTGTTCTTTTTTTTCTCCTTTATTTTATTTCTTAAGATCCACATGTAAGTGAAATATTATCATATTTGTCTTTCTTGAATGGATTTATTTCACTCTAGATCCATCCATGTTGTTGGAAATGCCAAGATTTCATTCCTTTTTATCTCTGAGTAATATTCCATTCTTCTGTCTTCTTTATCCATTCATCAGTGGATGGACACTTGGCCTGCTTCCATAATTAGGCTATTGTAAATAATGCTGCAATAAACATAGCAGTATACATATCTTTTCAAAATAGTGTTTTCATATTCTTTGGGTAAATACCCAGTAATGTGATTACTGGATTGTAGGGTAGTTCTATTTTTAACTTTTTGAGGAACCTCCATACTGTTTCCCAGAGTGGCTGCACCCGTTTGCATTCCCACCAACAGTACAGGAGAGTTCTTTATTCTCCACATTCTCACCAACACTTGCTTCTTGTTTTTGATTTTAGCCATTTTGACAGGTGAGAGGTGATATTGCAAAATAGTTTTGATTTGCATTTCCCTGATGATGAGTGATGTTGAACTTCTTTTTCTATGTCTGTTGGCCATCTATGTGTCTTTTTTGGAGAAATGTCTGTCTGTGTCCTCTGCCCAGTTTTAAATTGGATCATTTATTTTTTAGATGTTCAGTTGTATGCATTTTGTTTTCTTCTGTATTCTGTATCTTAGATGCATGCAGTTTACCAGCTATGTCATTCAGTAGGTTGTCTTTTAGTTTTGTTGACTGTTTCCTTTGTTATGCAGAAGCTTTTTGTTTTGATGTAATCCCAATAGTTTATTTTTGCTTTTGCTTCCCTTGCCTTGGGAGACATGTTTAAAAAAATGTCCAGTGTCAGAGAGATTACTGCCTGTGCTCTCTTCTAGGATTTTTATGGTTTCAGGTCTCACGTTTAGGTCCGTAAGCCATTTTGAGTTTATTTTGTGTATGGTGTAAGACAGTGATACAGTTGCATTCCT
Organism: Neomonachus schauinslandi; assembly: GCF_002201575.2. Taxonomy (NCBI): domain Eukaryota; kingdom Metazoa; phylum Chordata; class Mammalia; order Carnivora; family Phocidae; genus Neomonachus; species Neomonachus schauinslandi. The sequence goes on from NC_058410.1 coordinate 6,331,676, forward strand.
TTGCCTGTAGATGTCCAGTTTTCCCAACAATTTGTTGAAGAGTCTCTTTCCCATTGTATGTTCTTGCCTCCTTTGTTGAAGATTAATTGACCATATAATTGTGAGTTTATTTCTAGGCTCTTTTTTCTATTCTATTGATCTATAGGTCTATTTTTGTGCCAATACTGTTTTGATTTCTACAACTTTGTGGTATATCTTGATAACTGGGATTGGGATACCTCCAGTTTTATTCTTCTTTTTCAAGATTGTTTTGGCTATTCAGGGTCTTTTGTCGTTCCATACAAATTCTTAGATTGTTATAATTCCATGAAAAAATGCTGTTGGTGTTTTGATAGGGATTGCATTAAATCTGTAGATTGTTTTGGGTAGTATGGACATTTTAACAAAATTTGTTCTTATAATCCATGAGCATTGAATGTCTTTCCATTTGTTTGTGTTGTTTTCAATTTCTTTCATCAATATTTTATAGTTTTCAGAGTATAGGTCTTTTATCTCCTTAGTTAAGTTTATTCCTAGGTATTTTGTTATTTTTGGTCTAATTGTAAATAGGACTGTTTTCTTAATTTCTCTTTCTGCTACTTTATTATTAGTGTATGTAAATGAAATGGATTTCTATACATTGATTTTATATCCTGTGACCTTTAGTTTATTAATTTATCAGTTCTAGTAGTTTTTTTTTGGTATAATCTTTCAGGTTTTCTGTATCATGTCATCTGCACATAGTGAAAGTTTTACTTCTTTACTGATTTAGATGCCTTTTATTTCTTTGTGTTTTCTGGTGGCTATGGCTAGGACTTCCAGTACTGTTGAATAAAAGAGGTGGAGTGGACAACCTTGTTTCTTTCTGAACTTAGGGGAAAAGCTCTCAGTTTTTCCCCATTGAGGATAATATTGGCTGTATTATATATTGGCTGAGGATAATATTGGCTGCTTTTTCTATATATGAAAAACCCACAGCCATAAATACTGGGTATTTACCCATATATGGCCTTTATTATGTTGAGGTATGTTCCCTCTAAACCTACTTTGTTGAGGATTTTCATTATGAATGGGTGTTGTACTTTGTCACATGCTTTTTTTGAATCTATTGAAATGATCATACGGTTTTTATCCTTTCTCTTGTTGATGTGATGTATCATGTTGATTGATTTGTGAATATTGAGCCACTTGCATCCCAGGAATAAATCACACTTGGTTGTGATGAATGACATTTTTAACGCATTATTGGATTCCATTTGCTAATATTTTGTTGAGGATTTTTGCATGTATATTCATCAGAGATATTGGTCTGTAGTTCCCTTTTTTTTTTTTTTTTTTGTAGAGCAGCACTGTGATTTTTGAAATACTTAAACTTTGGAAATCTGGGATTTCTTGGCATGTGTTAAGCTATTGCAGAGCACTGGTTCCAAAGTGTGTCACTGAGTATTTATCCTCTGCCTAAAAATGAATAAAGTAAATGATAGGTCGTGTCTTTACTTATGTCCTGAGAGGTTGCCCAGGCAAAACTCTCTTTTTAGTGTTAAAATAGCCTTTATCTCATAAAACAGTTTTGCTGGTAGATTCTAGGTTGTTAGGCTGAGGTTTTGTTTTTATTTTTGTTTTTAACATATATGCTTGAAAGAATACTCAGTGATCTTGTGTTGAATTCCCCACTTTCCTTTTCATTTTCTGCTTCATGAAATTCCAAAATCTGGGAACCACTGATCCTACGAATTTCAAGTCAGTGAAACTTTTTTTTCAGAAAGTTTCTGTATAGGCTTATATAGTTATTTTTGTTTGTTTTCCCCATTCTATGTGTGCTACTTTCCCTGATAAAGAAAAGGAATTAGTGAGAAAGTGTGGAAGCAGCATGAGAAGCAGGCACAGAGTGCCAAGTGGCCGGATGCCCCTGGGGCACGCGGTGCTGCACGTGGAGGCTCAGTTGTGGGCCCCACACCCACCCTTTCTGTTTTTTCTTTCATTCTTTCTTTCTTTCTTTCTTTTTTTTTTTTTTTAAAGATTTTATTTATTTATTTGACAGAGAAAGACACAGCGAGAGAGGGAACACAAACGGGGAGTGGGAGAGGGAGAAGCAGACTCCCCGCCGAGCAGGGAGCCCGATGTGGGACTCGATCCCGGGACTCCAGGATCATGACCTGAGCCGAAGGCAGTCGCTTAACCAACTGAGCCACCCAGGCGCCCTCTTTCTTTCTTTCTTTCTTTCTTTCTTTCTTTCTTTCTTTCTTTCTTTCTTCTTTCTCTCTTTCGGAAGATAAAAGCATTGAAAACGCTTAACCTTTCTGTAAGGACAAATGGAAACACCACTTTCTTTTATTCATTTTACAAAAAGTCTCATCAGCCTTATGAGAGCATGGCAGTGTCCACAAAGGTGGTCTGGCAAAGATAACTAATAAACATTCCCCAGGGAAGAGTCCTTTTGCAAAACAGAGTTGACCTGGTGGAATAAATCTTTGTATGCTGGTGGTCAAGGAATTAGCATTCATATTTTATTAGGTCTTTAAAAATTGGGTGATTGCCGTAAGTAATTAGGGCTGAGTGGTGGCGTCCTGCGAGTTTGTGGCATTCGTTGGCTGTAAACATTTCTTCCCCTTCACATCCCTCCAGGGTGATCACATTTTCTAAATGTCCATAGTAGGTCATTGTGTGTTCTCCTTGAAAGGTAGTTTTACATGGGTGCTAACATATTTATCCTGTGACAATCCGCATATAGCGTGGTAACGTAACTAGGTTTTTAAAATAACTTTTGAATGTGTAGTCTTTTAAAATATTTCTTCACGTTGATGAAAGTGTAAAGTACAGCAACCATTTGGAAAGGCATTTTGATAATTCCTATCAAAAATTGAAATGCACATGTCCTCTGACCCGGAAGTTCCACTTGTAATATTCTGTCTCACAGAAATATGTGAAGAAGAATACAATGGTCTATCTTTATCACAGAATTATTTTTAATCATGGTTCCCGGAGGCAGTTGGTATACCCCCTAAAGGAAGAGTGTTTCCATGAATTATGATGCGTGTGTAATATGGTACACCATGACAGCAAAGGAAAGAATGGAGCAGAATTGTAGGTACTTTAATGGTAGGTGTTTTGTGATGTGTTACTGGGTACAATGTGGAATTGTGGAACTTTTAGTATGATATTGTTTTTGTTGAAAGAGAAGTATAGATTGACATGTTTGTATTTATACATATATACAGTACATAAATATACACAGAAATGGTATGTATGTGTGCATAATACTGCCACATTTTAAAGGGTCTGGACAAATGTACACCAAAATGTTAATAGCACTAACTGCCGGATAGTGGAATTAGGAAGGTGTTGATAGGGAGGGGAGGTATTTTCATTTTTAAAATTTCTGCAGTTACAGAAATAAAAAGCAATTCATTCGTAATTCAAGAAAAACATATATTAAACAAAAGACTGAAACAAAGCTGCCTTTCATGTCAGATATTAATTTGTTAGAGATTTGTGTGAACGCACCTTACTAGCTACTGAAAATCACTTGAAATTAAGACATGCTTTGCAGATACAAGAGATGATGATTCTTTGGGGTCTTCTCACAAGCCTGTAGTTCTTTTGGATTCTCCAGCAAGCCTGTAGACCTAGCATGTGAGGTTCCAGTTTTGTCGGTCTGTGACTGTGGCTTCCTCAGACCCCAGTCATCCTGTGGCTGCTCACATCCAGTGCACAGCTAACTGAGGGTGAATGGGTTGCTTCAACAGGTCATCATCCCACATTAATGTGAACAGTTGTCGGGTTTAAAGACAAATGTCGTGGCTGTCAATACAAAGCAACTGTTCCCTGGGTGAGTTAAACAATGAGTGGCATCTCTGGACCCTGCTGCAGCAACACATTAATTGCTAGTTCCAGAGATGAAGACAAATACCGATGTGCAGGTGGGAGTCAAGTGCTAATTTACTATTTTGAGAAAAGCCAATCACATTTATTTTGGTGTTTTACTCTAACATTAAATCTACTTTTGACCTCAAAGGAAATAATTGCCTATTTCATAAAATCATTAGTTGTACTGAGTAACATTTAAAAAATAGCAGTGTCTCTCAGAGTCCTCTGGTGCTTTTAAAAATAATTGAAGAAAGTCACTGTGCCAACATGCTTTAAAAATATGCTAAGCAAACAGTTATTATCTCTAGTTGAGTTTTAATGCTGTGACAAAAAATAATACCTAGCATTCCTCTAAGGAATACTTAGTCCACTGTGGGCTTTGAATTGGAGAATGTCCCTAAATACACACTTTTTCTTGAGGAATAAAGCAATGCTATCTGTAACTTTATAAAAAGTATTTCAGTGGTTTAACATAAAAATGACAAAGTTGGGGCACTTGGGTGGCTCAGTCGTTAATCGTCTGCCTTAGGCTCAGGTCATGGTCCCAGGGTCCTGGGATCGAGCCCCATGTTGGGCTCCCTGCTCTGCGCACGGGAAGCCTGCTTGGCCCTCTCTTACTCCCCCTGCTTGTATTCCTTCTCTCGCTTTGTCTCTCTCTGTCAAATAAATAAATACAAAATCTTAAAAAAAAAAAAAAAGACAAATTTATGCTTTAACACCTGCCTAATTTTTGAAACCGCCTGAAATCATATAAAACACATCTTCTCAGTTGTAGAATTTACATTAACATTAATAATTAGTGGTGAGATTTGTCTTTAAGTTTTTTGCTAATTGTGAAAAGAATATATGCCAGAAGATAGAAAAACTGATAAATATAACTACATAAAAATTAAGAATTCTTCTAAGACAAATATCATAAACAATGTAAAAGTGATACACTTTAAAAAAAAAGTTTAAAAAGTTAAAAAAAAAAACCTTTTAATGTATATGATAAAGGGGCTAATTTCCTTTAATATACAAACAGTTCTGATAAGTTAATAAGAAAAGTATACCCAATAGGAAGATAAGAAAAGACTGCACACAGGGGTGCCTGAGTGGCTCAGTTGGTTAAGCAACTGCCTTCGGCTCAGGTCATGATCCTGGAGTCCTGAGATCGAGTCCCACATTGGGCTCCCTGCTCAGCGGGGAGTCTACTTCTCCCTCTGACCCTCCCCCCTCTCATGCTCTCTCTCTATCTCATTCTCTCTCTCAAATAAATAAATAAAATCTTTAAAAAAAAAAAGAAAAAAGAAAAGACTGCAAACAGATAGTCACAGTAAAATAAACAAAATGACCAGTAATCCTAAGAATGCTCAGTGTCAATGACATTTGAGGAACCACATATTGAGAGTAGATGTTAATAGACACTTTCGTAAGTTTTGGTGTACTGTTAGTACATCGAATAGATGCTCTACTTTGGTGGGGCCAAAACAGAATTCTTTTTTATGTCTTCTTACCTGTTAACCTACTTGTCACCCAGTGATACGTATCTCAACCAATGTTGACATTGTTTACCCAGCCATTCAAACCAAAGCTGCAGATGTCATTGGTGGGTTCCCTGTCCCACCCCATGCTTTATATCTAGTTCCTGTCAAGTTGTGTCAGGTGTATGTTCAGCACATACTCTGGGTATGTCAGCCCCACGAGTACCATCCTGTTTCAGCTGCCAACATCCCAGAAGAGGTCTCTTTGTGTTTACTCTCATCCTCCAATAAGCCATATTCTTCACCTAACATATACAGTGATCTTTTTCAGCTTAATTAAAATATATTCTTATTTTTAAAAATAGGTAGTATATTTACATTATTCAGAATTCCAGATTTGCAGAGAGATATACAGTGAAATACTTCCTGCCTCTCCCTTTTACCCAGACAGCTCCTTTCTTAGGAGGCATTATCATCACAGTTTTTGGTGTATTTTTCATTTATATTTTATGCATACTTAACAAAAATACATATATGCAGACATACACTTTACCTCTCTTTAATACAAAAAATAGCATATCTAAACAGTGTTTTAATCAGTGGAGGTATCCCTGTATCCTTGCATATGAAATTTCTATTTTTCAGGACTATACAGTATTCCTTTATACAGATGGAACATAAGCTAATTAACTTAAATAATTCCCTATTATTGACATTTATGTGGATTTTCCCATTTTTTTACTCTTATAATTGATATTATAATTAAAAGCCCTATGTACACTTCATCTTGCAAATATCTAAGTGTTTCTGGAGTGTTAATTCCTAGAATCAGAATTAGTGGGTCAAGACTGTATACCTTTGTGATTTTGACAGAGCTGGCCATATCCTCCTTGGCAGTCATGCCATCCTTCCAACAATCAATGAGATGTTTCCCTATACCTTTCCCAGCATAGTATGTCATCAAACTTTTTGATCTTCAACAATTTGATGGGTAAAATAAATAAATAACCCTTTCACCTGCTCTAACTGAAAGCTTGCTCCCTGGTAACCCCATGTGAGAATACATCTTTTCTGTCCCCCGCCCTTTCATCATTGGAAATGTGGTAGTGACCTAGCTTCTCATGGCTGCAGTCAAATCCTTCTTGCTCCCTTGGCCCCATAGTCCTCTGTATTTGAGTCTCATGTAACAAGACTTTCCCACCTACAATCCATTATGTTTAAAGTTTAATGTGGAAAAAGTACAAGTGTTCTCTTGAAAGTCATAGGCGAGACCGTCCATCATCAGAGTATTTTTAACATTGTTTTGAAAATACTAGCCAATGCAATTAGATAAAAGAAAGTAACTAGAGGTGTAAAAATTCAAAAACAATTAGGTGAAATTTTCATTATTTACAGATGGTGTGATTTTAGCTTAGAAAAGTCCAGAAACTATTACAAACAGTAAGAGAATTCAGTGTGAATGCTGGGCAAAAAAATAATTTGGAGAAATTCAGTAGCCTTCCCATATAAAAATACCTAGGGAAGAGATAACAGAAGACCTGTGTGCATAAAAAGGCTGAGCATTCTCAGGGTTCTTCCAAGCCAGTGTCTTTGCACAGTAGGGATCCTAAGGCAGGCCCATTCCAGGGAGATTCAGGGCATTTCTGACAGATGATGGTGGCTAAAGTGCTGTCCATTGGCCTTGCCAAACATTCTTAAAACCACATAGAAGTCTAAGATAGCCTGCCTGTCTTCCTTCCTTCTTTCCTTCCTTCCTTTCTTCCTTCCTTCCCTCCTTCCTTCTTTCTTCACAGGGTTGGATCTGCATTATAGTCAGATGACTCCCAGATATTTATACCTCTCTTCTAATTTTTAAATATGTATATTATTGATTTATTTAAGACAGAGAGTGGACATGTGCATGAGTGGGGGGAGGTGCAGAGGGAGAGGGAGAGAGAATCTCAAGCAGATGCGGGGCTCTATCCCATGACCCCAAGATCATGACCTGAGCCGAAATCAAGAGTTGGATGCTTTAACCGACTGAGTCACCAAGTGCCCCTAAATATATTTTTTTAAATTTCTAAAGTTTAGGGCACCTGGGTGGCTCAGTCGTTGGGCGTCTGCCTTCAGCTCAGGTCATGATCCCCGGGTCCTGGGATCGAGTCCCGCATCGGGCTCCCTGCTCGGCGGGAGGCCTGCTTCTCCCTTCTCCCACTCCCCCTGCTTGTGTTCCTGCTCTCGCTATCTCTCTCTCTGTCAAATAAATAAAATCTTTAAAAAAAAAATTTTTCTAAAGTTTACATACAGTTAAATTCACCTTTTTGATGCACAGTTCTGTGAGTTTTTATAATGTGTAGATTCTGTTTAATTCTACCATACACAGGATACGGAACAATTCCAACTCCCCAAAGAACCCCATTGATGTTTTCCTTCACAAGTGTTTTCCCCAATAAATTCCCTGTAAATCTAATCAGTCATTGGTGTGTTTCTCAGAAGACCAAGACTAATACGTCATAGTACTGGGTTTAATGTATATGGCAGGTGAAATGTCTTTGAGATAGGAGATCACACTGTGTTTGTCTTCTGGTGATGGGACTTTTTACATTTTGAGGAGTGTGATATTTGTGGAGGGGAGAGTGATTATAATGAGTTATAGTCAGTCATTTCTGGGTCTTACTGTCTTCACATCTTAAGCATCAAAGGTTGAACTCTAACAAATGGAGCTGTCCAACAATGAAATCTGTGGATGTACTCATCCCAAGAGTGTTTCAGCCGGAATAGCATGAATTTTTGGTATCAGGAGTGATATATAAGAACTTTCTACACTGGAATATGGATTGGACAAGTTGATCTCTAAGGATCCGTCCACCAAGAAGCTGCAGAGATTTTGTGATTCTGAGAGCGGGACCATCTCCTCCTAGCGTTGAGGTTTGGAATAGATTCTTATCTGTATGAAATATTTGTCTTCTCTGCTTTCTTTTATTCATTTTACATTGTGTACCAAATCATACCTGTTTTTTTAAATTGTATTTAATATGCAGCACTTTAAAAATGACAGATAATCAATGAGCACTGGATGCCACAAATAGTTACTTAGGATCCCCCGTTATGAACGTTACTGAGGCAGCTGTTGTGGCTTTTTGTGGTGCAGGCCTACCTGGTGCACTCAGCCACGTGGTTTATGAAGCTGTGCGCTCCTGTGCTTTGACATATATGTAACTCGTCCTGATAGGTTTCCAGGGTAACCATAGCCGTGCTTTTATGCTTTCCGTTGGATTTTCTTCAAGTGCACTTCCTTGGGTGGAAGATGGAATATTTATGTGATGGTGTATTGGTCAGAATATTGTAGAATATAAACTTTTTGGGTACCAGCTGAACAGAAAATAAAAAGTCATGAAAACATACAAAGTAGCAGAAAGCCTGTGCATACAACCTCAGATATTTTCGTAGTAACATCAGTGCCTTTTGTGAAATGTGGGTATTTGAAAAGGATCTTTAAGGCACTTAGCTTTTGGGATTTAACCTCATTGTCTTAAGAGAGAAGATTATCACACCACTTTTTACCATTGGAGTAAACATAGCTGCCCAGGGCACTGAGTATTGCCATGGGTTTATAGAACTAGAAATTTAAACATGATGAAAAGGTAAGACCCAAAGAAGAAGAAGGGCAGAGACTATGCAGAGGGTGTCGTAAAGTGCCACATCACTGATGATTACTTCTTTTATGTTTCTTCAGCCTGAAATGCATATTCTCATAATTTGAGTCTGAGGATTTTTTGTGTGCTGGAAAATCCAGATACTTCTAGAAATACCGGGAACAGCTTATATTGACCCATTTAAAGGACACACACACACACACAAGAATGTATTTTAGGTGGTTTTTTTTTTTTTATAAAAAATCATGACCTGATTGGTCTATAATTCACATTTCCTTGAGTTTTAAAGGTAGTGTACTGGTCATTAGCCTATTGTGCCCTCCCTCATTTGAAAAAAAAAAAAAAATTCTAGTTAATCAAAGCTCTGAGCTAAAAGGGCTTAGGAAATAATAGGTTAATGGAGCTGCTCTCTTTGTTTTATAAAAGCACCATTGCTGGTGTTAGTGATGCACAGCAGCAAATAATGTCCCCTTTTGCATCCCAGCAAGATGCCAGGTACCATCCTAGTTAATTCGAATATGGAACACACACTCTCAGAGTCTGCCTACCTTTGATTTTCTACTCAGTGAAAAAATTACAGGAAAATTTTTTTTTTTTATTAACAGTGTGAGGGTGTCAGAAGGGAAGCCTTAAAGTATATCAGTACTAGTTTCAGAAAAATTAGATAATCATATTTACCGATTTTGAAGAGATATAAGTAGGGCTCTCTTTGGGTATTAGAACAATGTAGCTACTGATATACATAGGACACCTGTAGATAGGAAATTGTGGTCTCAGTGTAATTTGGTAATTCATTTGCTGTTACAAATCTGAAGCTGGCTAGATCAATAGAAAATTGATTATTTTTGAATATAGCTGATTCTTTAATCCTTTAAGTTTGAACTTTAAATTTTATTTCCAGTAGACCAAAAATCACTTTCAATGTGCTGTATCGTTCCAACCATTCTACCCTAGAGTACTAGATACGATTTAATTTTTTCTTGGTGACTGTGTGGCATCATTTGATGTGTTTTGGTTATTGTGATGTGCTAGAGTCAAGGAAGCCCTTACACGGGGTGGGTATGAGCCTACACGTGTTCTCACCCAGTGGGCCCCCACCTCACGCTCCCTGGCAGCTCACGCGTGGTCTCCCATGGCTTCCACAGTGGCACTGTGGTTGTGGTCATTGCTGGGGGCCTACTTTTCAGCCATGTTAATTTGAGACAGCACAGTCTTTCCCCCAGTACTTTTTTTCCTTCAGAAACATTGTTTGCATCATGCCCCCTTCTTCAATATTGCCATCTTCTTCCTCTGTGGTCATTAATGACCTGGATCATGCAGATCCTTACCTCGTGGTCTCACGGTTGGTTACTCAGCCATCACAAGTGTCTCTGTATTCGCTTGTTCTTATGCTTTTTCCCCCCGCAACCCTCAGTTTGTTCCTGGGGTGTGCAAAGGCCATGTGCCTCACTGTTCCAAGCTTTGGGTCAGGATGATTTGTGAAGGGTTTGTTTCAAAGTCTTCATGTGTTTGAATGAAGGGAAAAATGACTTTTTCAGGCTTGAAGTTCTCTTCAATGTTTGGCTTCGAGTAGAATTTCAGGCACTAACAACATTAGAAATCCCATCTTTGACATTATTGTCAATCATTTTCAACACAAATAATTTTTCTTTAGAGCACCCTGATCCACAGACTGAATCAGGAAGGTGATATTCAGCGACAGAGAGATGGTATCCAATTACAGGTCAATATTAAACCCATTTTCTGAGTAAGCTCTGCAGTCGTTCATGAAATTAAACAAGTCTGTATCAGTACCTCTTACATAGAGACAGTGATAGGTAGAGTGGGAAGAAGATCTACCAGTGAGTAAACAACATATTCACCCTGTAGGGTGTTCTAGGAGTCTGCACTCTAGTGAAAGAAAACAGGTAATATAGAAGCTCAGAAACCCGAGGCAAGTCTGCATGGGGTGTAGTAAAAGTTCCTGGTGTTACCAAACAGCAGAGGAGGACATAGGAGGGCTCATAAGAAGAGTGTAATTTGGAAAGAAAGTCCAAAAAGTTAGCTTCTTCATTGTTAGAGAAACAGTGGTGGAAAGGTTATTTCAGAGAAAATGCACAGTTTGAAAAAAAATCTTTATGGCAGGAAAATATGAAGCACAATCTGGACTCAGTAAGCTCATTGTGGCTGGTGTTTGGGATATAGAGGGAGGCCACGGCCAAGAGGAGGAGGATGAGAGTGGACACAGGAGGGGAAAGTACAATAGGAAATAGGTTGAGGAAGGAAGTTGTGAAGGGCTTTAGATCCCTAACAAAGGACTTTGAATGTCACTCTCAAAGAACAGAGTTGCTACAGATGGTGTTCAGCAGCAGAAGTGGCATAGTGAGATCTGCCTGGCACTTGTATAGCGACTTTAGTAAGCCAGTGTTCTGGAAGTGTTCTGTTGATATGAATGTAGGATTATAGATGCAAACCACATCTGTAAATTCATGCATTAGTGTGTATATCACATGCTTGAAAGTCCTAGGAGGTAAATATTCATCAGAGACTTTGTTTTGTAACTGCTTACAGTATCATCCTGATCAAGAACAGTTTTGTTTGAAGCCTGAGGGACTCACCATACCTTTAAGGCTGCCTAGTAGGTATTAGGTACCTACTGGCTGTTAGTAGGACTTAATGAAATACCATAGAGCAGCATTATAAGAACAGTAAGGAGATGGATCATGCTCATGAATGAGTTTTGAGGAGATAGACATCAGATTTCTTCCAGTGTAGATTCTGGCTTTGTTTTATTTTAATTTCTTTAACCCCCTCAGAGAGTTAAATGCACTTTCCCTCTTCACTGAATCTTAGCCTGGAGTTAGAATCACCACCTGTCTTTTGCTCAGAGCTGTTGCAATTTCCGTCCCAGGTTAGAGTCCAGTGTAGGTGGGGAGACCCAGGTTTGGAACCAGATACGTTTGGACTTAATCCTTATTGCTCACTTTTGTTGTTATAGTATAATCATGGGTACTGTTTGCTTACGTGCACAATGAGGATGGCAAACTCAGGTTTGCAGGCTTCCGTGGGTAATGATTCAGAAGTACCTGGCATGGGGCTCACGCATGAATATAAAAATAGAATGATAATCATTTTCATCATCGTTATTCTTATGACTAGCGTTATCATGTGTGCTAACTTGCCCCTGTTCAGGTTTATCTGTGGAGAATTTGAAGAGCTGCCTCTTCTGATACTAGACATCATTCTGACCCATCAAGTTTGCCTCTGCTTGGCTTTTCAGTACTTTACACTGCCTGTTTTTTCTTACAGTTAGCAAGCTTACTGTTTATTTCACCCATTTGTTTTGCTCGAGGAAGATAACCTATTCATAACATGCTTAATAAGATTTACTAACTTTCGTACGAACTTACATGATTTATGAGTCTGCAGTATTATCATTTGCCACTTTAGAGAAGTCTCCAGGCTAAGAATTTTACATGAACACGGTTGTGAACTCTACCCCTAAGAAGAGTGATGTCTGACACTTTCAGAGACATGATGCAGGCGGCGCTGTGTCTGCCCCTCCAAGTACGTGCATGTGCACGCACACACACACACAGTTCCTGCCTCCATCTCCTCTCTGCCCTTCTAGTCTTGTCCACCCCCAGTGCATCTGCTGCAGGCTCCTTCCTGTTCCGCTTCGACCCCTCCCCTCTTCATTTCCCTGTTTATTTCCTCCTCCTGTTGCTTCTCCCATTTGCCTCCACCTTGGAGTTACTAGGCCAGACTTTGAAGTTAAATTCTGTTCTACTTAATTTGCTGTTGACCCAGCACACTAGACTTCAGTAATCCATAGATGCCCTTGCACCGGAAGCCCCCAGTAAATACTGATTGAATGAGTGACTTAGCCCTGTTGACCAAGATCATTTGACTGTGCATTTTGAGAGACTTTTTTTTTTTAACAGTGAGGAGTTTTTTGTTTTAGTTTGTTTGGCCTGATCTTATGGAATCTAGAGTGAAAACTACTCCTCAGATAATTGTGTATAATGTTGTTGATAAAAAGTGGCAAATAGTATGTGAAACATAAGGTAAATAGGAATCTTCACCTTAAATCTACTTTTTTCTGGAAGGGAAAATGAAGGATTCTCAGAGGAATTTTTGTAATTAAAAGGTCTACTTCATTTTAAATTCTATTTTGACATTCTCTTTAAATGTTGACAGTCTCAGTATCTTCTTTGCCCTTCATCCTTTCTCTTGTTCCTTTTGCTATGTTGGGACTGTGGTATCAGGTCTACCCACACCCTGAAGCCCAGCTCTGGCCCAGCACAGGAAATCCCCTGACCCTGGTGCCTCATTCCTGCCTTGGTTCCTGATTTCCTGATACTCAGTTTGTAATCATGATCATCAGACCATCTCATCAGAACCTGTGCTTGAACCCTTTTTCCCAATATCCCTTAGCTGGAGACTTCTGGGAGCTGTCTAGTCCTTCTTGCCCTAACTGATCTCTTGGAATTCACCCTCATCCGCCTGTTTTATGGTATCAGTTACCACATCCTCAATCTAGCATATTCTGGTCTTCGGATCTTATAATGTGACTCCTGGAATAACTGGTTTTGTGTTTACCCTGAAAACTTTCTTTGAACGTAGCTGTATGTTTTTGTTTTTGTTTTTTAAGATTTTATTTATTTATTTGACAGAGAGAGAGCGAGAGAGGGAACACAAGCAGGGGGAGTGGGAGAGGGAGAAGCAGGCTTCCCGCTGAGCGGGGAGCCCGATGTGGGACTCGATCCCAGGACCCCGGGATCATGACCTGAGCTGAAGGCAGATGCTTAACGACTGAGCCACCCAGGCGCCCCCGTAGCTGTAGGTTATTAATACTACTGTCAACATTTAGATTTAATGGAATATTTAAAAACCAATAGGATTTATTGGCAAAAAAATATAATACCTTTTACACTGACTTTACTGTGATTTTCTGGAAAGCTGTGAGTTTATATTTGGAGGCTTGGAGATCATGTTTATAACATACTGGTAAGTATGCCCCGATCCCATCTTCGTTTTTTTTTGTTTGTTTGTTTTTTTACTTAATTACCTTTTTTTTAGTTGAAATGGGATTTGGTGGTTTCTCACTAAAAATTAACCTAAAGAAGTATAGTTGTTTCTAAAAGAAGTGCTCAAACATATTCTCACAATTTATTCATTCAGTATGTGCAAGGGGAAATTAAATACAGATAGGTTACTCTTCCTGACAGGTTAAAGAAGTTACTGTATGGAATGTCCCAGCTGTATTATTGGAAAATAAATAAGATGTATTATGCTGGTTTATCTCCCCTTTGTCATTCTTAGCGTTAGGTTAAGATGGATATTCTACCTATGGTGTTATGTTATGTAAATATTTCTGTACTTTGTTCTTTCAAAGGTATTAAATCATTTGAATTATATTGTTCCAGCTTCATATGAGTGGGGAAAGGCCTTTCTGTTACTAGTAAAACAAACACATTGGCAGTCCTAGAGTCATCCCTATTACCTTTAAGATGGCATACTTTAATTAAACTTACTGAAAACATTAGGAATTTATTACGGTAATGGTTGTTGGAGTGAACGAACTGGGGGAAAACCAAATGTTTTTCTCCCCCCATAATTTTAAAACAGAAAACTAACCTAAGTTGTTGTAAAGCTGTAGTTATGGGGACATTTTAATAGATTAATTTATATTCAGTGTTTAAAGAGTCGAGAGTCTTGGTAATATAGTAAGATGAGAATGTAAACTGTACTATCTCTAAACTTTCTGCCAACATATGGCCTGACAGCCTGACTCTAGAGCAGTGCCTTCCAGGATGGTAGCCATTAGCTACACAGGGCTAGCCAGACTTGAACTGTGGTGTAATCGTAAAAGATGCACCACATTTTGAAAACTTGGTATGAAAAACAGAATGTACAATATTCTACTAATACTTTCTATGTTGATTAAATGTTGAAAATATAATATTTTGGTTATACATAAAATACTAAAATTAATTTCATCTGGGTTTTTGTTTTTTTTTTACTTTTTAAATTTGGCCATTAGAAAACTAAAAATTACATAGGTAGCTCACATTTATGGCTTGCATTATACTTTTATTGGGCATCACTATTCTGAGACTAAGAAAATTACATGGTTGTATAAATGCCATACCCTCTGTATTTATGCACTGAAAAATCATTATCTCTAATATCAAGCTTAAAGTTGGCATATGTAGAGTAATGCATTTGGGAAAACTAATTCAACTTGTGCTTACTAGATAACAAGGCTGAGAGTCATTAAGTCCTATTCTTTGAAAGGCACTAGTTTAGCGGAATGTTTTTACCTAAAAGGCCAGAAAAGTCTGGGACAACATTTACTTGCCAGGAAAAAAAAAAAAAAAAAAAAGAAAGAATGAATGAATGAATGAAAGAAAAGAAAAGAAAAGAAAAGAAATTACTTTCCAATCTTTGCTTAAAATCATAGTGCTTCCCTCCATGAAATATCCAATTCTGGTAAGTACCCTAAAAAAGAGGTAGAGAGGCTTAAAAGAATTTCAGGAGAGATAAAGTGATCAAGGAAATAGTGTTTTATGACAGCGTGTGTGAAAAAATTAGGACTCCCTGAGTTGAAAGAGAGAAAATTAAGCAGTTATCAAAGGCAGGTTTAGGAATATTAGTGCTTTCTTTCAGGGGCCTGAGTAGAAAAGACTGATAAGAAATAAATATAAGAACTTATTTATCCTTTAATTGAATAACCATGGCCCAACTCACCAAAATCCAAAATATTACCAGGATGGGTTTCTGGAGTAGCTGGTTACAATGTTCTGGTACTTATTATGGGGCTTCCTTACCAATGCAATCATTTTATATTGGGGTTATTTTATGTTTTCAACCTTTAAATAAGGGCCCACACAGGTTTCCATTATGTTGAATTCTTCATTCTGAACAGCTCTGGGGTATTTCCTCAAATTCTACTAAGTTACTCAGAAAATTTAAAGTTTGTCAAGTCTTGATTCCATCAGTTGACAGAGGTCAAAAGTATAAATAAGTGCTAGGAATTTTCTATCAATAAGGAATCATTAAGTATATATTTTTAGAGTTTTTTTTCTGTTCTTGTGGGAGAAGGCAGTCATTCTATCCACAGAACAGTCTCTGTTATTGACTTGCTGTGGATCATTTGATCTAACTATATGGAAATTCTTTATACGTAATGTTTTTATGTACCAGGTACCCAACACAGCATATTTTTTAAGTGTCATTTGATGATGATAGCTTGTTACCTCTTCTTAAATCTAAGCCTAGCCCACAAAGGAGGGATAGAGGGCTGAAATTCTAATAAAGGGATTTGTTACATCAATCACAAGAAGACTAGTGTAATAATAATAATAATAATAATAATAATAATACAATAAAATACAAAGCCACAGTAGTGCCACCAGATTTGGAATAATATGTCTGAATCTGTGTTTGTAGATACGTATAGGTCATGATATTAAAAGACCAGCAGTATAGGGGTACCTGGGTGGCTCAGTCGTTGGGCGTCTGCCTTTGGCTCGGGTCATGATCCCGGGGTCCTGGGATCGAGCCCCGCATCGGGCTACCTGATCAATGGGAGGCCTGCTTCCCCCTCTCCCACTCCCCCTGCTTGTGTTCCCTCTCTCACTGCCTCTCTCTGTCAAATAAAAAAAAAAATAATAATAATAAAAAAATAAAAATAAATAAAAGACCAGCAGTATATACATCTTAGAATTTTTATGCTTATCTATAATTTATAAATTTTAATAGTGAACCTTATATTTATTTTTATAATTTTAAAAGTGGCAAATTTTAATGTGCAGAGACTCAGACCCAAGAAAACACAATAATATCTAATACTTCAGTAAATAGCAAAATATATTTTATTAATAATTGCGATGTATAAACAAGTAATTATAAATTGCCGCTTGCAATGGTGATGAGCAAAGCAATAAATTAGAGAGGAAGGGAGAAAACACAGCAATGATAAAGGCAGAAGGTGCTAGAGCTGTTATTGTAGCTTATGCAAATGACTATATCCTTAATAACTTCCAACTCTTAAAAAAATGTGTGAGTGGCTTTGCCTCATGCTAGTACTAAGTAGAGTTTTTGTTCTAAGCCATCTAGGATGTAAGCTTCACTGGGGTCAGAATTTTGTCTATTTAAATTCACTGCTGTGTCCGCAGTACCAATGACAGTGCCTAGCAATAGCAGGTATTAGGTGAATGAATGAGTGAATGAATGAAACTTTACCCTTCCTAATTTTTAAAATCTCTCTTATATCCCAGACGATCAAAATCTTAGGGTCTAGAATCTTTTTTAATCCCTCACTTATTCAGTGTTCAAATTCCCAGTATGATACCTTGTGAAGAGTATATCCCAACAGCCACTGGAGATCTCTCTCTAGTTTCCTAGTATTTTGCCCTGGGGTTATATAGAAGGGATCTAAAATTTCTTCTACATGCCTGCTCTTTAATATTTAAAGTCAGTTATCAGCTCCCTCCAGTCCCACCATTCACCCTGCCCTTTCTTAATGTACCCCAGCTTTCTGTGCAGATTCTTCAATAGTGTAAGTCTTTTAGCAATTCCAAGTGCTATAGCGGCAAGAATTCTCATCATCATCTTGGCTGATTCCACTGAACGTTTTCGTGAAGTGTGTTACTTACTTCTGAACATAATATTCTGAGTATAGTCTGACTGGCGCATGACTGATTACTCCCTTGTAAATGCACTAGAAGACCAAACTCGTTTCCATTTTTAGCTGTATCACAATAGAGTTTTACAAAGAGTACTGTTGATTAAAATTTCATTGCAATTTTTATGAGTATCCATATTCCATATCATCTCCATTTTGTCAATACATGGTATTTTGAACTCAAAAGTAAGACCTTATATTTATCTGGGTTAAATTCCAATCAAAGAGTTCATCCCAGCCTTCTAGAGTTACCACCTCTTGGATCTTGATTTATTTATTGCTTGTGTTTTCTTTTCCTACAATTCTCCTATGATACTGATGGAAGTATACTCTCTATATCCTCACCTAATGTATTCATTTGAAAATGGTGTCAATACTACAGGGCATAGATTTGTGATTAGTTGCTGAAAAACTCATGCGCCCCTCTAGGTAAGAGGCCACAAATAATTATTATTCTGGCACCAGGTTTAGTACTTGGCTGGCAGGAGCTGCTCAGCCCAACACTTGCTGCATGGAATTAGCTGTTGAACATGCTCAGCACTCTTAAGAGTGGAACTCTTCATCTAACCACTTTATGATACCCAATCCATCAGCAGGGCTGCTATCCAGCCTGTATTTCTGCATGTTGGAAACAAGGATATAATGAAAGATATTGCCAAATGCCTTGGTGAAACGAGTGTGTCCTACATTTATGGGATTTTGAAAAAGTTAAGAGATGATAGTCTCTGTTCTGCACTCGCAACCCAAATGGCCCTGTGCTCTTTCTAGCACTTGATGGACACTGAGTAAATGTCAGTTGAATGATTTCAACATTTTCTTTCTGTCTAGGTATTGTACGCAAATCTTTATGAACAAAGGTTTTTCTGGGTGGTAGTCATGATAGTAATAAAAGATGTAAGGTCTCATTCACTTCATTCAGCCTTGCTAGCATGCTCTTACTTGCTAGACATTGGAATTACAAAAATTAGATGTGCGGATTCTGGTGAGGAGAATGTTATATTTATTGATTCATTTGCTATATATGGAGCAGCTTCTCTATGCCAGGCATTTGATTAGTCCAAATACAACGAGGCAAAGTCCTTGCTCTATTAAAGCTTACATCCTAGTAAATAGCAAGTAAACAACTAAGCTGGTAATATGAATGACAAGAGTAATAAGGTGATGAGAGAGTGACTGGGGAGACCACTTAATTAAGGCAGTCATGGGAAGACCCTATGTGAAGATGACATTTGAGGTACTATCGAAAGGATGAGTATGAGTCTTTTGAAGATATGAGGGAAGCCTGTTCCAGGCAGAGGGAGTGGCAGGTGCCAAATTCAGAGAGAGTTTGGCTTATTCCAGAAACACAAGGGAGAAGCCAGTGTAACTGGAGCATGGAGATCAGTGTTGCCGAGTGTGGGATAAAGTTGGAGGACAGATAGGAACCAGGTAAGACAGCCCTGCAGGTTGTCATAAGGAGTATGGATTTTCTTTTGTGAGCAACAGAAAGTCATTGAGAGGTTTTAAGTAGGAAGTGACATGCCTTTCTTCTTGTGTCAAGAGACTCATCTGACTGCTCATGGTAGGGACAAGTGTAAATAAGAAAGACCTGTTATACAAGTATTGCTCTTATTCAAGAGAGACATGATGGTGGAGACAGTAGAGATAGACAGAAGTAGAAAAATTCAAGATGTATTTTGGAGATAGGACCAAGGGCATAATGATAAGAAGGATAAAGGAAAGAGATAAATTGATTCTGACTTCCAAGTTTTTGGCATGAGCCGTTCCTTGATGATGCTACTTACTCAGTCAAGACTGGAGGAGGAGCAGGTAGGGTGGAGGGAGTCCCTGATGACAAGTAACTTAAGATAAAGTGTGGAAAGTGCTCTAATGGATTCCTACCATCCTTTGTACAGTGTCATAGTATTCATTTATCCTGTACAAACCATGTTACACAACACACACAAATAGTTCTTACTTACCTTACTTAAACAATGAGAAATTAACCAAATCCACCTTGCCTTTAAAATAATAGCGTTAAGAGAGAAAAATGAATGAAAAAGAAAGAGGATAGTGGCAGCTATTTTATTCTGCAGTAGAAGCACATTAGCAACGGCATAAAAAAAAAAGTGAGGTGTCACCTTTTATTGAAAATTAACAATAATGTAATGCCTTGGGCGTAGGTGAATATTAGATGTTAACACACACAGCCTGTTCTGCACATGATCACATCTACCTCCTAAAGACAAGCCCAGGCACATTTCATGTCATAACACAAGTTGTAGTGAAAAAAGAGAAAAGCAATGAGAAGTGTTATTTCCTTGAAATAATTTATCACAGCTGTTGCCTTATCAATACATGTATAAATTTCTACATCATCAAAAAGGGTAGTAGCTATTTCTGTAATCAATCCAGAAATAATAAGCTCGGCATGTTTCTTTATTAACTTCTGTTATAAACATGAAAATATATATCTGCAAGTATGTCAAGAAAATAAAAATATTGGTGGTTCTGGTATTTTCTTTCAGCAGTAGTTATTATTTGGAGTTGTCATCTTAAGAAATAACCTAATAAAAATATTGATATACAGAAAGGCATTAAGATATATTAGTTACCATATATCCAGAGGTTGCAGATAGGAAGGGAATGTGAGAATAAAACTTGAGCATGGTGTTCTTGTGATAGCTTTGTTAAATTCCTAAATATCATCATATACCATCCTCCTAACTCAATTTTAGTGGATTTTCAGGGGCACCTAAAACCTATCATAGAATTTAATGATGATTAAATTTTCATATAATATGTTCTATGGTAAAAAACTTTCCATGTTGGTATGTGCAGGTGAAGTCAGTGTTCTTTTGTTTACCAGCTATTAACACTTGCCATGATTTAGAAAATTAATATAACATTAAGACTTCTTACTCTATCTTGAAGTTTGTAAAGAAATCCCACCATTTAGCTAAATAACACCTCCAGAAAAAATTCTTCTGAATTTTGATATCTTTGGAACATTGAGGTCACTTGTTTCTTCTGACATAATGTTAGAATTCAATTTTTGTATCACCATTTTTATTGGCATTATTTATGCCAAACGTGAAAATGCAGCAGATAATATTTCAGCTTGAAAATAGTATTCACTGTATTAAGTGCTATGTATCTGTACTCTATATTAAAATGAGTGATCATTCTTTTATATTGAGAAAATGCCAGAAAAATATAATTCTAACCAATCTGTTTCCCTCACTACTTTTAAATCACATTACCAAAGAATTTATAAGAACCATAAATAAGTGAGATAAGTGTCTAAAGTCACCATGTGTAGTGAAGTGGGGAAACTGAGAAAGTCACACAGTATTAAAACGTTGTCCCTCCTATCTGAGTACTGGGAGGACACACTTCTGTTCTTGTCCCCATTTCCTCCATAGCCCATATCAACACATAGCCGCACAAGCCACATCGCCTCCACTCCTGTGTTACCAGTCACTGTTTGCCTGTTTTACCTTTTACTTGGTTTCCTAGAAACCTACAACTTGTCTTTTTTGTTTTAAAAAAGTTTATTGAGCTATTTCCTCCTTGTCCACTCTCCCCCTTTCTTTCTCTCCTCCAACCCTTTTTCTCTGCTCTGATCATTAAAAAAACTGAGACCATGAATCGTCTGATGTTTTGACGTTGTGCAGTCTGAAAGGCTCCACCACACACATGATTAGGCTCCAACAAGACTAACCACTTGTGACGTCAGACAGCCTCCTGTTTGTGTTTTTGTTTTTGTTTTTGACCACAAAAATAAGGTATCATAGAATTTTTGTTTCATTTAGTGAATGCATTTTTTTTTTTTTTTTTTTTTGCGATTATCCGGACACTATTTCCTTTGAGTTTAAGATGAAGTTTATTTGGAGGCATTTTCCCCATTATAAAAGCATAACAAGATATACAGAAGAGTGAGGGAAAGAAAACAAAATCCCCTGTAATCTCATTGACCTTCACATAATCCAGGTTGCAGAAGGAGCAAGTCTGATCATAGACAGGGTTATTTTAGTGCCTTTACCTTCAGAATTATTTTTAACTTGTTGTGAGGTTCAGCTCCTTTATAGCTGTTTCAGTAAATCCCAACCCATGATAGCCATCAAGCCCCAGACTATCATTGGTAGTATTTGCATACAAATGTCGTCTTAAGAACACTCTGTTTTACTGTTGCCCTGTGCTGAAGGACAGACTTTCTCTCTCTCTCTCTCTCTCTCTCTCTCTCTCTCTATTTATTTATTTATTTATTTACTTTAGAGCCGTTGAGGGATATGCAGAGGCATGCCTTCTCACACTGGTATAGTGATTTTTGCTTCTTCTCCATAAACATGGTGTTTGTATTTCCACTTCAGATTTTACCAGCTGCTTACCCCTCTCTTTTAAAGATGGATTTTCGCCTGTTTTGTGTTATGTAGTCTGCTTTTTTACAGCTATGGAATCGGCACTCATCATATGATGCCACATGCACCAGACTGAATTATTATTTTTTGAGATGTAATTGACATATCACATTGTTGTAATTTTAGGTGCCATGACTGAATTCTTTTTTTTTTTTAATATTTTATTTATTTATTTGACAGAGAGAGAGAGCAAGAGAGGAGACACAAGCAGGGGGAGTGGGAGAGGAAGAAGCAGGCTTCCTGCTGAGCAGGGAGCCCGATGTGGGGCTCGATCCCAGGACCCTGGGATCGTGACCTGAGCCGAAGGCAGACACCCGACGACTGAGCCACCCAGGCGCCCCAACCATGACTGAATTCTTAATCCAAATTCATTCCCGTAGAATGTTCAGGACTTTCCCTGAGCCAAATCTCGATTAAAGACTTGAGTGTAAGACCTGATACCGTGTAACTCCTAGAAGAAAACATAGGCATTGAGCTCCTTGACATAGGATTCGGTGATGATTTTTTGAGTTTGACACCAAAAGCAAAGTAGCAACCTTACCTCCCGAAATTGTAGGAGCTAATTCGACACTTAACTTAAAATGAGTCTGCATCATGGAAGTGCAAGTGAATTGTCTTGAGGTTGCTAGTTTGAAAAAAACCTTGCTTTATCAATATTGTATGAAATTACACTTTTGCAGCTCATTGGTGACCAGTCAAGATTTGGTGATTCTCAAAAAGTCAAACGTAGTGTTATCATATGATCCTAATGGTATGCACCTAAGAAAAATGAAAACAATCCAAAAAAAAAAAAAAAGAAAACAACAAGCCACAAGAAAACTTGCATATACAGTGTTCATAGCAACATTGCTTATAGTAGCCAAAAAAGTAGAAACAACCCAAATGTCCATCAAGTGATAAATGGATACCTGTGGTATACCTGTACAGTGTAATATTATCCAGCCATTAATAATAATGGAAATTTATATGTCAAATATATTTCAATTAAAAAAGTAATGAGGTACCAACACATAGTACAACATGGATGAATCTTGAAAACATTATGCTAAGTGGAAGAAGCCAGACCCCAAAGGCCACATATTGTATGAACCCACTTTTGTGAAAAGCCTAGAATAGACAAATCTAGAGAGAGAGAAAATAGATTCATAATTGTTCGAGGGCTGGGGGAAGGAGAGAATGGGGAGTGGCTACTAGTGGGTATGGGATTATTTGGGGAGGATAACAAAAATATTTTGGAACAAGATACTGGTGAAAACAATTAGAGCAATTGTACAACCCTGTAAATATACTAAAAACTAAATTGTACACTTTAAAAGGGTGAGTTCCGTAGTAAATGTATTAAATTTCAATTAAAAAGAGATCAATCTGTTTTAATTCTGCAAGAAAATCAGAAGTTTTTGTCAATTAACAGTGTGAACTCATATTGTTGTAATGCAATGAAAAGCATAATAAAATTTCTGGAAGCCTCCTTCAGAGGGAGGTGTAGAATTGCTCTTATGGCAGATGAACCTTTCATAAGAAGAAACACTTTGCTAAACCTTGAAATTCACCTTCTAGGTCATCCCCAAAGTGTTTGGGGATCCAAAACTGAAGGGAAACAGTAATTCTTTAAATAGCAAAAAAAATCAGGTAATAAATGTAATGGTGTCAAAGAAGGACTAGATGCTAGAAGAAAGCTAGCCCACTTCTTGGATTTGCATGGAAGCTTGGACAGAGATGATCTGACAACTCCACTGGTTTTTCTTTGCTACATTTATAGAAGTGGTATCTGGGAAGATCGCTTAATATGCAGAGAACCCTATGATACAGTAATCTTTGGGGAGGATTTTCACAAGCTCTGGGAGTGTTTAGGCAAGCATCCTCTCGATGGGGGTGAGAGTACACAGAATATGGGCATATCACACAGATGGAGAACTGTGGTCAATGTGCGGGCCCCTGCATGCCTCAGCACACAGAAGCAGCTGTGAGAACATCGGCTCAAAGACTCACCTTTTGATTTCCTCATTGTGTTTACTGGAGCCACAAAGATGTTAACACTTATTAAGAAGGGTTGGGGGGGACTTTTATAACACTCATTTGTACATAAATTTCTTTTTTTTTTTTTTAAAGATTTTATTTATTTATTTGAGACAGAGAGAATGAGAGAGACAGAGAGCACATGAGAGGGGGAAGGGTCAGAGGGAGAAGCAGGCTCCCTGCCGAGCAGGGAGCCCGATGCGGGACTCGATCCCGGGACTCCAGGATCATGACCTGAGCCGAAGGCAGTCGCTTAACCAACTGAGCCACCCAGGCACCCTGTACATAAATTTCTAATTTGTGACTTTGAAGTTTTCTGTGCTTAGACGCCTGAGTGCTATATTATTTGGGGCAAATGTCTGTATTTTTAAAATCAAAAGTTGAGTTTTTCCTTAAGAACATACACATTTTATGATAAATGATTAAAATCCTGGAACAGGTGAATGAAGTCATTTGTCATTTCACTCCTACTGATTTGCAGATTTTTTGTAACTTTTAGGGTTTTTTTTTTTTTTTTAGCTATTCAGTGTATAAATATATGCATATAATATTGGGTCCCTGATTCCCATTTACAGAGATACATTCAATCTGGATTAGAAAGATTTAAAGTGAAAAAACAAGTAGCAACCTTCTGAATTAATATTAGCAGGTGTTCAAAGTGAAAAGGCAAACAATGATTTCATTTTTCTAAGTTGGCATGTACAACACCAGGATTGTTAAAATCTTTTCTGTTCAAAGTACTTGTCAACAGAAGCGTTTTCAAAGCTTAAACATTACCTCATGTTCGCATCTCAAAAAAGGTAGGTAAGTCCTAGATTAAAATAAAGAGTTGTATTTAATTTCAGCCCAGAATTTATTTTTATTTTATTTTCTAAATGTGCTTTATGGAGTGCCAAAAAATAAAAACGAAGAACACTCCAGAGAGCAAGAACGTAATGCCTAAGACAAGGGAATGATAGGCAGTGTTGAGAGCTATGAGGGCTGGAAGATTTCACCCTCCTTGAAAGCTCGCAAGTTAGGGTGCCACAGTTTCATGGAAGCTGGTAGAAGACGTGAGACTCTGAGTCGGGGAAAAGGATGATTGCTCACAGCAACAGTAGTAACCACATTACCAGCGTCCCCCAGGTCCCATCCCCACAGCACAGTGGGTGGAGTTCAACGACCAGACCCAGAGTTGAGGAAACTCAGATCACACAGTACACATACCTACTCTTTGCTCCAGAAAGAGATACTCTCTGTGTCTTCCACGGATGTTTATGTTACAAATGTCCAAGAAAAGATAGTCCAGCTCAGAGGGTAGTGAGGCAAGATTGCAGAAACACTGAAGATCCAGTGGAGAATGATCTCCGAACGGAAATATTTGAGTTAAATTCTTTTTTTTATTGTACAATGTTAAAATTACAATGATTTAACAGAAAACCTTTTCGAATAATCCTTACCATAATGTTTGTTGTATTTTCCTGAAGAGCAGTCATTTGAAATAGGTTAGGAGCAATTTATAATGGAGATAAGTGATTTAATACAAACTCTTAAAGACTGTATCAAAGCAAGTACTAACATGTTAAAAGATAGTCTTAAACTTACCAGACTAAATAAAGAGTTTTTATTTGACTCCTGATCTTGAACTTTAGGTGTTTAGCCTTAAAATTATATGATGGACCTAAGCTATTTTCATTCAGTCTTAAAATCTGGGAATTAACTGCACCATCTATCAGAGCACAGAGTTGTTGTTACAGATGAACCTCCAGAACAGTGTATGATGAAGGCAGGAGACACATTAGCTTCTTAACCTTTAAAGCTTATATTAGAGGAGGCTGTGTGTGTGTTTGTGTGTGTGTGTGTCCAGATACACACACACACAGGTTTGTCATAAAAGTCAAGTTGTATTCAAAACTAGTTGCTTCACCTGGTTTTGAATATTATAGTATTATATGTTCCTTTTTTTTTATTATGTTATGTTCCTTTTTTATTGAAATTCAATTAGCCAATCTACAGTACATCATTAATTTTTGACATAATGTTCAATGATTCATTAGCTGCCTATAACACCCAGTGCTCATCACATCACTTGCTTTTTTAATTTAAAAAAAAAAAAAAAAAAAAAAGGAAAAAAAAATTAACATGCAACCAACTTTATACGGCTATTCCAATGTCAACATCACACCAAAAAAAGCAATATTTTCTGTTTTCCTTTTTTTTTCAACTTTCAAAATGTGCTATCCTTAACCATTTCATTTTTTTACTGTGATTGCTTAGATTAAAATAGACATTTTCATTAAAGTTTATATTCATTTTACCATTCCAGAAAGTCTCCTGAACTTTATAGATGACCTTAGATTTCTGCAATATATGTTTGGCTTCCAGTGTTAAAAGTGCAGTTAAAATTTGGATCATTTAATAAATACGATATGGTATGGCAAAAAAAAGTCAAGTTGTGATGAAACTGGCCTGATGTTTGTGATAATTACATCAGTGTACATAGTTGAACTAGAGATGCCTTTGTGAGAAACCATGTACAATCATACATTTGGTGCCCAATTTAATTAACAGTACACATTTGTAAACCAAATGTTGGCCTCAGGTGTGCAGTTCATAATCATGAAACAAGTTTCAGAATATCATACAATTCAGAATATAAACATGTAGATATTTTGACACTTTTCTTTTGAAATGTGTGATATCCAGGATATTTTTGCTTAGTTGACATGTTGTCTGAATAGTGAAAGATGAGTTATGTACTTTGTCCTTTTGTGCAATAAAAAACAGCCTGTTATAACTTCCAAGGAATAACTCCAGAGTTCTCAAAATTATTTGAGACTCCTACTGCTATCTGCTCATTACTCCAAATATATCATCCTGTAGTAGTGGTATCCTTGTGACTAATGAAAACATCTTGTTTTTTTCCTAAAAGAGTAATTATTAAACTGTGACTTTTATTTATTGCGGAAAAAAAAAATCGTCACCTGGAAATCCCTCACTTATTTTTCTGTACCTTTTCATAAATTTTCCTTTTTGTCTGAAATATTTGTTTTTTTTTTAAGATATTTATTTATTTATTTATTTTAAGATTTTATTTATTTATTTGAGAGAGAGAGAATGAGAGAGAGCACATGAGAGGGGGGAGGGTCAGAGGGAGAAGCAGACTCCCTGCTGAGCAGGGAGCCCGATGTGGGACTCGATCCAGGGACTCCAGGATCATGACCTGAGCCGAAGGCAGTTGCTTAACCAACTGAGCCACCCAGGCGCCCCTATTTATTTATTTATTTGACAGAGAGAGAGAGAGAGAGAGATTACAAGTAGGCAGGCAGGCAGAGGGAGAGGGAGAAGCAGGCTTCCCGCTGAGCACGGAGCCCGATGTGTGGCTCGATCCCAGGATTCTGGGATCGTGACCTGAGCCGAAGGCAGGCGCTGAACCCTCTGAGCCACCCAGGCGCCCCTGTATCTGAAATATTTGTAAACGCCTCCAGCCTCTAGCCACTCCCTCTTCTCTGTTCTCAGAGTATTCAGTAGATTGCGCATGATACAAACCTTAATATAACATATCACCTTGTAATGCATAATTCTGTTTTAACATCTTTGCCCCAGGCTGTGTTACTCATTTTTGTAACATCAGTTTCTAGCACTGTGCCTAGCACATAGTTACTTATTCAGTAAATATTTGTTGAAAGTATGAATGAATGAATTTTAATGTCACTAGCAGTTTGGTCTAAATCTTATTCATACTTACTTTAGAGCATATGGAAATTAGAACAGTATGAGTAATTTGAGCAAATTAGATTTTCTATATTAAATGTTGAAATATATGTCTCCTTTTTTTTTTTTCACACATTACCACTATTCTAGGTCCTTAAAATACTTCTAGGTACAGCAACTGTGGGATATTTAACCACAAAACTTGACCACAGTCTAAAAACAAACAACTAAATGCAAAAGGGATGTTTACAAATTTCTTAAGTTTCTTCCCATAATTCCAGGCTTTTATAATGGATAAAAATAGTAAAGAAAGCCATTGAAAATAAAATGCACAGACATTCATTTATTTGCTTATTTCAGAACTACTAAGTAACTGTCTTTGCCAAGTACTTTAGTAAATGGTGGATATAGAGATTTTTTGAAAGGTGTTGGGGGAGACAGCTTACAGTATTCAGGTACTATAAAATTCACCCATTTAATTCAGTGGTTTTTGTATATCCACAGACTTGTGTAACCATCACCACAATCAATTTTAGAAGATTTTTATCACCCCCCAAAAGAGACTCCCTGCCCTTTCGCAGTAACTCACATTTCTCTCCGAACACTTACCACCGCCACCCTCGCTGATCACTAATATACTTCCTGTGTCTATAGATTTGCCTATTCTGGACACTTAATGTGAATGGAATAATGCAATTTGTTGTCTTTTGTAACTGGCTTCTTTTACTTAACATTTGTTTCATTCACACTGTAGTGTGAATCAGTACTTCATCCCTTTTTAATTAACACAAAATATTTCATTGTATGTAGATACCACATGTATGCATATATCTATCAAGCCACCTTTTGGCTATTAATAGTTAGGCTGATATGAACATTCATGCACTGGTTTTAACATGGACATATGTTTGCATTTCTCTTGGGTATATACCTAGGAGTAGACTTTCTAGGTCATGTGGTAACTTTGTGTTTAATTGTTTAAAAAACTGCCAAACTATTTTCCAAAGTGGCTGCACCATTTTACATTTGCACCAGCAATGTATGAGACTGCAAATTTCCCCACATCTGTAGAGGTTTTAAGAGATTTTAAGGGGCACCTGGGTGGCTCAGTCGGTTAAGCGTCTGCCTTTGGCTCAGGTCATGATCCCAGGGTCCTGGGATCGAGCCCCGCATCGGGCTCCCTGCTCAGCGGGGAGCCTGCTTCTCCCTCTACCTGCCGCTCCCCCTGCTTGTGTTCTCTCTCTCTCTGTCAAATAAATAAATAAAATCTTAAAAAAAAGAAAGAGATTTTAACAAATATTTCCAAGTGGAGCTTAAGAATGTAAGATACTTTTGATGACTGTCAGAGAGTTCTTTTTCCAATTTATTTTGGAAAATATGGTTAATTTTTATTGCTAATAATAACTGTTAACATTTACTCAGTGCTTGCAAT
Organism: Neomonachus schauinslandi; assembly: GCF_002201575.2. Lineage (NCBI taxonomy): Eukaryota > Metazoa > Chordata > Mammalia > Carnivora > Phocidae > Neomonachus > Neomonachus schauinslandi. Next base: position 6,360,832 of record NC_058410.1, read on the forward strand.
ATACTGTCCATCAGTCTAAGAAATTTACACGTAGTTAGCCATCTAATCCTAATTGTAATGACCCTGTAAGATGGGGGGGTATGAATATTATTCTTACTTTTGATGATATTAAAGTATAGGAAGGTTAAGTAGCACATCAAGAAAGTAGAGCAGAGGGTGCCTGGGTGGCTCAGTCGTTAAGCGTCTGCCTTCGGCTCAGGTCAGGATCCCAGGATCCTGGGATCGAGCCCCGCATCGGGCTCCCTGCTCAGCGGGAAGCCTGCTTCTCCCTCTCCCACTCCTCCTGCTTGTGTTCTTTCTCTTGCTGTGTCTCTCTCTGTCAAATAAATGAATAAAATCTTAAAAAAAAAATAAAAGTAATATTGAGGGGCGCCTGGGTGGCTCAGTCGGTTGAGCATCTGCCTTCAGCTCAGGTCATGATCCCAGGGTCCTGGGATCGAGCCCTGCATCGGGCTCCCTGCTTGGCGGGGAGCCTGCTTCTCCCTCTCCCACTCCCCCTGCTTCTCCCTCTCCCACTCCCCCTGCTTGTGTTCCCTCTCTCGCTGCGTCTCTCTCTGTCAAATAAATAAATAAAATCTTAAAAAAAAAAAAGAAAGTAGAGAAGAGATTTCACCCGTATGTCTGGTTTGAGAGCCTCTGCATTTGGATATATACTCTGTGGTATGTGCCACTGGTTTAAATTTTCTCTGGAAAGTTAGCAAATACATTTGAAAATGGAGTTTTGTATTTAAATTTTAGGGGTAAAATTCTAGTGTAAGTTTAGGTCTATGGGACAAAGACTTCAGTTTGTTGACTGACCCTTTTTTTTTAACCATTAATTATGATTTATGCCAAGTCAATAGAAAATATCAGGGTGTGGATTTCTTGTACTAATATTACTGTTGTCATTTAGTGAGTGTTTGTGTGCCAGGCTCTTCCAGATGTTTCTTGTATATAACTCAACAATAGTATGGTGCTGGCTTTGGAATATATCAGCTTAAATATTTTTAATGCATCAATCAACATTTGATGTTAGATTACAATGAAAACATTTACTTCTTCCTTTCTTTACTCAATACAAAAATTTAATTATATTCATTTTCTTGAACTTAAGAACTAGTGAAAAATAAATTTACCTTAGTATCACATGGAAAATTTATAGGAAATAAAATTAGAGGTATATTCTATAAGTTGTCCCCCCCAAAAACCCAAAAAACAAAAACAAAACAAAGCAAAAACCCAACCAAGGCTAATTCATTTTATTTACACATCTAACAAACTGTCCCATCTCTGGGAGAGAAAGATATAAATTGTTAATACTTAACATCAGAATATATTTATATAATAACAGCTTTTCCTTAAAATGGTACTTCTATCTGAGGAACTGTTTTTGTTGTTGTTGTTCCTTTGTTTTTTAGATATGTTTATAAACCTCTTTTTGATTGAGGCAACTGAGACATGCAAAATTGTTTGAAATTGTTTCTATACAAAAGAACAAAAAAATTACGTGAGGTACATATTTCACCTGCAGTTAAGCAAGCAAAGAAACAAACCCTTGAACCTCAGGATGGTGTGATCTCTAGAGTTTGTGTCTGAAGCACTAAAATTCTGTTTAGTTTCACAATTGACTCTAAATCAAGATGACATTCATTTCGTAGTTTGTGTAGTTTTGATTTCTTTGTATTAATTGGTTTCATTGTGACTTTAGCCTCCGTTTATATTGGAGTTAATAATATTCAAATTCTTTTGCTCATATATAGCATAGAAATATTTATTTTGAAAAACCATGTACCTTCTTGCACATTTTTAAGTTGATATAAAAATTTTATTACAGATTTAAATAGTTGCAGTGTTGTCATATTATTAATATTAAGGTTTAAATGATACAACAGTTGCATTTTTAATGTGTCTAGTAGTATATTAAAACTATAATGACTTGTTCTTTACTATCATCATTTTAATAATACATGAAGAAGCATATTTTTAATAGTCAGAAATTTTACATATATATTTTTTCAGACTTGTTTCCTATTTCATTTCCTCCCAGAACTTGATCTGAATGTAATACAGTCAGTCCTTCTTAGGCATGGATTCTGTATTTAATTTTTCTACACATTACAATATATTTGTAAGCTCAAAATCAATATTTGTGGCACTTCTGGTCATTTACAGACATGCATAGACTTGTGAGAAATTTGAGACACTCCATGGGCAGATTCCCAGCTGGGGCTGAGGAAGGCGCCTCTCTGCTTTCTTGTTTCAACTCTCATACTGTAAACAGATGTCCTTATTGTGCTCTATTAAGTGCCATGTTTCTGCATTTTTGTGTATTTTGTTGGTGATTTCATTGTTTTAAATGATCACCAAGTGTAGTGCTGAAAGGCGGGCTAATATTCCTAAGCACAAGAAGGCTGTGATGTGCCTAATGGGGAAAATACATGTGCAGCTTTGTTCAGGCATGAGTTTGGATTGCTGTTTGCTATGAGTTAAGTGTTAATAGATCAACTACATATATTAAATAAGATATCTTTAAACAGACACATAAAACAAGGTTATATATTGATCGGTTCATGAAAGTGTTGTTGTGACCAGAGGTTCACAGGAACCCAACTTTGTATTTATTCTGGGAACAAAATGGCTCAATTTTTTTGAATTTGGTGTTTGTGGTAATTTTCTGTAACATAACTACCATAAATAACAAAAATGGACTTAAAAATATTTATGCATCACCTGAAATACATATCTGCAAGAAAATGTGGTTTGGGAGAGAAAAGGATCATGGCTGCTATGGTGGGGAGGGAGCTGCGGTCGCAGAGAAGGACAAGAGACAGACTATCACAGAGGAAAGCACGCAGGAAAAATGAATCTCCATAGCAGTTGGACTGGAAAGCAAGAGGAACTGAATTTCAAAAACCATTAAAAAAAAATAAAGAGAAAGAAATCCAAATATATCACTCAAAAAAACCCAGCAAACCATGAAAGAGAGAAAGGCAAGAAAGGATCAGATAAAGTCTTCAGAAAAAAACCACAAAGCAAGTAATAAAATGACAATAAATATGTATCCATCAATAATTACTTTGAATGTAAATGGATTAAATGCTCCAATCAAAGACATAGTATTGACAGAATGGATAAAAAATAAAAACAACAACAATAAAAAAAACAAGATCCTATGGTCAATTAATATTCAACAAATCAGGAAAGAATATCCAGTGGAAAGAAGACAGTCTCTTCAACAAATGGTGTTGGGAAAGCTGGACAGCCACATGCAGAAGAGTGAAACTGGACCACTTTCTTACACCATACACAAAAATTAATTCAAAATGGATGGAAGACCTAATTGTGAGACATGAAACCATAAAAATCTAGAAGAGAACACAGGCAGTAACTTCTTTGACACTGGCCATACAACTTCTTACTAGATGTGTCTGCTGAGGCAAGGGAAACAAAAGCAAAAATGAAGTATTGGGACTTCATCAAAATAAACAGCTTCTGCACAGCAAAGGAAAACAATGAACACAACTAAATGGCAGTCTACAGAATGGGAGAAGATACTTGCAAATGACATATCCAGTGAAGGATTAGTATACAAAATATGTGAAGAACTTATAAAACTCAACACCCGAACACAAATAATCCAACTAAAAAGTGGGCAGAAGACATGAACAGACATTTTTCCAGAGAAGACATCCAGATGACTAACAGACAAATGAAAAGATGCTCATCATCTCGTGCCATCAGGGAAATGCAAACCAAAACTACAATGCAGTATCATGTCACACCTGTCAGAATGGCTAAAATCAACAACACGAGAAACAACAGGTATTGGCAAGGATGTGCTTGTGAAAAGGAGCTCTCTTGCACTGTTGGTGGGAATGCAAACTGGTGCAGCCACTATGGAAAACAGTATAGAGTTTCCCTAAAAAGTTAAAAATACAACTACTATGCAATCCAGGGATTTCACTGCTGGGTATTTACCCAAAGAATGCAAAAACACTAATTTAAAGGGTTACCTGTACCCCTATGTTTATAGCAGCATTATTTACAATAGCCACAACATGGAAGGAAGATATCAAATGTCCATGGATTGATGAATGGTTAAAGAAGATGTGGCATGTATTATATATAATGGAATATTATTCAGCCAGAACAGAGTGAAATCTTGCCATTTGCAAGGACATGGATGGAGCTAGAGAGTAGAATGCTAAGTGAAATAAGTCCGAGAAAGACAAATAACCATGTGATCTTAATTGTATGTGGGATTTAAGAAAGAAAACTAATGAGCATAGGGGAGAAAAAGAGAGAGAGACAAACTGAGACACAGCCTGTTAACTATAGAGAACAAACTGATGGTTACCAGAGGGAAAGGAAGTGGAGGGAAGGGGAAATAGGTGATGGGGCTTAAGGAGTGCACTTGTCCTTATGAGCAGCAGGTGATGTATGGAAATGTTGAATCACTATATTGTACACCTGAAACCCATTTAATACTGTATGTTAACTAACTGGAATAAAAATAAAAATAAAAATAAATTTAAAAAAATAAAAGGAAGGACTTTAAGATGTATTTTTAAATTACCTGGTATCATAAAGCCTTGATGTTAGCAATTTCTACTGGATTGTGATATCATACTATTTTTTCAGTATAAACATTATAAATGGTATAAGTATATATTTGGATTAATAATTTCTTGCTGTTTTTGACAAGTAATTATTAAACAAAATTATATTGGAAATGCATCTCTTAATTAGGTGGATTGGGTTATTTTTCTAACTCATAACATGTATGTGTGCATGAATTTTACTTATTGCTGGGATGAAGTAGGTTCAGCATCATTCTTTTTATTTTTATAGTTGTTCTAATAAATAAGCATATGGGAATAGAAGGAATTTTATTATAAAAATATTACTTCATTTTTTAATTCATTCAAAATTATAATATGAGAAAAATACTTAGTAACCCTTTATTACAGTTATTTCAGTGATTTATCAGTTTATGACCCAACTGAGTCCATCTTTAATTTTGTTGAAAGCAAAGAATTTTGCAATTACGTACTTACTGGGATAAGAATCATGTAGTTACTCACTTTTTCAGTTTCTGGGAAGAGTATCAAATAGATTATACGAAGATTTTTTTAACTCATTAATTTAAATGTCATTCTTTCATTTACAGGTATTTTGTTCAGTCTGATAAATTTACAAAATGTTGGGAAAATTAAAATATTAATTTCAATACAGCTTTGCCAATGCAATATTTATGAGTAATAAGGAGTGCACTTGTCCTTATGAGCAGCAGGTGATGTATGGAAATGTTGAATCACTATATTGTACACCTGAAACCCATTTAATACTGTATGTTAACTAACTGGAATAAAAATAAAAATAAAAAAAATTTTAAAAATAAAAGGAAGGAATTTAAGATGTATTTTTAAATTACCTGGTATCATAAAGCCAGGTATCTATTCATTTTAAAAGTAGGAATAGTAAATGCTGCCCCAATTATCTTTCAGAGCTGTTGTGAAGATTAACTGGGATAATGTCTGTAAAAGCATTTTGAAAACTGAGAGTGCTGTCTAAACAGAAGATATCATCTATATCCTAAAGTCACTTTAGATAAATTACAGTGTACCACAAAGCATAGTGAAATAGAACTCTATCTGAAAAACCTTTCTTACTGAAGGAGAATAAAAGGTAGATTTTTTGGTAACCCAAAATATTAATATCATCCAATTGACATAGTAACCACAATTTTAAGCCATATATTGGGCCTTAGGTAAGAGCTAATAATTGTTGATACTTATAGTATACTAGGCTCTTTTCTACATTCCATATATCAGTTCATTTCATTCTCACAACAAATTTATGAGGCAGGCACTGTTATTATCTCTTATGTTATAGAGAACAAACTGAAGTTCAGAAACTGTTGACAGTTTCTGACCCTAACTGACTGGTTACACAGTCAGTTAGGGTCAGACCTAGGCTTTGAATCCTGGCGGGTGGTTCCATGGTCCATGGTCTTAGCCATAAGACACGCACCTTGTTATACAGATTCTTAATTGCGTTTTTCCTACCTCCAATTCTCCACCTCCCATACCATGACTTCTGCTAAATAATTAAAGAAGAAAATGGTATAACTAATCAATGAAGAAAACTGTGTGGCAGGGGGAAGAGAGAGAGAGAGGACCAATAGGAAATCCAGTGGGTACTCCTTTGTCAAAGAGTCATAGTGGTTGCCTCAAGGCCGTGTGTGACATCTTTGTCAGTTGCTATTGGATCAGCCTCCCGGTCTCTCACCCACTCAGAAGGGTAGGAAGGGCTCACCCTCCTGTCTGTCTATCCTTGGAGTCTGGGAGCAGAGGGAGACCTGCACACTCCAAGTCTGGTTAAATGAGGTACATGTCACCTCTCCCCATTTAAAGATGGGAAGGAATAGGCGAGCACAGAGTGTGATTTTTGGCCTTCTTTCTGTCTCAGGTGATCACAACATAGTCTGATACATCTTTAGTTTTCATAATAATTTTGTCTTTGAATCTATGTGATATTAATATTGCCATTCCTGCCTTCTTATAATTATTTTGCTTAGCTTTTTTGTTGTTGTTGTTGTTCATTTACTTTCAAACTATTTGTATCTTTCTATTGAAAATGGAGCTTTTGTAGACTGTGTATATTTGGAGCTATTTTGTTCTATCCATTCTGAGTCTTTGCCTTTTTTAAAAAAAATATTTATTTGAGAGAGAGCAAGTGAGAGAGAAAGCACAAATGGAGGGAGGGGCAGAGGGCAAGGAAGAAGCAGACTCCCCGCTGAGCAGGGAGCCCTATGCAGGGCTCGATCCCAGAACTCTGGGATCATGACCTGAGCCGAAGGCAGATGCTTAACAACTGAGCCACCCAGATGCCCCAAGTCTCTGCCTTTTAATTGGAGTGTTTATTCCATTAAAACTTAATGTAATTATTGATATGGTTGAATTTGGTTCTACCATTTCATTTTATTTTTTCTATTTGTTCCTCTGTTTTTATTCCTCTGTTTCTCTTTTCCTGCCTTTCTGGAGATGCAGTATTTTTTAGAATACCATTGTAATTTTTATGTACTTTTTAACTCAACATTTTCACTTTGATTTTTACTCTAAGAATTATAATGTATATTCTAAATTTTTTACGATCTGTTTATTGTTGATATTACACCACTTTACTCCCAGTATGTAGAAGGCTTACAACCTAATAGGTCCGTATCCATTCCCCCATTCTTTATGCTCTAGTTGTCATACTTGTTATATCTGCATTAAACTCCACATGAAACTTTATATAGCTTTATAGCATGAGAAATGTAGGAATTGGTCCTAAGAAGTAGATAACTCCATGGACTCACATTGTTCTGGGCATGGGCTGAGGTTGTGGGAGAGTTGGATTTTAAAAGAAGAATATAAAGTAAAAATCATGTTGAGTGAACATTTCCTATGAAAATACATTGAATTGCACATTAATTATGTTGCATGCAGCCTGGATAATACAACCCTGGGAGAACACTCAGATACAAAAGAAGAGAATCTAAGTAGACACTTGGGCACTCTAAAATCAGTAAGTCCAACACAGGAAGAGAACCCAGTAGATGAAGCTAAGAAAGCATGTCCTGTGTTGTAGGGAGAAGCCAGGATGGTGCAGTAGCAGTTATAAGAACAAGAGTCTACTGAATAATTCTGAATGGTCTAATATGAGAAGAATAGAAATGGAACCATTGAATTAGGAATATGGAGGTTATTGCTTTACCAGGAGTAGTCTTCAAGAGTGGATGCACAGTAAATCAGTGGAGAGCAGGACTATAAGAAATCTACAATAAGGTTTTCTGTGCAGAGAAGTGGGACAATGCCTGGAGGGGAATATGAGGACAAGGTTTGTCTGTCTGTTTACAATAGGAGATTCTAGTCTTAGTGGTATTTCTCAAAGGTAAAGAAGAAACTACCTCCCCAAAGGGTAGTTAGAGATACGTAGGGGTACTTCCTCATCAACCCAGTTGCCAGGGGGTGCTCCTGGTGTTTACCAGACTGCAGCTGGAGATGAACATCCTGCAGAGCTTAGGGCATTCTTTCTTGAGGAAGAATTGTCTTAACCCCAAAAGCACTGAGCCTATTTTTATGCTGATGACAATGATCTATCTTGGCTTCTGTTTTTATTTGATTCCCCCACAGAAATGTCTGGGCCTCACTTGATGTTCCATGCCATCTAAGCCAAGCCTTTGACAAATCTGGATTGTTCTTTGATTTGTCCACCTTAGATCACCCCTTCTGAGATCTCCAGGGAATCCATCACTGTGACTAAGGGAAAGCCAGGCACTGACTGGTTTGTGCCCATCCTTGAGCCTATTGCTGTGACAAGGAGGATGAGGTTATGCTGATTAATAAGAGTCCACTCTGGACTCGAGGGAGAGAGTGGCTCACCCTACCTAAATTCCATGACTGCTCTCCGTGTGGGAAATAGAATGGCTGCTTTCAAGGCAGTCCGGATCCTATAAGGACCATCATCTTTGGACGGATTTAGGAATGATGAATGATATGAAACTACTATAGTTGTAACTCAAGTATTTCTACCCCCCCCAGTCAGGCCAGGCAAAGAGAATAGCCTTGAGAGAAACATAAGCACCCATCACCCAATGACTTCTTCCCCTTTTTCTTCTCAGTTACTTTCTTATAATCTGGATCTTCTGAACACTGGTTAGGAATGGCATCAAAATGAGTGTGGATGTGTCTCATTATCTTTTTCTTAGCACTGCGTTATGGTATTTATTGTTGTTTATTACCATTATTAACATTATTGATAATATTAATTGGTATAGTATCTATTTCTGATTCTATTATAGGTGTCATTAAAACAATACATTCCCAAACTTTTAATTTATAATTAAGATCTCAGAAAAGGAGACAAGCTAAATTCTTTATCCTGGTCTCTTTGTTCCTGGGATTTTTCTGCCCATCATGAAGAAGAGCAGAAACCAGAAAAATAGGCTACTGTATTTATCATTTACCCATATCCCATTTAATATATCTTAGTTACAATATAAAGGATGGGTGCTACTTTAATTAGCACTACCTCTTCTAGGTGACTAAAATTAGGGAACTGTTTTTTGGAGTACAAACTTTCCCTGTACTAAGAGTACAGAATGTGTACCAAATGACTCTTCCCAGAATTTCCTGATGCATCCATAATCACAACAAATCTTTTGTAATGGGGCATTTAAAGTTGTGCACATTCAGCAGATAAGGAAGCTAAGAAAAGGTGACCAGGTAGTTTGTCCTAAGTCATAAAATTAACAAGTGGCACAACGGATTCCAATTTCTCTTTTCCTGGCTCTAAAGATACTCTACTTCCTGTGACTTTTCAAGAGGTGGTAGAGGGAGAGGGTTGGGTGCATTCCTCTGCTCCTCTCTTTTGGGAATCTTGGAGTTACAGGACCAGAACCGATGGGACCTGACGCATTTCTCACATGTGCCAGAAGAAGGTAGAGACCCACCACAAAATACGCTACTACCACTAAGCACTGGTCATTTTCCACATAATGGCACTTGATTATTGATGGTCTGGTCACTTGAAAATGTTTGTTCTTATCCATGACCATATTTTAGTTTGCTTAATACCTGCTGTGCATTTGATCAGTTTTTCCATTGTCAATCCATACTGTATATCTGAACTGCTTCTCAAAGGTATTCATTTCTAAGGTATTGACATGATTTATCCAAATTGAACTTAAGTTAAAAAACTTTAATTTTTCTACTTAAACAGAATGAAAAAGGCCTTTAGCTACTAATGATTTGAATTGTGGTACAGAATTCCCTAGAATGTTTTTTGTAGCTCTCTTTCCCTTTAGTTTGGCTTGTTTGCTTATTTTTATAATTCTTGTCCTTAAGATGGAATCTCCATAATTGGAACCCCTGGCGAAAAATCATCAACTCAGTACAGCCTGGAATTTTGATTCCTTTTTTTAGTTTTAGTAACTTTTGTATAGTCCCCAGCTGTTCCTTCCCATAGCCCCGTCTATGGCGTTCTGCTTTAAAAACAAATCTGTTCACGCTACTAGAAAATCACGTGTAGAACTGGGACCATACGTTTTGTCCCTTCTTGCCCCTTCTTGTCTATCTTATCTCATGAATGGGTTGCCTTATGGTCTCTGACCTGAGGATGCTGGGAATATACCCCAAGGGCTCCCAATACACATTTATTTCTCCTCCTCTACTTCAGTGGTGTCACATGACATCTACTTAAAAGTTTATCAAAAGCACCTATTCCTCTGTAATTTTTTTTTTCCAAAAAAAATTTTTTTTTTTTTAGAACACTTCTATCATTTCCAGTCCATACCCCTTTCCTAAGTATGTTTCTGTGCTGGGTAAACTGTGTCCGGTTTTTGCTCTTGTTGTGTCATCCGTGGTGCCTGCTCTCATTTTGGTATCATTTTCATTTTATTGTGTCTTATAACCATTGTTCATTATTCTTTGCTCTTAGCTCTTCATCAGGGCTTTTATTTTTTAATCCCATTTTTCTGCTGCTAACCTGGATAGGAAATACCTGAATTATGTTGGAAAACCTGTTTGCTGTTGTTGTTTGTCTTTTTTATCATAAGGAAAAGGAATGTGGACTTTTCTTTGGAGAATATTTTAGGCAGCCTGTTATAGTAGAAATGGAAAGGAGTTTAGAGTTTGAACTGAATTTGAGTTGTGATTCCATTACAAAGCTGCCGATGTCCTTAGAAAAGTGATTGCAATTCTCTAGGACTCCATTTACTATTCTATTAGGTAAGGATAGTATTACTGACCTTACCAGATCATTGGAAAGCTTAAAAATAGCACATGTAAGGTGCAACTTCTGCCACATAGTGTTCGATTATTACTGGCATTGTAATGATTATTTTATTACAATTATTATTCGGTAGGCCATCTCATATTCGAATTGACAACTAGTACGTGATAATGCTACATTTAAAGGACATGCAGCAGAAAATAAGCTATAATGGCTCGCCTTAAGGAGTTTATAATCTTTTAAAGAAGGAGAAATATATACCCAAAACACGTTAAGTCAGATACAAACATTCATTATTTTTGAAGGTAATTATGTGATAGTTATAAACACTATAAATATTACTTAACACATCACAGAACACCCTCTGTGGCTTATTTACTGTGACGATTAGGGAACTGAGAGTTAAAGCAATAGGGGTAAGACGTTTACCCCACCTGTTACGCTGCGAAGGGACCTACAGGGACTGGTGCAGGGGTCCTTCCCACTCTGGAGGGTGTCCTTGTAACCTCTGTGCTCTGCTGCCTCCAGAACAGAATGGGGCAAATGGTGTAAGATGGTCATGCTCAACCCCCTGAGGCCCTCAAGAGATGGGCTCGGTCTTGACTGGGCTGATAGTGAGAGGCCTCTTGGAGGAGGGATGTCTGAGACAGATCATGTGGTGAACAGGCTTTCAACAGGCAGAGAGGAAGAAGACATGGGTGCAGAAGTGTTCTGGGAGCATTCAGTGTAGCAGTGCGCATGTGGGGACTGATGGAGAAGCTGCTGGGATATAGGTTTGTGTCAGATGAGAGGGGCCTTGGGTTTTTCTCCCCAGCAGACATGGTGACACTTTAAAGGATTCGAGGGCTATGCCATGATCAGAGCTCTGGATTGATAAGGCTGACTCTGCAGAACGGTGCAGGACATTTTGGAAGTGAAGAGAGTGTATCACGACTCCAGTTGGGAGGCTAGTGCAAGAAGTTAAAAAGAGATTGACTGAAGTAATGACAGAAAGCATGGGCAGGAAAGGACCTGTGTGGGCGACATTGACAAGTCAGAATGGCAGTCGGCCATGTTGAGAAGGCTGCAAAGACGGCAGCTCCCAGCCTTGGTTGTGAGGGGGGTAGCGGCTCCAATAAGAAAGATGGTGTCCGTAGTTTCAAAAGAAAGGGCAATAAGTATCACCATAAGATCTAGTGGAGCCTTTTGGCAGGGTCACCCAATGTCCAGGGCTCGGGTGGGTCTTCACTCTAGTCGGTAATGCAGCTTGAATGGTTTCTATCGCTATACCGTGAGTGCAAACATAACGCCTCCGATATTTATGAAGAGGGGCACCATGGAGGGAGTGGGCATTCATACAAGCTGCTGGAGCTGAATCTCTTCCATAAACTCCTTGGAGTCTCACAGTTCCAATCTACCAAGTGTTCTGCCTGAGCCCTTTGTTTCCCAGGACAGGTGTCAAAGGGAGCATGCGATTGTGTTTGAGGGTCACTGACTAATGTATGAAAAGGAAATCCCACAGGGAAACTCTGTTTTTCTTCAAACGTTGCTCCATTGCATTCAGTTTTATGTTATAAGTGAAAGAAAATGTATGTCATTCATTGAATGGCGGGCGAGTGGTAACTTGGTTCAAAAGTGTTGCTATTGCCCTGTCAGAGCTTTGAGTAATACTCACTTTTCTTCCCTCTCTCCCAATGTCTTGGTCAGTGTTTGTCAGGTTCAACTCCAGCCATGGTTTCCCAGTGGAGGTCGATTCCAATACCAGCATCTTCCAGCTAAAGGAGGTGGTTGCTAAGCGACAGGGGGTTCCAGCTGACCAGTTGCGTGTGATTTTCGCTGGGAAGGAGCTTCGGAATGACTTGACAGTGCAGGTGAGTCTCCCTCGGTGGATTGTTCCTGGGATGCAGCCAGCCGCATTGCTTATGCTGCTTACTCAGCCAGGCTGACATTCATGCCTGAGATCTAATAGAATAAATAGTGCCTGGGGATTCCTTGAACTTTATTCCACACCACTTCATTAATTCTGACCTTCTTAATTATGCATTAAAACAGCAAGCAGGAAGGACTGGAAGAACAACTGTGAGTGAGGGAGGGAGAGAGAGAGAGAGAGCGAGAGAGAACACACAGACTGGGCTTAGTGAATAAATGTTTACTGACTACAGGAGCAGCAAGGCACAATTTCTGTGTCTGTTCAATTTCTACCTTACTTATTCCATTTGAATCTTAATGAAGAAGGATTCGAATAAATGGTTCCAAATCAGGCTGCTCAGTCACTGTGCTGTGAGGAATTTGTAACCCAATTGTGACCCCTGGAGGATAGTCGCAAGTCTGCCTCCGGGGCTCGCTCGAGAAGGTCGCGGGCTCAGGGCCCGTCCACAACAGACCATCCAAACCCCAGTTTCCGGGCCGGTCGCCAGGGAAAACGGAAGCGTAGCAAAAGTCCACCTTTGTGCTTATTTTCGCCACGCCTCAGTAAAATTGTCCTTAGAACAGGCCCCCGAAATGTCAGAGAGTGAGCAGCGCCTGTCCTCTCCTATAGCACCACACTGCTCCTAAGGCTGTCCAAGCCTCCTGGCCTTTCATCTGGGTGTTTCATTGCCAAGGGTGATTTCTGTAGCAAGAAGGGGAGAACTGGTGAAGGAAGTGATGCACAGCGCCCTCACCTGGAGGTGGAGACCTGTCATTTGTTGGGGGAGGTCAGCAAATACTGTTGAACGGGGATTGAAGTCCTTCTTTGTGAAAGCGTGAAAGACGGAATGCTTTCTGTGGGTGGAACAGGTGATGCTGAGGGACCCCTCAAACACGCGTTCCCCCTTCCTTAACCAGTGCCGATTAATTGCACTCCTGTTTATGGCTTTGTGGGGGCTGCTGCTGTGCACAGCGGGGCTGCTGGGTCGGGCTACATGGAAACCCCTTCTGGTATTGACATCCTATCATTGTCTTCTGTTGATATTTACTGCTACATCGCAAAATGCTTTCGAAATTTGGGTATACAAAGGAAGCTGTAGAAATGCAAATCGTCCCCCTCCTGCTCCACCGTGTCTTTGCTGATGGCTGGAGGCACGTGCTGATTGAGCACAAACTGCTGTGCTTTGCTTTTAGGCAGTTTGTTTTTATAAGGGAAGTGCCTGTGCTAAAAAGTGTTTCGCCTTTTTTTTTTTTTATTTCAGTCAACTAAAAAGCTTCTTACTGTACCTGCCAACCTCTAAATCCAAGAATGTTCCCTTCACAAATAAATGATTTTAAAACAGCTCCTTGAACCAAAATATTTTATGTTACCAGGAGTTTTGAAGTTTCAGGTTCTAAAGCTCTTCACCTTTACTGTTCAAGCTGATAGGTTAAACTAATTGCTATAGATGATTCATTTGAGAAACATGTATGTGTAAGATATATATTGATTTAGATTCTTTTTCTTTTGACACACACTTCCAATGTTCTGGGCTTCCCAGGGGCTCACAAAGAAAGGCGAAATTCATTCCTACTTTTGTGGTGACTCTTTATTTAGGGCCCCTAAAAGCAACAGAAGTATTAGGTTGAACCATATGGCATAAAACTATCAGCAATTTCATGTGGTCCAACGTAAGAATGTCAAACATGAGAAGCACCATATGGAAACTGAAACGTAAGTATTACAAGATTCTAAAGGTGGAGAAAACACATCTGAGTAGAAGTCACCAAGACTTTGTGCATGAATTGAAACTGGAGTAGGATTCCATAGATGGAGAATGAGCATGGAGTGTGCTTTCTGGAAAGCATGGGTCCCTGTTCTAGAAGCTAGAAGAGATGTTGAAGACTGGCAGGAAGGGAGCTTAGAGCTGTATCTTGCAGAGGTTTCATGCATGGAAATAGGGTGCTGTCGAGGGAAATGGGAGTCTGGAGATCCAGTCTGGTTGTAGGAAGGATGAGGAACTTAACCTGCATGATAAGTGGATGCCAAGGGAAATATATATGGGGATGTCTAGCAGGCGTTTGAGAACTTAGCTGTGACGCTTCGGGGCTCACTTTATATTTAAGGACGAGCTACCTAGAGCTAAATATTACAGCTATTGGGTTAGATGTGACTGCTGAAGGGGCAGAGGACAGAGAGGCATGAGCAGGTCTTTTAGGCAGCGAGGGGAGAAGCCAGTAAAGGAGGCATCATCCATCCAACTGATGCATTGGAGGATATTTTGGAAAAGGAAATTACTGGTAAAGAAGTATACCCGCTATGAAAAGATGGGGGAGGATGAGAAGAAAAGAGCCTTTGGACTTGATGACCATAGTGATGACTCCAGTCCAGGGTTG
>NC_058410.1:6375862-6514571 GCF_002201575.2 Neomonachus schauinslandi
GAGCCTTTGGACTTGATGACCATAGTGATGACTCCAGTCCAGGGTTGCGGTTGGTGAAAGCCAGAGCGTTGGGTTCAGCATGAGCTGCGGACTATAATGAGGAGGCTCAGCTTGTCAGCAAGGTTATATTATCTTCATTTCTAAGTGCGTGGATTATACTATAGAGTGTTTATATCATAACTCTTAAGTATTTAGGGAATACCTAGTTTTAATACTACAAATTAAGGCAAAACAATTTTTCTTAAATGTATCTTACATACTTAGACAATGTGGCCTCTCTGTATTTCAGTTTGCTCATTTGTAAAGTGGGAATAATACTAGTATCTATCTCATTGGAATTTTGTGAGGACTAAATTAGTTAATTTATGTAAAGCTCTTAGAACAGAGTGCAACATATAGTAAACACTATGTAAATGTTAGCATTTATTAGCATCCTCATCCCCGTGATATTCATCACCATTATTAGGGACAACTTCAGAATCTAAGAGATCACTTTAAGTAACACAAGACTACTTTCCATCATGAATTATGAAGAGGATATCTGCAATAAATTAAAGAGTTAAGGAATTACAATAGGATACATATTTGACTGGGGCAAATATATCTGTATATGTGTGTGTGTGTGTGAATGTATATCTATGTAGTATTTATACATTTTAAGTAAAGTGAATACTTTTAGTTAAATTAAATTTTAGTTTAGTTAATTAAAAAGAACTCTCTAGAGTTTGTAAATGAATTTTTGACCCTTACATGTACAGGTTTTACTTACCTTAAGAATAGTGGAATTTGAGCAGTGCCTGGGTGGCTCAGTTGGTTAAACATTTGACTCTTGATTTCAGCTCAGGTCATGATCTCAGGGTCATGAGATTGAGCCCTGCCTCAGACTCCACGCTGGGCGTAGAGCCTGCTTGAGATTCTCTCTCCCTCTCCTCTGCCCCCCATCTGGCATGTACTTGCACACACTCTCTCTCTACAAAAAAAAAAAAAAAAGAATAGAATTTGAATTTGAATTTAGCAATCTTAAAAAGACTTTATACTTCCTCTTGACAACTGTAGTAAAAAATAGAAACCTATAGGGGCGCCTGAGTGGCTCAGTCGTTAAGCGTCTGCCTTCGGCTCAGGTCATGATCCCAGGGTCCTGGGATCGAGCCCCACATCGGGCTCCCTGCTCAGCGGGAGGCCTGCTTCTCCCTCTCCCACTCCCCCTGCTTGTGTTCTTGCTCTCGCTGTCTCTCTCTCTCTGTCAAATAAATAAATAAAATCTTTAAAAAAAAAAATTCATCCAGGTGGATATTCATAAATTCCTTTAAATACTCAATATTATGATGTTTAAAATGTAGATACACATTTGGAGACCATCATTTCATAAAATAGATTATTATTGTAGTAAATATTAAAGGGCATCAGTTTATTACTCCTGTTCTTCCAACTAAGCTTTATGATATGACATGATCTGAGTTTGGAAGACCAGAGACATTTAGACTTCACGAGCTTAGGTTGTAAATATCAAAGACAAATAAATGACCCTGAGAAGCCAAATTATTTAAAAACTGTGGCCCTACCCTCATCCCCACCAACAGTAACAAAGGGTGATGGAGAGTCTAGATTACCTCCCTTGTGAATCTATAATGAGTGCCTTACACACCTGACCCCCTGACAATAATAAGCTACACCTCTCCCTCCCTGCTGGCATGGTAACACAAGGGTCTTAGAGGTGAGTTGGGATTTTCACAGTTGCTAAGTGGTAACAGAGCCACTGTTACCATGGTGCCACTGGAGATCACGTGTGGTGCCAGAACATGACTCCCACCCATCAATGATGAGGAGTCCCCATTTCACCAGATAATGAATGGAGACCTAGACTTCTGTTTCCACTGGCAATAATGAGGTGGTGATCCCCTTTTCCTGCAGGAATAGTGTCAGAAAAGCCAGGTAAAGCAGAAGGTTTAAATAAGATCCAGTGTCTCATAACATACTGAGAAAATGCTCAGATTTCAAAGGAAAACCATTAAGAATCAGGAAGATCTCAAACTCTTTGAGAAGACTATCAGTAGATGCTAATATTGAGATGACAAAGATGTTAGAATTTATCTGATATTTTAAACAGCCATGATAAAATGCTTCGATAAGCAATTACAAACATGCTTGAAATAAATGAAACAAATAAGTCTGAGAAAAGAAATAAAGGATATAAAGAAGAATAAATGGAAATTATAGAATTGAAAAATACAACAACAAATAAAAAGCTCACTGGATGGGCTCAACAGAAGAATGGAGGGGATAGAGGAAAAAGTCAGTGAACTGGAAGACAGAACAGTAGAAATTGCACAATTTGAACAGAGAAAATAGACGAAAGAAGGCAGGAAGAAAAGGAAGAAAGGAAGGAAGGAAAGAAGAAAGAAAAAGGAAGGAAAGAGGAAAGAGAGGAAGGAAGGAAGAAAGAAAAGAGCAAGTTACAGAAATATGTGGGTCTATAAAAGAGCATTTCAAAATTGTGTCATCAGAGTCCTGGAAGGAGAGGATAAAAGAAGGAGGACCTAAAAGTACTCAAAGAAATAATGGCTGAAAATATCCCAATTACAACAAGTAACATCAAACTGCAAATTTAGGAAACTGAAGGAATCCAGAATTTTGACATAGTCAAAGCAATACACACATCATAACAAACTTCTAGAAACTAAAGACAAGGAAAAAAAATCTTGAAAGCAGCTAGAGAAAATGTACAGGCATAACCCAGAGATGTTGCAGGTTCTGCTTCAGACCACCACGGTAAACTGATATGACAATAAAGTCAAATGGACTTTTTTGGTTTCCCAGTGCATATAAAGTTATGGTTTCACTATACTGTAGTCTATTAAGTGTGCAATAGCATTATGTCTAGAAAAACCCAATATACATATCTCAATTAAAAGAACACTTGATTGCTAAAAAATACTAACTGTTATCTGAGCTTTCAGTAAGTCATAATCTTTTTGCTGGTAGAGGGTCTTGCCTCAGTGATGATAGCTGCTGACTCATCAGAGTGGTGGTTGCTGGAGCTTGGGGTGGCTGTGGCAATTTCTCAAAATCAGACACCAGTGGAATCTTTGACAATGCCTCTATAGCTTGTGATGCTGTTTGTTAGCATTTTATCCACAGAACTTCTTTCAACTTTGGCCAGTGCTCTCAAACCCTGCCCCTGTTTTATCAACTAAACTTATGTCATATTGACAATCCTGTGTTTTCATTTCAACAATCTCCACACATCTTCACCAGGTAGATTCCATCCCATGAAGCTGCTTTCTTTGCTCACTTGTAAGAAGCAACTCCTCATCCATAAGTGTCTATAGTGAGATTGCAACAATTCAGTCCCATCTTCAGGCTCCAGGTCTAATTCTAGTTCTCTTGTGTTTCCACCACATCTGCATCTACTTCCTCCACTGAAGTCTTGAACCTTCAAATTGTAAAAAAAAATGCAATATCCGTGAAGTGCAGTAAAGCGAAACAAATAAAATGATGTATGCCCGTACATCTTATGCAAAATGGAAAAGCAATTTCAGTGGCAGTGGATTTCTCATCAGAATCCATGAAGGCTGGAAGAAAGTGGCACATTTTTCAAGTGCTGAAAGAAAAGAAGTGTCAATCTGGAAACCTATACCCAGAGAAAAGATCTTTCAGGAATGGAGAAGAAATTGATGTATTTTCAGATGGAAAAAAAACCTAAGATATATTGTCATCAAACTTCCCTAAAAGAATGGATCAAAGAATTTCTTTATCAAGAAGGGAAATGAAAAAGGAGGAACTTTGGAACATTAGAAAGGAAGAAAGAACACAATAAGCCAAAGTATGGCTGAATATACAGACTTTCCTTCTCTTGAGTTTTCTAAATTATGTTTGAGGGTTGTAACGATGTCTGATGTGGTTCTATGTGTTGGAAGAGGAAATATTTAAGACATATATATTATAAATGGAGGTAAAGTGACATAAAGGGAGTAAGGTTTTTATACTTCACTTGAAGCTGTAAAACGTAACTTGTGTGGTAAATTATCACTGATATAGTAATAGCTAGAGCAACCACTAAAATAGCTAAGACTAAAGTATAAAATGGTGATGACTCTGAATGCTCATGAGGCTATGGAAATATTGGGTCACTCATATATTGCTGGGGGGAATAGAAAATGGTACAGTCACTCTGGAGGAGAGTCTGACAGTTTCTTAAATACTAAACATACACCTACCCTGCAACACAGTAGTCACAGTCTTGGTTATTTATCTCAGGAATGAAGACTTGTGGTCACACAAAGCCTAGGACATGAATGTTTATAGCAGCTTCATTCACATTAGAGAAAAACGGAAATAACCCTGATGTCCTTCAGTGGTAAATGAGTAAACCAACTCTGGTACATCCATATCCTACTCAACTGCAAAAAGGCACTAACCATTGATAAAACACAACATTTTGCATGAATCTCAACGGAATTATGTGAAATGAAAAAAAAGCCAATCCCAAAAAGGTCACATGCTGAATGATTCCATTTATATGACATTTTTGAAATGACAAAATTATAGAGATGGAGGACAGATGAGTGGAGGAGGGGATGGCAGCAGGAGGGAAGAGTATGCAGTAGTAAAAGGACAACAGGACAGCAGGAGGGACCCTTGTGGTGGACGTTCTGCACCTTGACTGTATCAATGCTGATAGTACAATTGTGTTGTATTACAGTTTTGTAAAATGTTACCTTTGAGAAACTAGGCAAAGGGAATCTAGGATCTCTCTCTGTGTTATTTCTTATAGCTACATTTGAACTTATAAATACCTTAAGATAAAATTTAATTCAAACAAAACAAACAGAAGTTCTTCCATCTTCCACAGAGGAATAGAAATGATCTCTCCCTATAGAAAATAAATAAGCGTGTTATTTGCATCTATTTTAATGGGGCACTACTTCTTAATAAGTGATTTTCAATGTGAGAAACTAGTAAATAATTTAACTGATTCTTAGAGACATTTAAAGACTAATTCACACTAAAAGTATAAGGCCAATACAACATAATACTTGTAGAAGTATTAAGACATCTTTCTTGAATTCTTGAACAGAATCATTAGCACCTTATAGGCTTGAACGGACATGATTAGTATTTATTTGTAAAGCTCTTACCAAATATTAAGAGAAACAAAAATAAAGTTTTTAATAATGTGTACTCTAGCTATACACATTTTCCAAATGGATTTGAGAGTCATGCACTATAGTTTTAGGAAAAAAATGAGCATCTTATGTAACCATTGTGGTTATGATGGTTAGAGGAAACATTCACTTAGAAAAATTGCTCCTCTTTTATTGGTACTTTACATTTATGTTGTAGAAGGAATTTGGGGATGAAATAGTTTCATTTATAAACTAAATGTATTTAATTTTTTAACCTTCTCTCTTGAATGCGAGACAGAGGCTAGATTAAATTAGAACACAGAATGCACTTTAACCATGATTTTTTTTTGTTTTTATATAAAAGAAGAATTCTGCAAATGACAATATATATGGCCAAGATGTTTTATTTAAAATTCATTTTTTTCCCTCTGATTGTAAGACAAAAGGGAGCCAGTTTACATACCATTATACTCAGCAGTGATTTCTTTGTATGTAAAAGTACAGTTGTGTAAATGAGACCTGCAAACACTTCAGGAATAATGCAAACATTTTTTTCCAAAGGGTTGTCTTGCTAATGGAACATTCTGCTGGCTTCATGCATTTAGGTAAATGTAGATCCCCTCTTGAGTTCCTTCAAAGTACTGGTGCATTATTATGGTGGCTGGTAAGTCCTGCGAACTGTTAGAATCTAGAATCAAAGGATGGTAATCTGTACAGAGCAAGGTCTCACTCTCAGAAGTCCCTTATGTAATCTGCTTCTGTCTGCTGTTTATATGTGTCATTTGGAAAAAATCTCTGAATTACTAATTTTTTGCATAGTTCAGTACCCTCAGAAATGTTATTTTTCTGTAGGAAGTCTTGACATTTGTGTGCCCCCGTGGACTTATAAAACGTCTTTGAAGATTGCCATGAATAAACGCAGACTTGAAGAAAAAAAAAAAGTTGAGATTCTTTTAGCTTGTAAGAGGCTGAAGATAGAGTCTGTGGGTTTATTTAATGGGCTCATGCCTCTCAAAGATGTTTCCATTGTCCTTATTGTGCTCATTTTCCCAGATAGACGATATGTGAGGGAGTAAAACTCTGCAGCAAACCAATCCCCTAAATCTTAACATAGGATGCATTTTATTAGAGTATATAAGGGAAAAACCATGTCTCGTAGGAAACTTGACAAGTGTAAGAACAAGTACACAATGTGAAATTTTATTACTATTCACTGAAGTCCTCGATTCAAATCGTCTATTCTGTTGTCTCTGTTATTGGACTCAAATTCCATCATGCAGTTGACCCAGTTGTGTTTTAAGAATTTGATACAGTCATTATCCTTCAGCGAAGGAAGTATCATTTAGAAGAAACGAGAATTTGTGCCCATACCATTCACCTTAAAGCTTCCTTTTTTTTTAAAGATTTAATTTATTTTAGAGAGAGCTCCTGTGTGAGCCGGGGGGGGGAGGGGCAGAGGGATAGAGAGAATCTCAAGCTGACTCCCCGCTGAGCACAGAGACTGACATAGGGCTCCATCCCAGCTCCCTGAGATTATGACCTGAGATGAAATCCAGGAGCCGGGTGCTCAACCCACTGAGCCGCCCAGGCACCCCTCACCTTAAAGCTTTTAAACCAAAAGTTTGCTCACCCGGATTCTACCTTTTCCTTCTTTGCTCTTGTCGTGTAATTGTAACAGGCCTGGGATTGTTATCAGAGAACAATGAAAAATTTTAAATGAAAAAGCTCTTTAAAACTTACATACCAAACTTACTTATTGACCGATAAACATGAGACTATGTATTCCTCATTTTCTCTTTGTGGGTGGACTGAGCTACAGCTTTAATTAATTTATAGCTTAATATTGGTAAATATTTGCTCTGCTCCCTTTTATTTTCTTTAGGTATGAATTAAATGGGAGATCAAGTTAAATGTGTAATAAAATTATTTTTTATTTTTTTAAAGATTTTATTTATTTATTTGCGAGAGAGAATGAGAGACAGAGAGCACGAAAGGGAGGAGGGTCAGAGGGAGAAGCAGACTCCCCGCCGAGCAGGGAGCCCGATGCGGGACTCCATCCCGGGACTCCAGGATCATGACCTGAGCCGAAGGCAGTCGCTTAACCGACTGAGCCACCCAGGCGCCCCTAAAATAGTTTATTTATTTACACTTTCAGTGATGCCTATAAGACAGAGGAAACAACATTGAATGGGACCAGGAGAGTTTTACTTTCCTGTTTTAATATATTAATTTTTTCCCTCCAATTATTAGGTTTAATATTGATAAGAACACAATTCTCATAAACCACTTACCAGTAGAAGTGGAATTAAATGAAATTACCTTTGGGTAAGTGGGTGTGGCCATACAAGTCTTTCTGAGGCCATGAAGGATGTGCTAAGGCAGCATTCTTTGGCCATGAGCTAAAACAGAGGATACACAAACCCATTGGAATGGAAGCAAAACCTCAAGCTTCCCTGATTTGTGGTGCAAACTCATGATTATTAACTTGGTGTCCTATAAATAGTGTTATAGTCTCATTGATTTGTGGATTTTTAAAAGACAGCATTTAGACAAGCACACATTCTTTTGGGGAATGCAGTTCTTGGGAAGAAAATTGTAAATTTTGTGGGTGCATTTGTGTAATTGTATTTGAGGGTTTTATTCTGTCATTGGATTTTATTTTACCATCGAATGTTTCCTTTCCTGTTGTCGGATCTGGTCAGTTTGAATTCAGAAGTGCCACTCCTATGTCATTTAATATATAACCTAATTAATGGCAGAGAGCTGTGCTTTTTAAATTGATAGAGCATTCTGACATTAGAGAGAGAAGTGAGGAATGTGAGAACTGACTGATGTCTATGTTTTGGAGTACATCACAAACTTTAGTTCAAATGCGTGGGCTTTTGAAAGCTCAGTACAGGTTTTGCCAAGGATAGTTTCTGTTCATTTTTACATCCTTAAATATTTCAAAGGGAAATGGATCTGTGTGTTTGTATTCCATATATGCATAATTCATCAAAACATCATTCTGAAAGGAGAGAAAATAAAAACAAAAACTTACTAAGATATTTCTATTGTTATTTAAAACTTGGACACTAAGAACTTCAGAACCGCAAAAGTAGATAATACCCATTGCCTTGGTTTACCTGTTTTGCCCCTCTGTTTATTCTCATTTTGAGCAGAATTGAGTTGCATGCTTGTCTATGGAAGTCTAAATGACTGATATATATATTACAGGAGAGTTTTATGGTATTGTCTCCAACACATGCTTATTGCCATATATAACAGAGAAGTTAAAATTTCAAGAATGTCAGATGCTGGATGAAGTAATTTACTTAGAATTCTCCTTGACTTTCTAGTCCACAGTTCTAATGAAGTGGATATGAATCACTCTAAAGTCAGACTTTCTGGGATGGGCAAGTCTTTTAATTGTTTCCATCTCTATTTTTCTCATCTGTAAAATGGAAATAGTAATAGTGCCTGTATTTTTTTAGGGTTGTTTTGAGTTTTAAATGAAACGATACCTACAAAGGACTGATGAATAAGCAAAATTTTAATTATTATTAATTTCGTTTGATGAATAATTCTCAGAAGCAAAGAAAAACCTTTTATTTCCAGTGTGCAATCGATTCATCCTGAAATTTATTTTCTTTTAAATCTCTCCAAAAGAGAACAAGTTTACTCCATGCCAGATTTCCTATTTCATACTTGGGATAACCTCAGAATGTCAGACCTCAGTATGTCTTACTCGTGGGAGCTCCTTCAATTTAAGTCTTACGATAAATTTTTATCTTACAGCGTAACCTATTCTAATGGAGTTTACCTTTTTCTTTAGTGTGCTGAATATATCTGGACACACCATTTATTCTGGGAGCAATTTTACTAGAGTACTTACTATTCAAAATGTGTTTATTCAGGATTGCTCCTAAGAGTTTGTGAGTCACTCAAATTTAAAATAGAGGACAAGGGGGTTAGGAGGCACTCTAAAGAGAAAACACATTATATGGCCTACTTCAGTGACTCGTTTGTCACTTCTGTAATTTAAAAGCAGAATGGAAATGCTGAATTTACATAATCTATTATTTTGTAGTCCATTTAAAGGTAGTGGTATGGTTCCTGCTGATTAAATTAGTATCTTTTTGTGTTGGTATCTTTTTTGAGTACTTTAAAAGGAAAAAGTTGGTTTCTCACATGTCAGTCTTCGTATATGCTTATATCATATAATGTTGTATATAATTGTTGATTTCATCTCAGTCTTTTACCTTTACCATGGTCTTAAAAATATATATATAAAATTGTATATCAATTATTCAATCCTATTCACTGCCAGTAAGCAATTTTTAAAATAATCTGTTCCACTTACTGTAAAAGAGTATATGAGCTATTAAAAGACTAAATTAGCTAATGATAAAGTGGGAAATTCTTCTAGTGATTGATTTCAATTTATTAAAAACACGCCATTGAAAGTTTAAAAAAATGTTTATAGTAAACAAGTATCAAGGAATATTATTGTTTGAAAATAGCAATAAATTCACTAATTACTTCTAAGGCTTGGTTTGAC
Source organism: Neomonachus schauinslandi (assembly GCF_002201575.2). Lineage (NCBI taxonomy): Eukaryota > Metazoa > Chordata > Mammalia > Carnivora > Phocidae > Neomonachus > Neomonachus schauinslandi. The sequence goes on from NC_058410.1 coordinate 6,385,529, forward strand.
TGGAAAACACACCTCTAGATTTTGTATTAGACTTTGAAAAATACAGTAAGTTTGTTGAGAATCTTTGAGGGTTTGCTATTTGACTTGGTATTTTCAACTTTTGCTCGGGTGGAAAAATGTTGCAATGGTCTATCTTCTATTCAAAAGTATTGCGTTGTCTTTAGTTTTTGTATTATTTTGGTTTTATTGATTATTTTTGACACAAGAGACTAATAGGAGGAATGCTAAGTATCAAACTACTTCTTTGAATATTTCAGTTTTATCTATAAATAGTATTTTTATAGATACTAGAAAAATAAAAAAGAAAACAAGCACAAAAGACTGACAACTGTTTCTACATCACATTCTGGCCTCTCATTAAATGTATCTATGTATTCATGATTTATATTCTCCTTATAATTTCCATGTCTCGCCCTCTCCAGCATCTTAATCACTACCCGCCCTGTACAAAGCAACGTCCTGGGTTTTTTTCAGCAACACTAACAGGTTAAGTGCAGTGGTCTGCTGGTAAAATGGCTCTCCAGAATAAAAAGGTCTGGTGGTAGCTCTGGCGTTTCTGTGGTGTGAACCCTCCCACCCTGATCTTTTTCATAGTACTCACATGATAATGCTGAGTACAGAGTTGGGAAAGATGCTCCAAATCTGTTCTTAGGTGTAGGTATGGGCTGGTTCAGCCCAACACTGGACTCCCTTGTCTTGTCTCTTTGTTCTTCCATCTTTGGACTTGTTGTTGCCCGTTTTAATCATAAGAAACCTTTGGGGGCGCCTGGGTGGCTCAGTTGGTTAAACGACTGCCTTCGGCTCAGGTCATGATCCTGGAGTCCCTGGATCGAGTCCCGCATCGGGCTCCCTGCTCAGCAGGGAGTCTGCTTCTCCCTCTGACCCTCCCCCCTCTCATGTGCTCTCTCTCATTCTCTCTCTCTCAAATAAATAAATAAAAAATCTTTAAAAAAAAAAAAAGAAACCTTTGTTTACAAAACCTTTGTGTTTAGGAAAGTTGTTATGCCTAGAAATTCTTTCTCCTTCTGTCTTCACTTCTATTTTATTTTACCTACATCTTGGACAAGCTCCTTTTGGCCATTTTTGAGCAGCGGAGAGGGCCTGAGACTCTGGAACTGACCTGATGCATGCTGGAAGAAGCCAGTGCCTGTCCCTTAGTGCGGTTTGCTCGTAACATGGCCATACTTCATCGTAGGATCAGTGATGTGGCTTCTGTAGTCACATAGTCAATATTATACCACTAGCTCTTCGTCACTAGTCTATATTTGAGCCAATTTTCTCATTATGCATTTGTACAACTGATTTTTTTTAAAAATTCTATTCATTTAACACTCTTTCATTGAGAACCCATATGTGGCACCAATAAGACATGGACCCTGCTCACAACAACCTTACAACCTGGTGACAAACATACAAGTAGGTCACAGCGCATGGGCTACAGGGCTGACCATGTGGCTTTGAATGCAGGCTGTCCTTTATTAGTTTTGCCAACTTTAGAGCCCTAGTTAACCTCTCTGTGGCTCAGTTTCTTCTCCTAAAATGAGAAAAAGACATCACCTACCTGGGAGGGTTGTTATGAATATTAAATGAGTTTGTGCATGGAAAGGACTTACAAAGTGCTGGTCCCTTGCAAGCACTCTAGCCTGTCATCATTGTTATCACTGCTGGTAAAGTGCCCCTGGATGGACAGAACAGTTTTCTCTGCCTTGACCTAGCAGGGAAGGCGGCTAGGCTGTGGAGGATCAGAAGCTGAGACTTAAGAGATATCTAGACAAGTGTCCTATAGTAAAAAGGGAGAAAGACATTTTATGCAGAGATAATAAAGTATGAGAAGACACTAAGGTCTGAAACAGTTTAGAACTGCAGTTATGTGTTGTGACTAATTGCAATGGAAAAGGAAGAACAAGAAAGGCAGTATCATGATGAGGGTGGACTGGGGTCAAGTGCTAAGGTGCCTGGATCATAGTACTCAGAAGTTTAGGTATCTGATCCTTGTAACGAATGTCCCCTGACACTCATGTCTACAGCATGCACACCTGGTGCACGGTTGTGGGAGAACAATTGGAAACAGGACAGGTGGGCTCCTGCTCTCCGGGAGTATTCTTTAAAAAAAAAAAAAAATCTATTTATTTTGAGAGAGAGAAAGAAAGAGCACATGAGCAGGGGCAGAGGCCAAAGGAGTGGGAGAGAGAATCTGAAGCAGATTCCCTACCGAGTGCAAAGCCTGACAAGGGGCTCGATCCCAGGACTCTGAGATCATGATCTGAGCCCAAATCAAGAGTCGGACAGTGAACTGACTGAGCCACCCAGGCGCCCCTCAGGGAATGTTCTGTTTGGGGAATTATACCAACAGTTTGTATGGAGGGTGTGATATAGTGGGCGGAGTAATAAGAAGTGGGTGCCCAGGCACTTAGGAGAGCACTGCAGGATGAGAAGTGCTAATGTCTGAGCTCAGGCAGTGACAGCAAAGAAGGGCATGCAGGAAGGGCTCTGAGGAGAGACCCAGGATAGAATCTATAGGGTCAGTGAGGGGGAAGGGATGGCTGTTGTGTGTGACCACTAGGATGAAGGATGACCACCTAACTGTAGGACTTCCGAATTCCTGGTTCATTGGTTTATAATAATCAAACAAATATGGATTGAGCTGTTAACGCATGACTTGTGATTCTTTTTTTTTTTTTTTTTTAAGATTTTATTTATTTATTTGAGAGAGAGAATGAGAGACAGAGAGCAGGAGAGGGAGGAGGGTCAGAGGGAGAAGCAGACTCCCTGCTGAGCAGGGAGCCCAATGCGGGACTCGATCCCAGGACTCCAGGATCATGACCTGAGCCGAAGGCAGTCGCTTAACCAACTGAGCCACCCAGGCGCCCCATGACTTGTGATTCTTTCAGTGGTGGAGGAGACGGGCAAGGTCTCTGTTCTCATGGAGCTGACATCCCATGAGCAGTAAAAGGCAATTAAACATTTTTGTCAGGGCATCATGAAGATGAACGGTGCGTGTTAAAAAGGACAGAGCAGAAAGATGTAAGGGACCTGGAACCTGATGGCATCATGGAGCCTGGGACCAACCCGGGACAGCTTTTATCTAGATGTCTTTTCACCTGTGTAAAAGAAATCCCAATTCGGTTATGCTTCTGGTGGCAGTGTTTTCCTACATGCAACCAAACTCAGTCCTAACTGCAAAACGAATGATAGTGGTCCATTTCAGATCATTGTAAGCGCTTAGAAGAACAGAAAACCAACCCAAGACGGGTGATACTACCTTATATTTAAGAAATTGAGGAAAGGCCTCTCTTTGGTGGTGATATTTGAGCTGAGACCTGAAGCAGTAGGCCCTGGGACTATCTGGAGGGGAGCATTCCAGAGGGAGGGAGCAGCTCGTGTCTCCACCTGGAGTGGGAGTTCGTGAAGCATATTTTGGGGCCACAAAGAAGGTAACTGTGGTTGGAACTTAGTAGAGGCAAGGAGATTAGTTAGGAGGCTAATGTAGTTGTTTGGGGAGACAGTGGGACTCACCAAGAGGGCCAGCCGGGGAAATGGCCGCAGTGTACAGATTTGTGATGTTTTAGAGGTTGTCTCAATAGGTCTTGCTGCTGAACTAACTGATATGAAAGAAAGGGAAGATGTAAGTATGACACGCAGATATTTGGCTTGAATACAGGTTCCATGTTGATACCACTAGGAAGAAGGCAGAGTGGAGGAAAAAGAGAGATGCCTTTGGGGGAGGGAGTTTAAATAAATTTTATTTGAGGGGTTTAAGGTTTTAAATAAATTTTAAGTGGAGATATCTAAAGGGAGTTTGGTTATATGAGTCTTTTGAGGGGACAGAATAGAACAGAAATATAAATTTGAGACTCAATGTTCGACACTCAGTGTCAGAAAATAATACATAGTAAGACACATTCTTCAATTAAAGTTTATTTGAGAATATACACATATACTCCCAGTCCAGATGAAGTTAGATGTAGAATCTAGAGAAATGTAATAGAAATACATGGAAATTGTATTAGTGGCTTCAAATTTGATTAGTATTCTTGTTCTCTTGCTGTGCCTGACATTAGCAATATTGATTTCCTTTACAAGTCAAATTTCCATTATAAGTCAAAGATGAACGAATGGTTTATATGTAAACCATTGTATCAAATTCGGAGGGGTTGTGTATTTGTAATTGTTATTGTAAAGTACTTCAGGAATGCCAAAGAGTATGGGGATAATATAACAAATACCAATATACCCACTATTCAGCCAAAGGAAAAAAAAAATGACAACTAACACTGAAACCCTGAATATACTTCTCTCTGGTTCTGTTCTCCTCTTTACTTCCCAAAGAGGTAACTTTTATCCTGAATTTTGGAATTTGCTATTGTCATCTGTGTTTTTAGTACCCTTTTTATGTATGCATTTATCATTCCATTAATTATATGGAATACTAGTAATTTGCATGCTTTTTAGCTTTAAATAAATGATAGTTATATTACAGGTCTCTTACGCAACCCAACTTTTTTATTTAGCCATATTTTGAGATTAATCCATATTACTGAGAATTAATGGCTGTATAAATAAACATATAAAAAACAGGACTATAAGCTGAAACATTTTTAATGATTTTTTTCAAATATGAATCATATGTAATTATTTATGATAATGCTTAAATCACTGAGTATGATACTGTATGTGTTCTCCAAAAAAGGTTTTTTGGTTCTTTGTTGTCTTATTTGGAATATATAATACTTTGCTAACTTGTGATTGGATTTGTTTTCTTGATCAGTATTATTGAGATTGAAGGTTAATCAGGTAAAATATGAGAAGTTCTGCTCTAAAATTAATTAGCAAAATCTTTTATGTTTCAATGCTTGCCAAATACCAATTTGATTTTATTTAGTCCTCTTTAGGGAATATGTTTGAGAAGGTAATGAAATTTTGGGTCCAAGTTCACTTGTTATCAGGGCATACTAGATACTCTAATGAAGGTCAAGAACTTTTAGATATGAAGTGTATTCACTGGGGTCTTTGAGGATCCTTTGTATAGAGTAAATCAAAGGCATTTGATGATTTTCTTATGTCTGATGTTGGTATCGTCATTTAATTTACTTGGTCAATGTTTCCATATTTTATTATTTCACAGCTAATGCCACGTATCTGGGTCTGTTACTGGTTATGTGCATTCATGAGCAGCCTTTTCCACCGACAGCAAGACAATCTGGTAGAAGAGGAAAAAGATACCGTATCTGGCACTGGCTCTTAGATCTATCATCTGTTTATCTTGGATGGCAAGCAAGTTAGTTAATGTCCCTATAGCTTAGTTTCTTTACTTGAGAAGACAGGGATGAGAGTATTAACCTTGCAGTTCTTGTGAGGGTTAAACAAAATAAGGTTTGCAAAGCATCTCACACAGTGCCTGGCACAAGGCAGGCGCTCAAACACTTCTTTCTTCCTAATATATAGTTCATCATTAATCACACATTGTATATAAAAAATTTGCCAAGTGAGTATCCTTTCTAAGTTACTAACAATTGCCAGCAGGTATATTAAGCAGATTCTCTCTGACCGTCAGTTTAGGTTGTAAGAACGCCAGTGGTAGGTTCTGGCTTGTGAGCATGTCCTCTCAGGGAGGAGGGTGGGAGGGGTTCCAGTTTTTATTAGGACCCAAGTAGTGGATTTGATCCCACTTTTAACTTGAGCTCAATCACGTCATTTGGCTTCAGTTTGCAGTGCTTGTTTTTCAAATTTAATAACAGGAAAGAAGAGTATATAGGTAGAGGATTAAATCTGATTAGCCCTAGAATTTCAGCCATCTCATCTGTCCAGCTCTAGAAAAGTGCTCAACAGTTAAAACTGTTGAAGTATCCCCCTTTTCTTTTACTTATCTCTTAGTGGGGTGTTCATTTTGCTTACACTTTTCATGACTCAAAACTACAGAGGTTTATTCTGCTTTATGTTCCCTAAATTTTAATATAGTTTCTTTGTATGTTTTCTTTTAAAAATAATAAGGATACCATTTTTCCCCCAAAATATTTGCTATAGCCTCCCTTTACCAGAATCTCCTGGAATTGAGGTGGGGAAGTTTGTTGAAAATGCAGTTTTTTGAGACTTGCAGGGCCTGTGTGGCCCTCCCAAAAGCTACATGAATCTCTGGCAGTTTCCCCTAACTGGCTGCCCAGGAGACTTTCTGGGCCACAGGTACATGCTCAGTTTGGGACCTGTGGGTCTAGATTTTACAGCTCGCAGCCATTCTATCTACGGGGTGGTCTCTCAGCAGCACAACTTTTTTTTTTTTAAGATTTTTTATTTATTTATTTGAGAGAGAGAGAGAATGAGAGAGAGCCCATGAGAGGGGTTAGGGTCAGAGGGAGAAGCAGACTCCCCGCCAAGCAGGGAGCCTGATGCGGGACTTGATCCAGGGATTCCAGGATCATGACCTGAGCCGAAGGCAGTCGCTTAACCAACTGAGCCACCCAGCCACCCTCAGCAGCACAACTTTTGACTAATAAAAGATAAGGGATTCAGTGTGATTTAAATTTACGCCTAAAATTTTGACCGCACACTGTGGTATTTTAACTGTAATGCTTCCTACTCTAATTTCCTAAAAAATTCCAAAATTAGGAGAGCAATAAGCAGTTATTTCTTATTGTGCAAAATAGCCATTTCTCTCTCTCCCTTTCTGTCTCTCTCTCTCATAGAGTTCCTAGTTGTCTGCATAAGGAGTTTGAAAATGACAAAAGCATGAAAATGAAAGTCTAAACTTATCACCTCATCTTCCAAAGGTAGTCTGTCACACGCTGGAACGCTGGGGCAGGGTCCTGTAGGTGTGGAGTTGTTCCAAGGCTAAGAGTCAGGCTTGGGGGCCCGACGGCCTGACCCTGCCACGTGCTGGCTTTGCAGCTGGGGAATTTGCTTGACCTTCCTGTGCCTCTGTTCCCTTGTCTTTAAAATGAGAATAATAACTGTGGTATCATTGTACATTTGTTTATCCTCGCAACCTCATTGTATTTTTGTAAAGACTGAGCAAGTACGCATAAAATGCTTCAGTTCCTAGTACGTAGTAAGTGCTCAATTTTAGCTGTTAGTAATTTAATTTTTAATTTATTTTGGTTATTATATATAATGCTGCTTTGGCTATCTGTGCACTAGTTTTTACATGGACATATATTGTAATTTGCCTTTGAGGTATACCCAGGAGCAGAATTACTGGGTCACGTGGGGACATATGGTAACATACGTTTGACTGCTCAAGGAACTACCAGACTATATTCCAAATGCCTGTTGGTATTTATATTTATTTTGTTTCATATTAATAATCAAGAGATGACAGAGCACTGAGAAGTCTACTATTAAGGAGATGATATATAAAATATAATTGTCACTTTCATACTTTGGGTTTGGGCTACCTGGTGTGTGAATACTAACTCTTAATTTCTAAATCGAAGATCTGTACACACTTTCATAAATGGAGCTGGAAATGAAAAGCCATAAAAGTAAAAGGCATAATCTGGTGGGAATGCTGTTAGCATCAGGGCACACTGCAGTTCCCTGGTATGTTCCATTCGAGGGTGCTTTCATTCCAGATGGCACCATCTGGCCCCAAGTGTTCAGCAACTTGTGCCTTTAAATGCAAGCCCGTGGTCATTAAATTGGGTCAGACACATTTTGAATTGGGAGACATTTCAGTAACTCCTCTTCTAGAGAACAAATATTTCTCTTAAACTTTTTGTCATTCCTCACTCCTCTCGGTCGTATTCCCGGCCCCAGCATGTCACGACATGATCGGTCTGACATGCTTTACACAATGTGGATCCTGTCCCAGAAGGCAGGGCAGCCGACAGGTGGAAAGACAGCCAAGGCCAACCCCAGATCAGTATGTTGATTCAAAAGACTGTTGTAACACGAAGAGTCCAGAGATGACTGTGTTGTGGCTTTGGTTTAGAAGTTGGTGTGTTTTCTTTTGGACCTTTGAAAGGAAAAAGAAAAGAAAAAAAAAATCACTACTTCTAACCGGTATAGGTGGTTTGTATCACAAGAATGGCAACATTGCCACCATGAAAAAAAAAAAAATTCCTTAGAGTTTCAGTACCATTGTTTGCGTCTGTTACCCTGAGATGTTTGATTTTCTTCACAGCCTGCATCTGCTTAATTCAAATTATGCACATGTCTTCTCCGGACTGTAATTTCTTCCAGCTATTAAGATACTGGAGTGGAAGATCTACGTATTTAAAACAGCTGCTTAGCTCGGAGGGCTGCTTTGTGTTTAGCTCTTAAAACTGGACCATATATTTTCAAGGATTTCCATCCTTTTTAAAAATAATTTATTTTGTCAATTCTTAAGTTGATTCATTTAAGTGTATGTAGAGCTTTTCATTGTTCTGTGTCCAGAATCTATGTACAGAGGATGGCCCATTTTTACTCAAATTTCCATTTTGGAAAGTAGAGAGTATGCTTGAGATGCTCTGTAGAAATGTAAAATATTTTCCTCAATCTGGTCTGAATAAGTACTCAAATTATTAGCAATAAAACCAGAAAAAAATTAAGTGGATTTGAAAATATAGTAAATAAACATTTTATCTACCTACAGGAAAAGTCTGGAAATCCCAACTTTGGAAAAATTGATTGATACATTTCCCACAAACTACACACACAAAATTTTCCTGCCCAAGATCAGGATTAAGTTTATCAAAATGCTTCCAAATAAAATATACTTATTCTTCTGCTTTTAAAGCATATAACTGCAAAAAGGAGAATGAAACAAATAATTTAGTGATATTGCTCCCAACTCCAGCCAGAAACATAATTTTCTTCTTGGCACAGACTGAGTGGACTTGATCAGATAATTAACCATCCTTCGTACTTCTTAACAGAGGACAGCCTCCCTCAGAGCTAGCTGAGCTCCCCTAGGATAATCCTTGATGTCACTGGGTGGGGGTGGGGCTGACGGAATCATGTGGTAGGGAAAATGTAGAGTACTTAAATCAGGATTTTTTTAATTTAAAAATACAATTTAGAAAAATAGAACAGAATGTGCAGATACTAACGGTTAATAATTTTGTCGTGGTTGTTAGCCCTGGTGTCAGTGCAGACCAAGGATCATTAGCACACAGGTCCTCAATTGCCAGGCAGGTATTTTAAAGTGTATGACGTTAGAGATAAAATCCTGGAAGGTGATGAAGCCTTTGGGGAACTAGAGAATGCATGCACCATAAAGGCATTATTATTATTATTATTTTAATGTTTAGAATTCAGTGCAACCAAACAACAGGAGTCAGTGTGTTGCAATCTCTCCAGTGGAAGATGTCCATTATCCATGTTCTTGAATGTAATTCATGAAGACCTTTCATTACTCAAAATGTTCTGAATGATATATTCGAAAAATACTTTTCCTCTTTAAGTTAAATTTGAGGGATTTTTTCCCTAACCTCTTAATTAAACTACACATCACTGGATGTAGGAAGCTTTTGACATAAAGATATTCAGATATGCAAGTGATAGTCATTCATGAGTAGCTTTCAGGGTAGCCGTCACACCAACTGTTGCTACCTTTTGAAAATTTGGCAACTCCAACTGCCTTTATTTAATTCCCCCGCTCGCTGTGACACTTGATTGCCTGCACACAATTGCTTCGTATCAGTGTGCATCACTGTGTCATTTGTTTGAATACATTTAAGCAAGAAGAAAATGAGATTACACTTATGTTAAAATTTAAATATTTGTAGTGCTGCGGATGCAACCAACTTTCCATTGTGCTGTTTTTCTTTAAGACCAGGTAATGGCAGCCACATTAAACCTATTCTTCTGCAGAATGGCTGGCAAGGTCTTCTCTCCCTTGATTTGCGGCCACATCCTCAATTTCAGAAACATGAAGAGGGAGAAACAGACTTCCCGCGGAGCAGGGAGCCCGATGTGGGGCTCGATTTCAGGACCCTGGGATCATGACCTGAGCCGAAGGCAGACACCTAATGACTGAGCCACCCAGGCACCCCCAAAATGGTTAATTTCAAATCTTTCCTTTTTAAGTCATGTGGGTCTAATTTATAATTGTTTTCACACACAAATATATTTCCCAGTTTGTGGCCTGTGTGACTTTGGCTTTGGGCATCTGAGGAAACAGAAAAAACTCTTTTGCCTATAAATGAATATTTTTAACTCTTCCTTTGAATCAGATATCCTTCACCTTCTGAAATACAATAATATAAATTTTTACTGCTCTGTAAAATCAAAAGTTTTAGGAACAAATAATAATTATACAGAGCATCTCCGCTGATAGAAAATCCATTGCTTTTGAAGATAGCCTAATTCATAGATGGGCATCAATAGCAGTTTTAAGAATGCTCACTCTATCTATATCTATATAGTATAATCTTTACACTTTCTATTCTGATTATTTCACTTTGTCTTACTTTATAAGATAATATTTTAAAACATCAGATGTTCACTGGAGAATGTCATGTTTAGGGTAATCATAATACTTTTGTCCTAACAGCGGTTCATACCTGCTTGCCCTTACCTGTTGCAGAAACTATTTTAATGTAAGATGATTTTTAAGTTTTAAGTTTGTATTATAGAGCAACAAGCTCCGCCCATTTCCTGTATCTGAAACAGACCTTCCACAGGTTCCTGAGCCTGTGGGGTTCGACCTAGCACCCCGCCTGTGCCTCTGCCTCTTCCTCTCCCTGGCCTGAACCTCTGTGCGCCAACTCTGCACAAAATGAAGCTATTCCAGTTGGTGATGTCTAAGATCTATTCCTTTAGGCAAAAACAAACAAACAAAAAAACACCCCAAACAAACAAACAAAACATGCAAAGGTGGCTCGAATGGAAATATTAAAATTTGAATTTAATCCATACATTGAGCAAAACCCAAGGAAAAGAGCCATGGCAATGTTATGAGGGTGTAGGAGGGTAACTTAAGCAACTGGGTAGAATCAAAAAGCCAAAATATAAAGTTTGCCCTAAGGCAACGTTTGTTGCTTTCTTGTTCTTGTTTCATTTTGTCAATGATACCTTGCTGTCTGATTAGTTACTATCTGAGACAGCTTATTAACTTTGGTCTGTTTTCTTCCTGTCTGTATTTTGCAAACCTTTCAAGATTCTCATTTGCCCCCCCGCCCTGCCCCAAAGCTAGCTAACTCAAATGTGTAGACTCTTCCTAGCTCCTATTTGTGGCTCCATAAATCACATACTCTTGCAAGCTGTGTGTCGCACTCACTGAAGCTGATGGGGATTCTTTATTTGTTCTGACGCCCAGATATCAAGGACTATAAAAAAATGACAAGTAAATAAGCTGCGAGACATTTTTCAATTTTATAGCCGTGAGATGTAGAAATAACTTATTTCGACATGAGCTATAGACAGACCGATTTTTCTAGTCTTGATAAGCAAGAATCCCCAGATTTGCATATTTAAGAAACTTGTGGTTATGAAACATTCTAGACATTCTGTCCATGTTCTCCTGGTATCAGTTTCTACATGAAAACAAAATATTGCCAGCAATACATTTATTAAACTCCGATTAAGTGACCACTAGTCCCTTACCCTCTCAGTGATTTTTTTAAATGTTCTAATCCAAAAAAGTTTATTCTTTTTATTAATTCCATGTCTGCAAATCTGTGTATTCCATTTGTGCAAATATAATCCAAATATGGATATCTATATTTCCTGTTCAATGCATTAGTTACCCATTTGTAAGCTTACGGTTCTCAATTTTTTCCTAGTTGGGCATAAATAAAATATAGGCAATAAAATTTAATTTGAAATTCAGCTTTGGGAAGAGGTTATCTATCAAGTATTGGCCCCTGGAAAGCACAACTGTACTTAACATATCATTGTGAATGCTTGTAGTAGTGAGAAAGGGTCCTTCTTAATTGTCTTAATTTAAGACATTCAAGACCAAGGGGATGGATTCTCTTCTCATTATTGCTAGAATTCTATGGGATGTCAGGTGATATAGCTCAGTTAAGTAGTTTCTACCCCACTTTGTTCTTCTGATTGCTGTTCAAACATGCACTTGCCATGGAAGTGTACATATTTTCATTCTGTAAGAAGGTGGTGGTATATATTACTCCACAGTGAGTGCCACGCCCCGTTCCTATTCTGTTTATTATTCACTATTTCCCAGAATCCTCAGCACAGGATACACTCTGGGTCGAGTCTTGCTCTAGACATACTCTCTTCCAGCCAGACCATTGTACTAGTTCAGCAATTTGCTTCAGGGGAGTTCAGCTCCAGAAAGTTACTTTGAGCCTTTGAGTGTGTAATTTATTGTTCGAGTATTCTGATACTGATTTTAATAACTGTTAATCATTTGTAGCCAGTAGTATGGTGTTGTTATTTAGTAGGTTCAGCTTCCTAATCTGTTTTTAACAAAATTAAATCTCATCTCATAAGCAACTTCCTTTCTATGAATGTTGCCTTTTAAATCAGAAAATAAGCATCTCAGCTGTGAACAAAAGAAGAATATAATTTTCTTCACAGGAAATTTCTTTCTCAGTAGTCAAACATTCAGTTTAATTTAAAGCAAAGGGAATTCCATGGTCTAAATGAATAGCAGGATTAACAGATTCGGACTACCAATAGAAGAAACAGTTCTTGTGTTTTTAAAGTAATTTGAACATAGGTAGGATGGGATAGGGAAGTGGGAATAAACAGGTTGGGGAATGAATATGGTCTTTAAAATAAACTCACTTTACATCATTGATTGTATTAGCCCTACTCTCCTAATAATGTAGTTAATTAAATTGATAGGGGATTTTTTCAATTATATTTAAAACAAAAAATTCTAATCCTTGATTATGTATTTTTTTCTTGATTGTATATATTTTATTGCCATGTGTATATTTTTTTCCTTGCAGGTGGTATTTAAATGATGAGGATATTTAAAAAGGATTATTAAATAATGATATGTTTTAGCTTCTATAATTTATTACCCGCATTCCACAGTTGACAACTGTCATCTCAAACAATATTACAGTCCTCTTTGGGGTAGAGAAAAGAAAGAAACCTAACATCTGTTACATGATGTTAAGCTTCATTAAAAAAAAATCTTGTTTCTTATATAGTTCTATTTAAGCAGTCATCTTTTGTATAAAAATTACATTTGTTAATGATTAATCAATAGTCATTCTGGTATAAAAACCACACACATACATCTCACGGTTTACTATTTTGTTAAGATATTTTGTTTTCTTGGTTAAGCTAGTCATATCTTTTTTTAAATTTATTTTATTTATTCATTTGACAGAGAGCACAAGCAGGGGGAGCAGCAGAGGGAGAGGGAGAAGCAGGCTCCCCACTGAGCAGAGCGCCCAATGCAGAACTTGATCCCAGGACCCTGGGATCATGACCTGAGCCAAAGGCAGACAGAGGCTTAACTGACTGAGCCGCCCAGGCGCCCCAACCTAGTCATATCTTTTAAAATAAGATCTTTGTTTTGAAATACATTTTTAAATACCTAGCAGATTTTTTTCAATTGTCTTATAATTTTTATCTTCTAAAATGTCCCTGAAAGATTAACTTCTAAAAAACAAATTTCACAATATTTCTCTTAAAGCAGATGTTTAAAACTTAAAATCATGTGTGGTTTCAGGTAGGTTTTTATAAGAAAGACCTCAAAGGGCTATATAAATATATTCATTTCTCTCCTTTTCATTTTTCCATGACTCTCTAATGATAGCCCCCACATTTAAGCCCCCAGAATTGTTTTCAACTGTGTTCAGTTCAACAATGAGCCAAGCCATTGTATCATTTCCTCACATCCCCTTTTTTCCTCCCCGTTGCCCTGCTCAGGAGCCTTAAATTCTGCTGATTTGGGCCTAGAACTGGCTTCCTTGAATCTTTACATGTCTCAACCCCGCAGGGGAGCACAGAGCCAGACTCCAGGATAGTGATCTGTTCAGATCACTAAGGAAAGGATTCCTGCCTTGGAACTGGCAAAGAATGTGTTTTGAAATGGAATCACAAAGAGGGCATGATTCACTGAGAACCCTTTAAATGACAGGGAAAAAAAAATAATCTTCAGTTTCAATCACCCCTGCTCTCCTTTTTCTTCATTGATATGCACAGTGCATCCTCTGAGGCAGGCTTTCTGACAGGAAAAAAGAAAAACAAAAGGAGGGTTTTTAGCAAGGGGGACAGCCACAGCCCTAGCTTTCAGTCAGCAACCAAATTGGAAAGGGCATTCATTCCTTTCCCCGAACGTGGGAAACAGCTAGATGCAGGGGATGGTCTTTCCATTTGAATAGTTAGTTATAGTTGAGCTGCAGCTTTTTGGGGGCATGTTTTTCAGTTTATTTCTCAATTCAGCTTCGAAAGCTATCCAGTTGAGATAAACTCTTGTCAGGGCGTGGGACCCAGATGATGGGGCAAAAGAAAACTTCGTGGTGGCCAGGGCCATCCCCACACCGATTGATCTCCAGCTGGAAGGAAAAAAAAGAAAGAAAGAAAAAGAAAGAAAAAGACTTTATTCTTTGCAAGTCATCTCCGCGGGAGCAGAAAAAGCAGCAGGGAGGTTTTCTTTCTCCAGAAGCAAGCATTCACGGCTCTAAAGGCAGAGTGTTAGAGAAGTCCTTCTGAAAACAAAATGCCTAGATTGTGCGGCTAATCTATTATTTTATTTTCGTTGGTAATGTTACTTTGTTAGCCATGCTGAGTCGATGGAAGCTGCTCTATTGAAAACTGGTGAAAATAAAATCAGCTTATTTTATCTCTCCCCTTTAAAGCAGCATGGTTGCACATAGCCTGTAAAAAGAAAACGCCACACTGCTGCTTTTCCTCCCAAGTGACTGAACACTTGGAAAAGAAGCTGATTTTACTTGCTGTGGGATTGATTTTAAATTCTTCTTTTGAGTTATCTTCTCTAAAAGCTGTTTCCAGTCAGTGTGGTGAGAATCCCAGTTGGCCTGTTAGTTTTGCCCTACATAAGCAGTTTAAGCAAGCAAAGTATTTTATGCTCTGATTTGGGAGAGGTAAATATTAAATTCATAACTAGTAATAAAACTTTAAGTGACATACTTGATAAAAGATTGGATTAAGTCAGTGTTAATAAGGGAATAATACACGTTGAACCTCAGGAGTTTGCTACTGTTCTACCATGTGTAACCTACAGAACAGACAGTTGCAGATGGTTTAACTGGTGTTGCTGGTCACACTAAACCACATGGGGTGGGATGGGGGTGCATCAGCGTAAAGGGAAGAGGTTACTGTTCCTGGAAGAAGGAAGAAGGGAGGAATGTAAGGTAGACCACAGAAGTTGATGTAGGAAAGGTGTTGGGGTTTGGAGCCACAGCCAAAAAAGATTTCTTGAGACGTCTTCGGTGCAAAAAGATGGTTTTATTAAAGCTCGGGGACAGGCCCATGGGCAGAAAGAGCGGCACTGGGGTCATGAGGAGTGACTGATTATATACTTTCAAGTTGAGAGGGGGTTAGGGATACCATAAGTCTCTAAGAAATTTTGGAAGCAAGGTTTTCAGAACCTTGAGGGGGCTAGCTATTGTTTGGAAATGGTCATTTATTACTGTATAATAAAACCTTAGTCATGAGACCCTTCAGATATATATCAGTGGGTCATATGCTTGGGGGATGATTGCCAACATGTATCTTGGGGGTAGAGATAAAGGAAGTTTCCAAAGGAATTTTTATGTTAAGTAGACTTACAGGATCCTGGGGATCAGGCTAAGATTGCCTTTTGCCCTTAATATTATTAACATTGAGGCAGTTGGGTTCCTAGAGGAATGTCACTCTGCTGTTTCAAGGACTTGTCAGTGGGCTGTAGATAGTAAGGACATTCAATTTTTCTTTTGCCTTTGTTTCCTACATCAGAAGTGATGTAGGATGCATTAACCTCCATCAAAGCAAATTACCACCTTTATCCGTGAAAGAGTTAAAGGGAGCCGACTTGGTGAAATAGAACCTAATGTAGTTTTTGGAGTCTGGAGTCAAGAGCCAAGAAAGAATTCTTGAGATGTCTTCGTGGTGGGGTTTTGGAATATAGGTGAAGTTCGGTGGGTTTAGGTCCCAAGCCGAAGACCAAAAAAGAATTCTTGAGGCGTCTTTGGTGCAAAATGGTGGTTTATTAAAGCACGGGGACAGGACCCGTGGGCAGAAAGAGCTGCTGCCCTGGCATTTGAGGGGTGGCTGATTATATACTATGGGGTTGGGGGAGGTAAGGAAAAGGGAAGTTTCAAAAGGATTTTCATATGTTAAAGAAGATTCACAGGATACTGGAGGCCTTGCCATGGTCAAGCCAAGGTTGCCTTTCCCTCTAGCAAGGCATTAACATGAAGATAGTTGGGAACTTCCTGGAGGAACATTACATTCTGCCCACTTCAAGTATCTGTCAATGGGCTGTAGATTATAAGGACATTTAATTGTATCTACATTTCTTTCTGGAAGCTAGAAATGCTTTGGTTCTTGTGGATCGCTAAGACATTTGTAAACTGAGGGAGACTCACGTCTTGCAGGATTGTGATCTCTGTAAGCTAACTATTTCTTATTACTTTCCTTAGCTTTAGGGCAGCCAGGAGTGCCTGAGGAATGTCACATAGATCCCATGTGGGGGGAGGGGTGTGGGGTTTCAGCTTCTGCTTTGTCCTCAGCCAGCCTTCTGTTCCCTCATCATTTGGTGCAAAAAAAGGTGATTTTATTAAAGCATGGGGACAGGACCCTTGGGCAGAAAGAGCTGCTGCACAGGGGTTTTGAGGACTGGCTGATTATATACTTGGGTGCTGGGGGAGGTAGTTGTCTATGCTAAAGAAGACTCTCAGGACACTGGAGGCCTCGCTATTGTCAAGCTAAGGTAGTTCTTCCCTCTAGCAAAGCATTAACATTAAGACAGAGGGAAGCTTCCTGGAGGAATGTTATACTCTGCATATCTCAGTATTTGTCAATGGGCTGCAGGTTATAGGGACATTTAATTTTATCTACATTTCCTTCTGTCTTTGTTTTCCACATCAGAACCTATAGCTTTGGGGTGGGGGAAGGAGAGAGGATGAGAGTTTTATCCTAGTAATTCATCAGTGAAGTGAGAACCAACTAAAGGGAAAGGGAAAGATGCAAAAGCAGGAATAGATGATCTTGTGCATGGTTCAGGTGAGGTGTCAGCTTCAGAACCTTCCAGACTATTTAGATCATGCTCAGATATAAATAGTAACCTATTAGATCATCACATAAAAATTAAACTGTCCACTCTGATGTACGTTTGCCAACCTGTCTAAGACTTAATAGTAAACTCTATTTGTAAATAGCTTCCATTAGACCTTGTTCCTCCTTACCCCTTTAGTTCAGGACAGAGGTATATTTGCAAATTCTGGCTAGTACAGAGGGACTGAAAGGCCTTTAATGACCTACACATTTGCAAATTGCCTATTCTGCTTTAAAGATGCATTCTAAGTGTGGCTTTCAAGAATACACATCACTCTCAGTGGGTCCTGTTGGTTTCATAATGAGGGCATTTCACAGATGCCTCTTTGAAAGAATCCATATTTTTAAGGCACTTACTGGTACAACTTTTGCCAGACATTCTTTCAACAATTATATTTTCAACTAAGTATTAACTTAAATTTTGTTTTCTCAATATAGATACTTTCAGGGAGATTTACATGTTCTCCTTTTCTGATAATGGTTGAAACTTTGTCTTAGATTTTTTACCCAATTCCTTGGCTAGTATTAGATATGTGTATTTTTTTCTAATGGGATACTAAATACATTTATATAAAATCAATTATAAAACTAATTGAGGGAATAAAGAGGATGATAAAACTAGTTAAAAAACACACATGAGAATAGGAATTTTATATAATCAGGTATCAAAAATGTATGCTGTGAGAGTATGGATGCTTTAAAAACCATACTATGTAATAAGCCATGCTGAGTAATCTAACTAACCCTTGGGTTATCTTTTCAACATGACAAACACACAAATCATAATAAGAACTCTAATTGTAAGAAGTGTGAAATGTCTTGGCCCTAAGGAATAGAAAACATAGTAAATGTAACCAAGTCATATTTCCCTGGAGAGTCAGAAGATAACTTAGTGGGCCTAGGCTCTCGCATGACATCAACAAATCACTTAAGTGGTTTTTTTTTTCCCCCTTATTTTCAGTTTTTAATATTTTTTTCTTAATAGTCATGTCATCTATTTTTGGAATTAAAATAATTCCTCCAGCGATATGCATAACATTGTGAAGTATTTTATAGTATATTTTATACCCTCTGTGTCATCGATTAACTCTTCATTCACATTTTAATTATCATGATTAGCAGGTGATAAGAACTGAAACCTGATTCTTTGTTACATAATAATCCTATGACAATTACACGGAAGACAATTCTGAATGACTCCCTTGAGCATTGAAGCTGACACAGTAAATGAAATGGTGAATTCAGGGCATATTGGTTGTTTGATTTTAATGAGTAGTGATCTTCAGTTGAAACATCTGCTGTAATGAAGTTGACATTTGCAATAATAACAGTATCAGCTTATTTTAATGTACATTATTACAATTGTTTCCACAATTTGGGATGCCACACTTGATGTTGCATGAATTGAGCTTCTTTGTACTACTCTGTAAAAGACTTAAAATAACTTGGTATACATCAGGAATAATAGAAAACGTATAGCTGAAAATATCCCTGGACAGGGTTCCCATTTGGAGATTAATTTGGGAGTTTTTGAAATTCAAATAAACCCCTGGCAGTATTTAGCTGAGGCTCAGTCACCTCTTGGCAGCTCTACTTTAATCAGATAAACATTTAGCACCTCTGTTTTAGATAAAGGGATTTTACATGGGTTGCTTTGGGACTGGGTAAGGATAGGTCTAGATGGGAGTATAAATGGGTGCATTTCCAACTCAGATTTACATCATGTGATCTAGTAACTATCAGCACAAAATAATTAAAGCGTGGAGTGTTCTGAAAAATCTCCTACTTTTGTGATAACATTCTCATGATGTCCAAATGTGGCAGAGAGTCGGAATCACTGTGAACTTTTAAAGAATAGATCTGTGGACCTACCCCAGACCTACTAAGTAAATATATAGGAGAAAGGAGGGAGAGGCAGAAAGTAGGGTGGGATCCATAATTTCAAAAGGTCTCTGCTGGGAATTATTGGCCTAGAGCTCTGGTGGCAGCCATCAGGAGGAGCGAGAAGTAGAGGGGGGCGGATAAAGGTACTGATTTTGGCTCCTGAGATTTTTCTCTTTAGCCCTGATGGTGAACAATATGTTTTTATCATTCTCTCAAACAGAGAGTTACCCATGTATGAGTTGGGGTTAGGCTGTTAACTATTTGGTCTTATATTCAACAAGGGAGTCCAATACCTTATAGTATAGTCTTATGCTTACAAAGGCACAACTAGTCCACTAATTAAGAAATTATGTTTCATGGAATATTTGCCATGGGCACACATAGCTAGGAAACTCTGTATGGCTAGTCTGTATCTCTTAACTCTTGGCAGGAGACCACTCTGTATGTTTGTTGAGGATTTCTAGTAGAGTGGTATGTTTTTCTGGAATAATGATTTACTGAGAACCTTTGACTAGAAAACTCACGCGTGCCATTAATGCAGGATGCACAGAGCCCGTCAGTCTGCCTGTGCTTGAACTACAGTCCCACCTCTCCTGGCTTTAGGACTTCAGTAAAGGCATGGAACCTCTGCTTTGTATCTGCCTCCGTAAATTTGGAATAATTATGGCAAATGAGCCCATAGTGTTGAAGTGAAGCTTAAGTAAGTTAATACATGTAAAATATTTAGTTTAGTGCCTGACTCATAGAAAGGCCTCACTAAATGTCAGCTATTATCAATCAAGGTGAATTAGGTAAAATTCTTACCTAGGGAACAATGATGTTATCCATTTCCATTGATTTCAAACCGCCATCTTGAATCTGTGACCACCGGGAAAGTCACTTTGCTTGCCTGTTGTTCCCATGTCCCTTACATTGTCCTCTGCTGCTTTGTAGTCATAGATTTACATATCTGGTGTATTAGTTTCCGTGGCTGCTATGATAAAATACCATATAATTTTCTCACAGTTCTGAAGGCTCAAAATCTAAGATCAAGGTGTTGGCAAATCTGGTTTCTCCTGAGGCCTCACTCCCTGGCTTATAGATGGCTGCTTTTTCCCTGTGTCCTCACATGGCCTTTCCTCTGTGCTTGGGCATCCCTGGTGTCTCTTCCTTTCCTTGTAAGGACACTGGACCCCTTGGATTAGGGCCCACCCAAAGGCCTCATTTAAATTGATCACTTCTCGGGGCGCCTGGATGGCTCAGTCCTTAAGCGTCTGCCTTCGGCTCAGGTCATGATCCCGGGGTCCTGGGATAGAGTCCCACATCGGGCTCTCTGGTAGGCGGGAAGCCTGCTTCTCCCTCTTCCACTCCCCCTGCTTGTGTTCCCTCTCTCGCTGTGTCTCTCTCTGTCAAATAAATAAAAAAAATCTTAAAAAAAAATAAATAAAATAAATTGATCACCTCTCTAAAGCTTTATCTCCAAATATAATCACATTCTGAGATACTGGGGGTTAGGGCTTTAACATATCACTTTGGGGTGGAGGTGGGGGTCCACTTTAACACCTTTTCCCACCACTACACATCATGGTCTAAATGGTGAGTTCTGTGAGCACATATATTGTATATTCTTCTTTTATATTTAATCACCAGAACCTTGTCATTAAGGGACTCTTGAGTGAGTATTTATTATAGATCTAAATGCATAAAAAAATCAGGTAGATGCATGAAAATTACTTTTGAAAAATCCCCACAGATGATTCTGATGCCTGGTCTCTGTAGAAAAGCCCTGAGTGAGGGCATATTTTTTGGAAAATCATTTCTGTTTTGTGAGATTTACCATTACAGAAATAGTGCATTCCCTGTTATAACTAGAGGTTTAGGATATTTAAAAAATGATAATGAATGTCTTCTTTGGAATATGTACAAATGTCAGAACAAGCTTGTCCCATTTACTAAGTTGATTCTTAAAGGCTTGAGCGATTCCCCAAGACCCATGGAGTGGCTAACCTTTCTGCTTGGACATATTCTGACATGTTGATGTTACTCTTTCTTTATGACACATTTACTTATCCAATCCCAAACAAATAGCACTTTTTGCGTTAGTAATGTAGGTCTGCTCCCCGACTTTATTTCCCATTTATTTATATAAAGATGTATGAAAAGGAGCAAGCACTGGACACTCCTTCTAAAGATATTTCATTAATTTGTGTACAGTTTTATTTTTATTTTTTAATCATAAGTGTTGGTTTCAAACCTTTGCCAGATTTTGAAATGTGAGTGTATTATATTGACTTTTAAAGGACATGCTCCAAGGTATTTGGCAAATTTCCAGATACAGTATCTTGGGAGGAAGCACTGAGATCTTTGCTAATGAGGAAGAGGAAGGGTGGATTATTTCTACACTGACAAATGAAGCAGCAAATTGCCAACAATCTCTAACCATTAAGATAGGAGAAGCCTACTGGAATGCTAGGCAGAATCACGGAGTGGACTTTTTTTTTTTTACTGCCATCAAAAAACTCTAGATAAGCCTTGGCAACCAAGACTTTGTGGATAGAGAAGCAGAAAGAGAAGTCAAAAGTTGTAAACATTTTTTTTTAAAGATTTTATTTATTTATTTGACAGAGAGAGACACAGTGAGAGAGAGCACAAGCAGGGGGAGTGGGAGAGGGAGAAGCAGGCTTCCCGCCGAGCAGGGAGCCCGATGCGGGGCTTGATCCCAGGACCCTGGGATCATGACCTGAGCTGAAGGCAGACGCTTAACGACTGAGCCACCCAGGCGCCCCAAAAGTTGTAAACATTTTTAAAGATGGTGAGTGAAGAACAGAGTGACAGCCTGTCACCACCTTAGCATCCAGGCTTGCTCTTCTTTGAAGAACACTTCGTGACCTTTTCCTAATTTCTCCCGGGTCCATTTCTTTCATTGACCTGCTCTCAGCTCTGTGCATCCTTAAGAAACAATCTGGAACTCATTCCTTCAAATGTTCCATGGACATTTCCCCATCCTCTAAACAACAACAACAACAACAAAAACAAACCCACAATAACTTCCCAGCCCTGTGACATTATCGTGCTTTCTCTACCTAGACAAGCACCGCATCCCCTCCAAACTTTATGGCTGTCTTGTGGCTTAATCCAGTTCTGCCCTCTGATGCCACAGTCTGCTCATTTCCCTCCATAAACCTGAATCCAGTAACACAGTGATCAACAAATATGTATGTGATGCCATATTCACTGAGTACATATTTTTGAGCACCTGTTTGTGTCAGCCACTGTTCTAGGCCCTGGGGATTCAGCTGTATACACCATGGAAAACAATCATCCCTGGCCTCCTGGAACATACTTTTAAAAGAGGAGGATGGAATAAACATGGTGAATCCAGAAAGGACGTGCAGTGTTTCAGATGGTGACATGTGCTATAGATAAAAATAAAACATGCTGGGGATAGGAAGTGAAGGGTCATTTCTAATAAGGCTGCGTGGGCAGACCTCATTGAGAAGAAGGTGAGGGAGTGGTGTGCAGGCTAAGAGGGAGAGGAGAGTTCAGGTGAAGGGAACAGCAGCACAGAGGTTCAGGGAGTAGAACCAGGGAGGAGGAGGGTGGAGACATGCTCTAGGAGATGCAGGGGCCAGATGGTGTTGGGTCTTGTGAGGAATTGAAAGGATTTTCACTTCAGCTGACATGATGTAATTCAGTATTGAGAAGGAGAAATCTGACTGCTGCACAGAAAACAGAGGAGCAAGTGGGGTAAGAGATAAACGTGAGAGTTACGGTGGAGATGGTATTTTAAGCCTTGAGACTGGATGAGATTGCTATGGGATTCTGAATTCAGAACATGTCAACTGGCCCACAACCTTTGTGGCCACTCTGCTAACAGGAATGTTACACAACGGGGAAAGGCATGGACCCTACCTTTGATTCAGGGAGGCTGAGTGGGTAGCCGTATTTTGTCCTTTCCTTCTTTTCTTTTCCTTTCTCTTCTCTTCTTTTCTTTTTTTTTAACTGTTTTTGGTCACCTCATGAAGTCTCTTACCCTGAGGTAGTGAATTAAAGTCGAGTCCTCACAAGTGAGAGTTCTGCCTGCGTTTTACCAAGAGGGGGGGGAGTAAATGGGGGAAAGGGGAGGAGGGGGCTTGTGCTCAGGGGGATCTGTTTGCAAAGGAGTACATATGGACATTAATTTCCTTAATTATCTGTACCTGTATATAGTTGGAGATCGTTGTGTACCCATTGTGTACTATTGTTTGAAATACTCTGGAAAAATCTTTAAAGTTTACTTAAAACTAGTTACAGAATTATCATATCAAAAATGGGTATTGCTTCTATGGAAATTGGTCTGTTTAGATTTTGTATCTTGATTCGGTTTGGGTGAACTTTATTTTCTTAAGAAATTTTCCATTTATGGGCTCCTGGGTGGCTCAGTCGGTTAAGCAACTGCCTTCGGCTCAGGTCATGATCCTGGAGTCCCGGGATCGAGTCCCGCATCGGGCTCCCTGCTCAGCAGGGGGTCTGCTTCTCCCTCTGCCCTCTTCCCTCTCGTGCTCTCTGTCTCTCATTCTCTCTCTCTCTCAAATAAATAAATAAAAATCTTTAAAAAAAAAAAAGAAATTGTCCATTTAATTCAAATTATTTAATTTACATACAAAGAATCCTGCAAAACAGTTGCTTTTGATGTTCCTTCCTTTTTATCCGTTGCTGGGCCTTCTTTTAATTTTATGTTTGCGTTTTTCTTTCCTTTTCTTGATACTAATAGCTTAAATTTTGTTGATTATAAGGTTATTCTCTACTAAAGAATGAGATAAATTTTTGATTTGCTATTTCTGCTGTTTTTATTCATTTTCTACGTCGTAATTTCTGACTTTATCTTAAAATTCCTTCTGCTTTTTAAATAAAGCTTTATGTTGTTTACATTTCTTTAATCATAGTTCTGTGTTCTTTTATAATACCTTGGTGTGACATTTTTATTCCTTTTTTTTATTAATACTTGTTTTTGAGGATGTGATTTTTTTTTTTCTGAGCACTGCTTTACCTGTATCCCATGGATTGTGAAGTGTACTGTTTTCATTATCAATGCTCTTAACATATTCTGTGATTTCATTCTGGATTTCCTATGAGATGCAAGAGTTACTTAAAAGAATAATTAAAAAGTAGTAGCCGGTATTTTATTTTTGTTCATTGCATTTCTAGGTGCATTGCCTTATGATTAGAGAATGTGTTGTAATATTTTCATCTTTAAAATTCATTGATGTTTTATTCTTGCCACTATATTTTTAAATTTTTTATTGTTATGTTAATCACCGTACATTACATCATTAGTTTTTGATGTAGTGTTCCATGATTCATTCTTTGTGCATAACACCCAGTGCTGCATGCAGAATGTGCCCTCTTTAATACCCATCAGCAGGCTAACCCATCCTCCCACACCCCTCCCCTCTAGAACCCTCAGTTTGTATTTCAGAGTCCATCGTCTCTCATGGTTCGTCTCCCCCTCCAATTTCCCCCCTTCATTCTTCCCCTCCTGCTATCTTCTTCTTCTTTTTTTTTCTTCCTTAACATATATTGCATTATTTGTTTCAGAGGTACAGATCTGTGATTCAACAGTCTTGCACAATTCACAGCGCTCACCATAGCACATACCCTCCCCAATGTCTATCACCCAGCCACCTCTTTCCCACAGTTTGGCTATTGTGGACATTGCTGCTATAAACATCGGGGTGCACGTACCCCTTCGGATCCCTACATTTGTATCTTTGGGGTAAATACCTAGTAGTGCAATTGCTGGATCGTATGGTAGCTCAATTTTCAACTTTTTGAGGAACCTCCATACTGTTTTCCAGAGTGGTAGCACCAGCTTGCATTCCCACCAACAGTGTAGGAGGGTTCCCCTTTCTCCGCATCCCCGCCAACATCTGTCGTTTCCTGACTTGTTAATTTTAGCCATTCTGACTGGTGTGAGGTGGTATCTCATTGAGGTTTTGATTTGGATTTCCCTGATGCCGAGCGATATTGCGCACTTTTTCATGTGTCTGTTGGCCATTTGGATGTCTTCTTTGGAAAAATGTCTGTTCATGTCTTCTGCCCATTTCTTGATTGGATTCTTTGTTCTTTGGGTGTTGAGTTTGATAAGTTCTTTATAGATTTTGGATACTAGCCCTTTATCTGATATGCCATTTGCAAATTTCTTCTCCCATTCTGTTGGTTGTCTTTTGGTTTTGTTGACTGTTTCTTTTGCTTTGCAAAAGCTTTTTATCTTGATGAAGTCCCAATAGTTCATTTTTGCCCTTGCTTCCCTTGCCTTTGGCGATGTTTCTAGGAAGAAGTTGCTGCGGCTGAGGTTGAAGAGGTTGCTGCCTGTGTTCTCCTTTAGGATTTTGATGGACTCCTGTCTCACATTGAGGTCTTTCAACCATTTGGAGTCTATTTTTGTGTGTGGTGTAAGGAAATGGTCCAGTTTTTGCCAATACCATTTGTTGAAGAGACTGTCTTTTTTCCATTGGACATTCTTTCCTGCTCTGTCGAAGATTAGTTGACCATAGAGTTGAGGGTCCATTTCTGGGCTCTCTATTCTGTTCCATTGATCTATGTGTCTGTTTTTGTGCCAGTACCATACTGTCTTGATGATGACAGCTTTGTAATAGAGCTGGAAGTCCGGAATTGTGATGCTGCCACCTTTGCTTTTCTTTTTCAACATTCCTCTGGCTATTCGGGGTCTTTTCTGGTTCCATACAAACTTTAGGATTATTTGTTCCATTTCTTTGAAAAAAGTGGATGGTATTTGGATGGGGCTTGCATTGAATGTGTAGAGTGCTCTAGGTAGCATTGACATCTTCACAATATGTGTTCTTCCAATCCATGAGCATGGAACGTTTTTCCATTTCTTTGTGTCTTCCTCAATTTCTTTCATGAGTATTTTATAGTTCTCTGAGTACAGATCCTTTGCCTCTTTGGTTAGATTTATTCCTAGGTATCTTATGGTTTTGGGTGCAATTGTAAATGGGATCGACTCCTTAATTTCTCTTTCTTCTGTCTTGTTGTTGGTGTATAGGAATGCCATTGATTTCTGTGCATTGATTTTATATCCTGCCACTTTACTGAATTCCTGTATGAGTTCTAGCAGTTTTGGGGTGGAGTCTTTTGGTTTTTCCACATAAAGTATCATATCATCTGCAAAGAGTGAGAGTTTGACTTCTTCTTTGCCGATTGGGATGCCTTTTATTTCTTTTTGTTGTCTGATTGCTGTGGCTAGGACTTCTAATACTATGTTGAATAGCAGTGGTGATAGTGGACATCCCTGCCACATTCCTGACCTTAGGGGGAAAGCTCTCAGTTTTTCCCCATTGAGAATGATATTCGCTGTGGGTTTGTCATGGATGGCTTTTATGATATTGAGGTATGTACCCTCTATCCCTATACTCTGAAGAGTTTTGATCAAGAAAGGATGCTGCACTTTGTCAAATGCTTTTTCTGCATCCATGGTAGGATCATATGATTCTTGTTCTTTCTTTTGTTAATGTATTGTATCGCGTTGATTGATTTGCGGATGTTGAACCAACCTTGCAGCCTGGGGATAAATCCCACATGGTCGTGGTGAATAATCCTTTGAATGTACGGTTGGATCCTATTGGCTAGTATTTTGGTGAGAATTTTTGCATCCATGATAATCAAGGATATTGGTCTGTAATTCTCCTTTCTGCTGGGGTCTTTGGTTTTGGGATCAAGGTAATGGTGGCTTCATAAAACGGGTTTGGAAGTTTTCCTTCCATTTCTATTTTTTGGAACAGTTTCAGAAGAATAGGTATTATTTCTTCTTTAAATGTTTGGTAGAATTCCCCTGTGAAGCCATCTGGTTCTGGGCTTTTGTTTGTTGGGAGAGTTTTGATGACTGCTTCAATTTCCTTAGTGGTTATAGGTCTGTTCAGGTTTTCTCTTTCTTCCTGATTCAGTTTTGGTAGTTGATACATCTCTAGGAATGCATCCATTTCTTCCAGGATATCTAATTTGCTGGCGTAGAGTTGCCCATAATATGTTCTTATAATTGTTTGTATTTCTTTGGTGTTGGTTGTGATCTCTCCTCTTTCATTCATGATTTTGTTGGTTTGGGTCATTTCTCCTTTCTTTTTGATAAGTCTGGCCAGGGGTTTATCAATCTTGTTAATTCTTTCAAAGAACCAGCTCCTAGTTTCGTTGATCTGTTCTACTGTTCCTTTGGTTTCTATTGCATTGATTTGTGCTCTGATCTTTATTAATTCTCTTCTCCTGGTGGGTTTAGGCTTTATTTGCTGTTTTTTCTCTAGCTCCTTTAGGTGTAGGGTTAGGTTGTGTACTTGAGACCTTTCTTGTTTCTTGAGAAAGGCTTGTATTGCTATATACTTTCCTCTTAGGACTGCCTTTGCTGCATCCCAAAGATTTTGAACAGTTGTGTTTTCATTTTCATTGGTTTCCATGAATTTTTTGAATTCTTCTTTAATTTCCTGGTTGACCCATTCATTCTTTAGTAGGATGCTCTTTAGCCTCCATGTATTTGAGTTCTTTCCGACTTTCCTCTTGTGATTGAGTTCTAGTTTCAAAGCATTGTGGTCTGAAAATATGCAGGGAATGATCCCAATCTTTTGGTAGCGGTTGAGATCTGATTTGTGACCTAGGATGTGATCTATTCTGGAGAATGTTCTGTGGGCACTAGAGAAGAATGTGTATTCCGTTGCTTTGGGATGGAATGTTCTGAATATGTATGTGAAGTCCATTTGGTCCAGTGTGTCATTTAAAGTCTTTATTTCCTTGTTGATCTTCTGCTTAGATGATCTGTCCATTTCAGTGAGGGGGGTGTTAAAGTCCCCCACTATTATTGTATTGTTGTCAGTGTGTTTCTTTGCTTTTGTTATTAATTGCCTTATATAATTGGATGCTCCCATGTTAGGGGCATAGATATTTACAATTGTTAGATCTTCTTGTTGGATAGACCCTTTAAGTAGGATATAGTGTCCTTCCGCATCTCTTTTTACAGTCTTTGGTTTAAAATCTAATTTGTCTGGTATAAGGATTGCCACCCTGGCTTTCTTTTGGTGTCCATTAGCATGGTAAATGGTTTTCCACCCCCTCACTTTCAATCTGGGGGAGTCTTTGGGTCTAAAATGAGTCTTTTGCAGACAGCATATCGATGGGTCTTGTTTTTTAATCCAGTCTGATAGCCTGTGTCTTTTGATTGGGGCATTTAGCCCATTTACATTCAGGGTAACTATTGAAAGATAGGAATTTAGTGCCATTGCATTGCCTGTAAGGTGACTGTTACTGTATATTGTTTGTGTTCCTTTCTGGTCTATGTTGCTTTTAGGCTCTCTCTTTGCTTAGAGGACCCCTTTCAATATTTCGTATAGGGCTGGTTTCATGTTTGCAAATTCCTTTAGTTTTTTTTGTCCTGGAAGCTTTTTATCTCTCCTTCTATTTTCAATGACAGCCTAGCTGGATCTAGTATTCTTGGCTGCATATTTTTCTCATTTAGTACTCTGAATATATCCTGCCAGTCCTTTCTTGCCTGCCAGGTGTCTGTGGATAGGTCTGTTGCCAGTCTAATGTTTCTACCATGGTAGGTTACATATCTCTTCTCCCGAGCTGCTTTCAGGATTTTCTCTTTGTCTCTGAGACGCATAAGTTTTACTACTAGATGTCGGGGTGTTGACCTATTTTTATTGATTTTGAGAGGGGTTCTCTGTGCCTCCTGGATTTGGATGCCTGTTTCCTTCCCCAAATTAGGAAGTTCTCTGCTATGATTTGCTCCAATATACCTTTTGCCCCTCTCTCTCTTTCTTCTTCTTCTGGGATCCTAGTTATTCTAATGTTGTTTCGTCTTATGGTATCGCTTATCTCTCCAATTCTGCCCTCGTGATCCAGTAGTTGTTTATCTCTCTTTTTCTCAGCTTCTTTATTTTCCATCATTTGGTCTTCTATATCACTGATTCTCTCTTCTGCCTCATTTATCCTAGCAGTTAGCGCCCCCATTTTTGATTGCACCTCATTAATAGCCTTTTTGATTTTGATTTGATTAGATTTTAGTTCTTTTATTTCTCCAGAAAGCGTTTCTCTAATAACTTCCATGCTTTTTTCAAGCCAAGCTAGTATCTTTAAAATCATGATTCTGCAATCTAGTTCCGACATTGTACTAATGTCCGTATTGAGTAGGTCCCTGGCAGTTGGCATTACCTCTTGTTCTTTTTGTTGAGGTGATTTTTTCCATCTTGTCATTTTGTCCAGAGGAGAATAGATGAATGAGAGAACAGAATGCTAACAGGGTAACAACGTCCCCAGAAAATATACTCTAAAGAAATCAGAAAAGACCTGAAGGTGGGGGAAAAGAAAGGGAACGAAAGAAGAAAGAAAAAACAGAAAAAAGATAAAGATAAAAACAAAAACAGACCAAAACAAAAAAAAGACCAGAATATGATCAAATATGATCAGGCTGGTGCATAGATCAGTGCCACTCACTAGATTTTGGGTGTATTTTGGTCTGTTAGATGAATGTGCCTCCCAAAATTTTAAAGAAAGAAATCTTATACATATACAAAAAGAAGGGTTGATATGATGAAGGGATGGAATATGACTGTAAAGATGAAAAGTATAAAAAATTTTATAAAAGGAATTGTTAAGAAGTTGTTTGAAAAAAGAAGAGAATTAAAAAAAAAAAAAGGGATAGAATGTGATCAGGCAGGAGACTAGAACAAAACCATATACTAGAGATTTAGGGTATATTTTGATCTGTTAGAAGAAACTGTATCTCAAAATTTTAAAGAGAGAACAACTTATATATATATGCCAAAAATAAGGGTAACTATTATGAAGGGATAGAATATGACTCTAAAAATGAAAAATAAAAATGGTTTTTAAAAAAGGGATTGATAAGATGTTGGTTGAAAAAGGGAAAAAGGAAAAATTAAAAAAAAAAACAGTTAAAGAAAAAATTAACTTTGAAAGACTAAAGAATCTTGGTGAAAAAGCCATGGATTCTATGTGCAGTATTCCCCTAGCGCTGGAGTTCTGCCATTCTCATTGATCGGTACACTTGGTCTTAGCTGGCGGTTATTGCTGATCTTCTTGGGGAGGGGCCTGTTTCCGTGGTTCTCAAATGTCTTTGCCGGAGGCGGAATTGCCCCGCCCTTGCTGGTCCGGGCTAAGTTATCTGCTCGGGTTTGCTCTCGGGAGCTTTTGTTCCCTGCAAGGTTTCCATACAGCTTTAGAGGATGAGAGTGAAAATGGCAGCCTCCCAATCTCCGCCCTGGAGGATCTTAGACTTCGGGCCCCGCTCCTCAGTGTGCCCCCAGAGAAAAGCAGTCAGTCACTCCCATCCCCCCGGTCTCCGGCCACACTCCGTGCTCACCCGACCTGTTACTGAGTGTTTTTATCTCTGGCACCCGACTCAGTGTGGAGTCTCCAAACCCAGCAGATCCCTGTGGTGTGCTCCTGCGCCGCTCCTCCTGGGGGAGAAGGGGAGTCTCCCCGGATCTGCCACTTGTTGGGTTCCTGCTGGAGGAGCAGTGGCCCGAATGTGCCGCGGATCAGGGTTTATGGCAACCCCGAGCTGAGAGCCCGCGCCTTGGCTCCATCTCTGCAGCTGTCTTCCCCACTCTGATACCTGGGAGCTCTGCCACACTCATGCAGCCCTGGACTTTCTGTGACTCCGAGGGTCCTGAGACCACAGTGTCCCACGAGGGTTCCACCCCCCACTTAGCCACTGGATCGACATCCCTCAGTGGAGCAGACTTCTAAAAGTCCTGATTTTGTGCTCCGTGGCTCTATCACTTGCCAGAAGTGGCTGACGGAGGACCACTATCCCGCCGTCTATCCTCCTGAATATCACCTCGGATTCACTTCTCCACACGTCCTACCTTCCAGAAAGTGATCACTTTTCTGGTCAGAGAGTTGTTGCTATTCTTTTCCTCGATCTCCTGTTGAGTTCGTAGGTGTTCAGAATGGTTTGATCCCCATCCAGCTGAATTCCTGAGACCAGACGAAAACCAGGTCTCCTACTCCTCCACCACCTTGCTCTGCCCACCTCATTGATGTTTTATTATGACCTAAAGTACAGTCTCTTTCAAATGATTAGTCCATAAGTACTTGGGAAAAGAGGTATTCCCTTTGTTTTAGAATTTCCCCTGCTGCCCACCTGCCTTCGCCCTTTCACACCAGTCCCCCAGGTAGAGAAATAACACTGTTTTATATTGTTAGTACAAAACATAGTACATTCTCCTATTTTCCTCACACCCATGCTTTGTTTACTCTCCGTTTGTCTGTCATTAAATATGTTTAGTTCCTACCCTCAATCTGCTTTTGCTGTTATTTCCCTGATACTCTCTTAGGTGGAAATTGTTTTTCTACCACTTTCTTCAGGAATGTTTCATGTTTAGCACAACATGTTACCTCACAATGGAAAGTCAGTTTTGGTAAAACTTCTTGAACCACTTTTTCTTTGAAGTTTTTATTGGTGTCATTCTCCTATATTTTGGCGTTGCAGGTCTTTATGGAGAAATGGGAAGTAAGTCTGATTTATTTTCCCATGTAAGTGATTCTGTCTTTCTGCTTGGCTGCCCCAGAGAGGTTCCTGGAGACCCAGACCTCACTTGCGTTATTCCGCTCTATCTCAGTGTTAGGGATGCTAGCCCATTTCCCTTGGTTACACTGTGTCCTTTCATTATGTAGATTCAAGTCTCCTTTTATCTTTTTTCTTCCTAAATAAATTAAACTCTTTATCTTCTTTCAATTATGGCCTCTCTGTGTAATTATGAATTTATACCTGCCTCCTCTGTTTGCCTAAACCGAGGCAGGTCTAGGGAGGCTGCCACCCTGTTGCAGCCCCTCCCTGGTTGTGAGGTCAGCCTTTCCCCTCTTTTCCAGAGGATCTCTCTCCTGCAGTAAAACTCTGCCTCCACAGGGCTGCTTTCTGATTCCTACCACTTTGTGGCCTTTAACTGTCCGAGTATCACCAACAAAATGAGCAGAAATAGTTTGTGTTTAATTTTCCTTCTCTCCTTGGTTGTTCTAGGATAGTTTTTTGGGGAGGAAAAATGTTGCTTTCGCAACTTCTTGTTCATGGCTGCTCCCTCAGAGAATTCTTGTTGTTCCATTCACTTTCCGTGCTCCTTCCTGGTAGTCGTGTTTATGTTGCCATGTGAAGAATGTATCTTGTCGAAATTAAAAAAAAAAAAAAAAATATATATATATATAGTCTTTTTAAATTTCTACTTAGTTTTTATTTATTTATTTAATTAATTTATTTATTTATTAAAGATTTTATTTATTTTCAGAGAGAGAGAGAGAGCACACGCAGGGGGAGTGGCAGGCAGAGGGGGAGGGAGAAGCAGACTCTCTGCTGAGCAAGAAACCTGATGCGGGACTCGATCCCAGGAACCCGGGATCATGACCTGAGCTGAAGGCAGATGCTCAGCTGACTGAGCCGCTCAGGCATACCTGGTTTTCACTTATTTTAAAGATTGCCCACTAGGGGATAGCCCACCTATAACCAGAACATCTGAAGAAATGAATAAGGACCAGTTAAAGCAGCGAAGAAAGAGGCATTTACCTCAAGATACAGTATCATCAGAGAATAGGTTGATTTAGTAAATAGAGCAAAACAGTAATTTGCATATTGGTTTTTCTGAATAGCAAGAAAAAAAAATCTTTGTGAAATTGAAAAATCTGTTTGACACTTACTCCTAATAACAGGAAATATATGCAGATATATATTTTTTCAAAACATTGTAACTCCTTACCATCTGAGAATAAATTTTAAGAAATGGGAGTCGGTGTCACGAAGCTCTAATCACTTGAGGAAAAAACACTCAATAAATCAGATGTTAGAAAATTGTATTAGAAAAAATTGTATTAGAAACCCTTCATATGCTTTTCATATTTGTGTTACATAGCTTTCTGAGATCTTTATTTTTAAATTATTTATGCAGTATTACATATAATTTTTATAGTAAATTGATTGCCTGTTGAGTCATTCTTTGTTTTGTTGTTCTCAAATTTTAGAAAAAAATTATTTGTGAATTGTGGAGTTTACTCTTCTGCCTCAGTAGAAGTTGGACTGGGGTGGCTTTTCACTAGTACTGAGTGTCAGTGATCAGGTCCAAACACTAGCACAGAGTCCATAGCTTTCCTAGGCTTGCTTAACAGTAATGGGGAGCTATCATGGATTGTAGTCTTTGGCTTTTTCTGTGTTACAGCTTATCTCTTTCATCAAATTTTAAATTTCCAGAGGCAAGGACCATATTATATTTGCTTGTCTTTTGCTCCTGCACTTCCATCTACCTCAGAATACCCAATACAACCATGTGCACATACAAAATGTATTCGCCATAGCTCTTTAAATTACAAGAAGCAGAAAGCCAACTCAAACTGGCTTAAGCAAAAAAAGGGAATTTCTTGGATCAAATATTTGTGAATTACTGGCATTAACTTTGGCCTCAGACATGACCTAATCCAGGTGCTTAAACTAGATTCAAACATACTGAATCTGTCCCTCAGTCTTTCTAAGTTTGCTTCTTTTTCTTAACTTGTTGAACAATTGCTAAGTGAAGAGAACTCACTGAATTATTCAACAATCATTAAGCAATTCTTCCTGAGTTTACTTCATTGAGTAGGCTGCATCAGTCTTACATTCTACCAGCTTAGCAAACGTAATGGAACGAGAGTACCTCTTAATAGTGCCACAAAGGTCTTAGGAGTAACACTTGTCAGACTCTCTTTGGTTGCACACCATTTCTTAAACCTACCACACTGACTATTGGGATGTAGTGTGGGTTGGCCAACCTTAGTCAAAGCCTACACCCAAAGTATGAAAGTGTGTGTGTATGTGTTTGTGTGCCCATGTATATGTCTGTAAGGGCTGCTTTACCCCCACTTGAGCCATGTGGCTTAAATGTAGTAGTATTGTGGCTTCTTAGAAGCCTATTAGGTGGTTCTTACTAAAGAAAGAATTCTGGGCAGATAAAAGCATACTAACTACGATTGCCTCTTTTACACATATGTGTGTATCTGTGTGTGTGTGCGCACACCTGTGTATGTGTGTATATCGTGTATATATACACGATAATAATATTGGAGGAGGAGGAGATTCTTCCTCTTATTATTATTATTTTAAAGATTTTATTTATTTGAGAGAGAGTGTGCACGAGGTGGGGGGGAGGGGCAGAGGGAGAAGCAGACTCCCTGATGATCACAGAGCCCGACATGGGGCTCAATCCCAGGACCCTGAGATCATGACTCGAGCCAGAGGCAGACACTTAACTGACTGAGCCACCCAGGCACCCCTAGTCTCTTTATTATTATCTAGATCTCACTTTGGCATTTTGTGTAAGTCAGGATAGACAGAAATAATGCTGTAACAAATATTCTAATATTTCCAGGGGCATAACACAATAAAAAAGTTTGTTTCTTACACAAGCTCTGAGTGCAACATGGGTCTGCTTGTTGTGGTCACTCAGAGGTCCAGGCTGAGGTTCCACCACAATGCAGCTGCCTGCACCATCACCTGGGAGGGAAGTGGGAATGTTAGAGGTCCTTGTCTTGGCATCCGTGGTCGGGCCTGGAAGTGGCACCTGCTGTTTACACTCACATCTCTTTGGCCAGAACGAGGGGTATATGGTGCCCGACAGTGAATGGGCTAGCACGTTCAGAATTCTGTGTGCCTTGGAGGAGAGGGGAAGGCAGCGCTAGTGATGACTGTTCCCCTGATCCACAGACCATAAGAATATCCTAATACTCTGAAACCCCCTATGACTATGAGCCACTTCTTTGCTCAACATTTATTGAGCACTTACTGTATGTCAGGTATGGTTCTTGTTGAGCAAAGAAGTGTTTTCTAGTATGTATGCTTGGCTAGCCAGATGGGATGTGAGGACCAACCCTTAATTCTGGAGTATGTACCTAAGCATGTGTGCCTTGAAATCTGAGCTGCTTAACCTCACAGTAACCCCGGGAGTTAGGGGGCATCTGCTGTATGAATCTCCATCATTGCCCCATGTACAACAGTGAGCGAAGACGGGGGGATTTCATGGCAACTTTGAGGTGTGTATCAGTTACTATGACTGGATAATGAGTTACTCAAAAAGTATAGCCTGAAACAATAGTTATATATTATCTATCATGATTTCTGTGATTTTGGAATGATTTTGGAAGCTTTGCGGGGCAATTCTTGATCTGGATATTTCATGACAGATGTTAGTGGGCTGCAGTCATCTAAAGGCTTGACCGAGGTGGGAAGATTCACTACTGAAGTGGTTTAATCATGTGGCTGGCACGTTGGTTCTGGTTGCTGGCACTGGGCCTCAGTTCTTCTCTATTTGGGACTCTCCGCAGGATTGTTTGAGGGTCCCCATAGCAGGATGGCTGGCTTCTGCTAGAGTGAGCTATCCAAGAGGCCAAGAGGGAAGCCATACTGCTCTTTATGATCTAGCTTCAGAAGTCACACACATTGCCACTGCCACCATATTGTAAGAATCAACCTGGGGCCAGCCATACTCAGTTATGAGAAGGGATTTTACAAGGATGTGAACACCCCAGGGAAGGTGTGCTTCACTGAGGGCCATCTTGAAGGTTAGCAACAACCCCCGGCTGCTTCTGGGTAGGACATCTTTTTCTACAATAATGAAATTACATAGATGAGTTGATTGAGGTAATGCATCTCTGAAACGAACCTTCAACATTCTTAAATTCAGATGCTTCTTTGTTAACTTTTTGCCACAAGCAGACATTACGGCCAATGAAGGAAGCAACCACTGACATTCAGTCATATATCAGAGGGCCACATACAGCATGCAGTGTCCAATCGATTACCCAGGAAAACGGGGTGCAAATGCTTTTTATTAAACTTAAGACATATAACCCACTTAAAAGTGTTTTATCATAACTTCAGTAACATCTATAGTTTGCTTTTCTATTCCCTTAAATGATTTGCTTTATTTCTTGTGTATAGAATTTACACTATATTGGACAGTTCTCAGTAAGTTACTTTTGTGAAAGTAAAATGTGTTTCTTTTGTGAAAGCAAAATGAGTATATTTCCCTGGGACTTCATGAGATAAGGTTTTGGGGTATATCACAAATGCCATCATTTTTGTAGGGAAGCATTTTATCTATAATGACTGTCCCAAATGTTACGTCCACCAAGAAAAAAAAATCTAATGCTGCATTGACTACACTTAACATGGCCTGTCTTGGAGTAGTGACTAAGTCAATCTGTCAGAATTCCACCGAATACTCAGGTAACCTTAAAAATGTTTGAGTTGGTGGTTGCTCCATGATAAGGATAATTTAGAAGAATGCGTATTTCTGTATCACACTCTAAGCTCATAAAAACATTATTTATTTTGGGCAAGGACCTTTTTAAGGGGAAGCCCATCTCTATCTCACTGTGAAGTTAACTCCTAGAGTAGCAGGGGGCTTTTATGAATTGTACCTTCTCATATAAACTACATAATGCTTACAGTCCTAGGATTAAAAAAAAAAAAAAGGGGCGCCTGGGTGGCTCAGTTGGTTAAGCGACTGCCTTCGGCTCAGGTCATGATCCTGGAGTCCCGGGATCGAGTCCTGCATCGGGCTCCCTGCTCGGCGGGGAGCCTGCTTCTCCCTCTGACCCTCCCCCCTCTCATGTGCTCTCTGTCTCTCTCATTCTCTCTGTCTCAAATAAATAAATAAAATCTTAAAAAAAAAAAAGATTCATGAGCAAGTATATTCTCATCACTATGATTCAAGGAATAGTCTTCATTTTTTTTTTTTTTTAAGATTTTATTTATTTGAGAGTGAGAGAGAGAGAGCATGAGACTGGGGAGGGTCAGAGGGAGAAGCAGATTCCCTGCTGAGCGGGGAGGCCGATGCCAGGCTCCATCCTGGGACTCCAGAATTTTGACCTGAGCTGAAGGCAGATGCTTAACCAAATGAGCCACCCAGGCACCCCACAAGGAATAGTCTTCACTATTCACATAACAATTTGTTAATAATATGTAGGAATAGGAAATTTAAGCATTCAAGTTACAACAAGGGAAAACAAAATATATTGGAAACTTTTGAAAATATATAGTGATTTTGCTAACAATTCTAAAAAATATACCTTTCAACATTATATTGACTGTGTAAAAAAACTTCAGGGGCACCTGGGTGGCTCAGTCATTAAGCATCTGCCTTCGGCTCAGGTCATGATCCCAGGGTCCTGGGATCGAGTCCCGCATCAGACTCCCTGCTCCGCGGGAAGCCTGCTTCTCCCTCTCCCACTCCCCCTGCTTGTGTTCCTGCTCTTGCTGTCTCTCTCTCTCTCTGTCAAATAAATAAATAAAATCTAAAAAAAAAGAAAACAAGAAAGAAAAACTTTAAAAGGCTTCCAAGTAAACTGTTCAATGTATCACATATCTTTAAAAATGTATTAGTATCAAAATGACTATATAATGATTATATATGAAAAATAAATACGGTTTAGTGAGCAACTAATATTCTTTAATCTGAGTTAACAGTATATTCAATTTTTCTAATAGGATTCTTTTAGAAGTATTTTTAAAGGATATTTTTCTAAGTAATAGTAGTAAGCTGATTAATAGCTATTTTTTAGGAGAAAACATTATGGTTTTTATGATGTTCCCAGGGTTATAAAACTATTTTCAGTAAAATATATATGTATGTCTCCAAATAAATTGACTAGATAAAAATCCTGGTATTTACTCTCTCACCACAGTGTCATGCTGAATGCCTTTATCTACTTTAGGAATTTCGTGAAGATTGTCTAGATTCTACATTATGACATTTCCAGTTTAGTGGGAGTTGATAGTATCATGTAGGAGTAAATAAGATCGTATATAGAAAGGTTTATCTTTATTGTTCTGTTGATGGATTCGTATTCACAGATTAGTCTGAAGCCTAGAATGTCTTTCTTGTGTTCTGAGAATTTCCTAGCCCTGGCCAGCATCAACTCGTTATCTAGTTCACCTTAAATGGTGGCGCATAATCTTGCTCCTTCCGTCTCCTGGAAATGGGAGCTAGCTTGAGGAGGAGAAGAAATCATGTGAAACACACAGTCAGAGCTTGAATTACTCTCCGTGGAATTGCTGCATGTGGAAGCCTTTATCCTTGATGTGCTCGAGATTCTGGATCAAGTACAGGGTCAGAGAAAGCTCAGCAGTAGGTCTGAGTCTGATAGGATCCTAACCATTGAAGCCCAACATTCATGTGGTATGTGTAACTGTCCTCCAAGGTGTATTCATAAATACAAGTATCTTTACAGGTAATAGAGACACAGAGCAAATTTTCCTCGGAATTCTATTTTGAGTCTAAAATATATAGAGAAGTATTGCAAGGAGCTCTGTGACCTCAGGGTATCATTAGGCCTTAGGCCAAGCTAAAGACTTAGAAATAGTGGCTGTAACCACCCTATCACATGACAGGCAAATGTTGGACTTGACGGATCCATGTGCCTTACTGTATCAGCGGTTTGCCTTGTTCACCTGTGTACAGTATACTTTATAGTCCTGTAAGTAGCAGCACATGATCTTGCTCGAACAAGACTATGCATCTACTGTACTGGACTTGAGTGAGAGAAAGTTTAATTTAAGACATGCAAGTCATTATACAGAGATGGATGCCCAAGATGAGCAAAAATGGCATGAGATGAAGAACCCCAAACTGCTGAAAGCAAAAGGAGCTCCTCTGAGCTACCAGAAAGGCTATGTGTGATCTTGATGAGGAGATCGTTATCTGTGAATACCCACAATAGCTAGCTGCAGAGAGCTATAGCGTATAAAAATGCAAACAGCAAGTGCATGAAAGCATATTTTCAAAAAGAAGTTAGGCATATTACTTTCCTTCTATGGGATCAGTAATGAAAAGATAACAAAGAAATTTGTGTACTAATCAATAGCAACCAAAATAAAAAAAATGTAAAATGATAGCATTAAGTGAAAGATGTTACAGGCATAGAGTGCTACTGTGAAGATATACAGACTACCTAAAATCCATAATCCTAGCCAAATGTGCTATTTAAATTCTAGAGCTGTCGATATTTATTCACAGGAAAAAATATAATGTATTGGCCTTTTAGAAACAATGCACTAATCTTAGGTTAGCACTAACCTAAGATTTTTTACAAATATGGAAAAAAGTGTGAGCCTCAGCATGCCTGGGTGGCTCAGTCGGTTAAGTGTCTGCCTTCGGCTCAGGTCATGATCCTGGGGTCCTGAGATCGAGCCCTGCATGGGGTTCCCTACTCAGCAGGGAGTCGGCTTCTCCCTCTCCCTATGCCCCTCCCCATGCTTGTGCGCTTGCTGTCTCTCTCTCTCTCTGTCAAATAAATAAATAAAATCTTAAAAAAAAAAAAAAGTGTGAACCTTGCTCCATTCAATACTTCCAGGCAGGGTGTCAGGAAGGCTACGTGAAGGGGGCCTGGACGTGGTGCCATGTGGTAGCCTAGCTGTCGATTACACATAGTAAGAAAATGATCTTCCATAATAAGCTCATACTGCAAATTTCACAGTCCACTGGAAATAACTATTTAAATGTTTTTAGTTCTACATCTGTGCCCACTAAAGTAATTTTTACATGAGTTAACAGGGAAGGTTTACTGGAATATCCTTGGAATTCTAACATTTTAAAAAGGGAATTAATAAATCTAATATTTAGAATTAGAAGGAGATGCCTATGGTACTTATTAAATACTGGATTTATATTGAAAGTAATCTCTGCTTTTTTATTTATTCTTCCTCAAAAGTGTATTTGGTACTTAACTTCTGTTTTTGTAGAATTGAATACACTCTACTGTACAATTTTGTACTATCTCTACCATTGAAACAGCATTAAAATTTAGTCTTAGGAATTTTTTTTTTCATAAATAAATAATACAATCGTATGGTTAATATACCCTAGCAGTTTAATCATGCGTTTGGCATCTCCATCCAAAAGAGGTCAGAGCATTTGGAAGAACAAATATAAATGAGATTTTTAAGAAAATTAGGCATGAGCAGATTTTTGCTGTTTTTCATTATTTGAAATGATAGATTTAATTTTTTTTTTTTAAAGTGTAATTTTAAAAACAAAGAGAGTAATCGTTAAGATTTTGGAGTCAGAATGAGATTCTTTCCAACATGTTACATAAGATCTCATGAGATTAAAGAAGTTTCCAGCATTTATGGGAAATGTACATTTGTGAGATTCGGCCTCCTTTCTATTATCAAGCCCTTGAGTTAACCAAACATTACTACTTTAATGACAGATTGCTCTTCCAAAGCTTAGAAAAGCAGGTGAGTCTTTTTTTTTTTTTTAAAGATTTTATTTATTTATTTGACAGAGACACAGTGAGAGAGGGAACACAAGCAGGGGGAGTGGGAGAGGGAGAAGCAGGCTTCCCGCCGAGTGGAGAGCCTGACGCGGGGCTCGATTCCAGGACCCTGGGATCATGACCTGAGCTGAAGGCAGACGCTTAACGACTGAGCCACCCAGGCTCCCCAAAGCAGGTGAGTCTTATAAGCAGACAGTCTTATCTTGGTCCTGCATTGAACAAGAAAGCCATATAACAAAATGGTCCTAAAAAAAAAAAATAAACAGAAAGGAAAAATGGTTGCCTTCACCCCATTACTACATAACACTGCCATTTTATTTTCAGAGTAAATAAGCCAGCACAACAGTATTTTTTTGAAGTCTTTGGTTTTCTTTCAAATGGTAAAATTTCCATCCAGTGAGTTTCTGGCTTCTGTCCACTGTGGGGACTCAGGCAGTATCCTGTAGGTATTTCCCTTTCATCTCGAGGTCCTGGTAACATTTCCTTCTTGACACTGGTCCACGATGGGACCTTTATGGATGGGAACCCACCGCAGAGGAGTATCATCACCCTAACAATTTGGGTCCATGGAATGTGGTTCCATTTGATTCTCTCCACACAACTTTGGCAACATTAGTCAATAGAAGACATGACAGTAGCTCTCTGCCCGCCATCCCTGGTAAGACTGTGCCTCTTTCAATTGTTATAAGCAGGACGTGGCAGGGGATGTAGCTTTCTGTGGTCAGTGAGAGGCGATCTCATGAAACTAGAGGGATAGAAGACGAAACAAAGGTCAAACTCCAGTTCAGAGAAGCACTGCAATAAAGCTACACATGGGACTGTTATTCTAGCATGAAGAATGGTGTAGGAAGTTCAGAAAATGAAGTTTGTTTGGGTTTGTATTAAGTAGCAGGAAAAGCTTTGGAATCAGATAGGCCTATATGTGAATGCCAGTGTTACCGCTTAATAGCAGGATAATGTTGGATAAGTGACTTACCTTCTCTGAGGTTCTGTTTCCTAATATGTAAATTGTGAATAATAATATCTAGTTTATGCAGTAGGGAGGGAGCCTTTTGCTTTGGAGTTACCTTTGGACCTAGAGTCAAATCTTCTAGGGTCAGGCTCAGAGCAGCTGCAGCTGCCCCAACCTTTCTGCGTGCCAGGTCGGGGAAGTCCGCATTTACCGTTCGTTTTCTCACTGGGTTGGGGGGGCCCACCCTCTGGCCTTTCTCATCAGCACAGGGACGTTGCTGGGGATCCCTAATTGCCACTTGCAATAAAAATTGAAAATGGCGGGTGCCTGGGTGGCTCAGTTGGTTAAGCGTCTGCCTTCGGCTCAGGTCATGATCTTGACGTAGTTTTGGAATATAGGTGATGTTCAGTGGGGTGGAGTCTGGAGCCGACGACCAAGAAAGAATTCTTGAGATGTCTGTGGTGCAGAATGGTGGTTTATTAAGCAGGACCATGGGCAGGAAGACCTGTGGTCTTGAGGAGTGGCTGATTATATACTTAGGAGTTGGGGAGGTAAGGACAATGGGGGTGTCCAGAAGGACTGTCATATGCTAAAGACTCTCAGGACACTGGAGACCTGGTTATTGTCAGGCCAAGGTTGTTTTTCCCTCTAATGAGGCACTAACATGGAAGACAGTTGGGAGTTTCCTGGAGGAATGTTAATATTCCTCCTATCACAGGTCCTTGTCAATTGGCTTCCAGCCTCCCTCAATTTCATGGAGGGGAGGGTGATGTTAGGGCTTCAGGAAACTGAGTTATAGGTCTCTGGAAATTAGGTTATTGATAAAGTGTCTTCCTTGTAAATCACTAGGACATTTGTAAACTGAGGGAGACTCCTGTCCAGCAGGACTGTGATCTCTATCCATTAACCATTTGTTTTTCCTTTAGGGCAGCCAGGAGTGCCTGAGGAATGTCACACATATCACAAGCTGGGGGGGGGGGGACGCGGGGCTGTAGGGTACCAGCTTCTGCTTTGTCCTCAGCTAGCCTTCTGCTCCCTCATCAGTCTCAGGGTCCTGGGATCGAGTCCCACATCGGGCTCCCTGCTCAGTGAGAAGTCTCCTTCTCTCTCTCTCTGTCTCTCTCAAATAAATAAATAAAATCTTCAAAAAAAATTGAAAATGGAACTTTCCTTGTATGATGTGTCTTGAGAACCTGGACACAGGGGCTGGAGGGTAAGGTATCTGGCAGATTTGGGGTGCTTTGTCCAGGTGCCCAGGCCTAGCCCTGTGCTCCCCAGCACTGCCTTCTCCTTTGCTCCCACCACACTGAAACCTAGCTCGTCACCACTGTATTCCCTCCCCTGGGTCTGATCAAAGCACATGTTCATTCAAGAATTAAATTAACTTGAGTACCTCCTAAAATAGCACCCCAGTCACTGTTGTCTAAATGGATTTCCCTAAATTCTCTGCTATACAGAGAATATAATATAAAAAGAAGATTCTTGTGTTCTGACTCCATCTCCCCCGCTGGACTAAACGCTTTAGAGGGGCTTGTTTGTCACATCCACTGCTGTGCTCAGCACTCAGAGAAAGTCTGGCGAGGAACTGGCCTGGACTTAGTACCTTTGGAGGAATGAATAAATGCTTCTACTAAGCCAGGGACCAGTCTTGATTAAGTTTTCCTCCCATGTGGGTTTACACCTGACTCATTCTTCCCTGCTATTCCTGGCAATCAAATTAAGACGTAGCATTCTAAAGATACTTAGATCGCATTTCAGATGCCATGCTTGTAGAGCTTTGATGTTGCTATTGATTTCACTTTTAAGTCTCCAGTTCATGCCTTGGGCTTTGTGGTAGATACTTTGGCTCATGAGCTTAGGGACTATTTGAAGACACAAAATCTTTGAGTGTGTGTGTGTGTGTGTGTGTGTGTGAGAGAGAGAGAGAGAGAGTGGGAGGTTATGGGAACATTAGATCATTAATTTTATTTTCTTCTTACCTCTGTCAATTCCTCTGTGTGAATCACAATAACATTTATACTGACTTTCTCATAATAAAGTTAGAGGATTTGTGTTTATAAACAGCTCCAGAAATATCATTAAGAAAAAAAAAAAAACCCTTTCATTTAGAACAATAACCTTTAGCATAAAAAGTTATCACAAACTTCCAATAAACATTGGTTTGGGAAAATAAACACAGAATAAAGTTTTTTGTTTATTTTTTGTAGTTCTGAATTCTTGGATTTTCAATTCTTATTTTTCTTTATGTACTTAAAAAATGTTTATTTCATTCGTACCATCCTTTTAAAACTTTTCTTTTTGTGCATATTTTATAATGTGCACACCAGTATTGCAATACCTATGTGTGACTTACCAATAAATAAACA
Source organism: Neomonachus schauinslandi (assembly GCF_002201575.2). Classification (NCBI taxonomy): domain Eukaryota; kingdom Metazoa; phylum Chordata; class Mammalia; order Carnivora; family Phocidae; genus Neomonachus; species Neomonachus schauinslandi. Next base: position 6,429,134 of record NC_058410.1, read on the forward strand.
ACCTGAATGGGGTGCTTGCTCAAATGGACATTTTTAAAAACTTTTAAGTTTATTTATCTTTAAGTAATTTCTGCATCCAGTGTGGTGCTTGAACTCATGACCCTGAGATCAAGAGTCATATGCTCTTATGCCTGAGCCAGCCAGGCTCCCCTGAAGTTTTTATTTAAATTCCAGAGTAGTTAACATGCAGTGTAATATTAGTTTCAGGTATACAATATAGTGATTCAGCACCCATACAATACCCAGCAAGTCCACTCCTTCATCCCCATCACCGATTTCCTCCATCCCCCTACCACCTCCCTTCTGGTAACCATCAGTTTTTTCTCTCAAGTTATGAACTTGGTTCTTGGTTTGCCTCTCTGTCTTTCTTTTTCCCCCTTGCTTATTTGCTTTGTTTCTTAAATTCCACAATATAAGTGAAATCATATGGTATTTCTCTTTCTCTGACTGATTCATTTCACTTAGCATAATGCTCTTTAGCTCCATCCATGTCCTTGCAAATGGCCAGATTTCATTCTTTTTTATGGCTGAATAATAGTCCAGTGTGTGTGTGTGTGTGTGTGTGTGTGTGTGTGTACATATCACATTCTCCTTGTCCATTCATTAATTGATGGACACTTGGGCTGTTTCCATAATTTGGCTCTTGTAGATCATGCTGCTGCAAACATAGGGGTGCATGTATCCCTTTGAATTAGTGTGTTTGTATTCTTTGGGTGAATACCCAGTAGCACAATTGCTGGATCTTAGAGTAATTCTATTTTTAACTTTTTGAGGAGCCTCCATACTGTTTTCCAGAGTGGCTGCACCAGGTTGCATTCCCACCAACAGTGCAACGGAGTTCACCTTTCTCTACATCCTCACCAACACCTATTGTTTCTTGTGTTGTTGATTTTAGCCGTTCTGACAGGTGTGAGGTGGTATCTCATTGTGGTTTTGATTTTTCATTTCCCTGATGATGAGTGATGTAGAGCATCTTTTCATGTGTCTACTAGCCATCGGTATGTCTTCTTTGGAAAAAGGTCTATTCATGTCTTCTGCCCATTTTTAAATTGGATTATTTGTTTTTTGGGTGTTGAGTTTTATAAGTTCTTTATATATTTTGGATACTAACCTTTCATCAGATAGGTCACTTGAAAAGATCTCCCATTTTGTAGGTTGCATTTTGGATTGTTGATTGTTTCCTTTGCTGAACAGATGCTTTTTATTTTGATGAAGTCCCAATAGTTTGATTTTGCTTTTGTTTCCCTGGCTTCTGGAGACATATCTAGAAAAATGTTGCTATGGCCAATGTCAGAGAAATTACTGCTTATACTCTCTTTTATGGTTACAGTCTCACATTTAGGACTTTAACCCATTTGAGTTTATTTCTGTGTATGGTGTATGAAAGTGGTCCAGTTTGATTCTTTTGCATGTAGCTGTCCAGTTTATCTAAAACTATTTTTTGAAGAGGCTATCTTCAAATGGACATTTTAATAACATTCCTAATCACAAATACAGGGTAAAAAGCACTTATTTCACTTAGAAAAGACATGACTTCTGCCCTGGAGAAATAACTTAATATAATATTATCATACTTACATATTCTATATTTATTTGAGGGTAATTTTATCCAGTATATGTCTGCTAATTAGCAAGCATTAATGCCACAAAAAAGTTTAGTTTGAGTTTAGAACTCTAAAATCATACCTTAGACTTTGACTAGAATCTCAGTATAATCTGTATGTCTTCTTCTGTTTTTTTAAAATATTTTATTTATTTATTTGAGAGAGAGAGAGTGGGGAGGGGCAGCAGAGGGAGAGGACAAGCAGACTCTGCGCTGAGCGCAGAGCCCGACGTGGAGCTTGACCCCATGGCCCTGAGATCATGACCTGAGCGGAAATCAAGAGTCGGACACTTAACCATCCAGGTGCTTCTGCATCTATCTTAGTCTCTCTGTCTCTCTTTCTTTCACACACACACACACACACACACACACACACACACACCCCATGCAGACAGATGGGGGACGAGCACAGTGCAGGCATGCTGATTAGGACAGTCTTGTGGGTGCCAGGATAACAATAGGTACAGAGTGTTCTAGAAGCAGAGAGGGCACTTAGCACAGTCTAAGGTGCATAAGAGAATTGCCAGAAGAAGACTGAGACAGAGAGCCCACTTCTCAGAAGCACTAGTGGAGTTGCTGTTATTTTCATTTTGTGGCAGGAACACAAGCCGCAAAACAGTAGGTGAAAATATTTAATTCATGTAACATTTATTTGCAGATTAAAAAAAAAACAACACCTGTAGAGGTTTGGTTTTTGTTTTTGTTTTGTTTTGTTTTTCCTTTACTAGAGTTTAATTTATTTAAGTCAGGCAAATATTTAATGCTTGAGAGTCACCAGGAAATAGTTATCAAATATTGATATGTATACTATATCTTCGTGGGACACATTTTAAAATCAAATTTAATCAGTAGATTAAAGTAGTAATTTACAGGGACACCTGGGTGGCTCAGTTGGTTGGGCGTCTGTCTTCGGCTCAGGTCATGATCCCAGAGTCCTGGCATGGAGCCCTGCATTGGTCTTCCTCCTCAGCGGGGAACCTGCTTCTCCCTATCCCTCCCCTGTTCCCCTGCTCATTCTCTACCCCCTCTGTAAAATAAATAAAAAAATCTTTAAAAAAAAGAAATAAAGTAGTAATTTATAGACATTGTTTTCCCCAGTGTTGTATGGAACTTGTTATTCTCAATAGGACACAGGGAACTATTTTTTTTTTACTTATCTTTATATAAAATTTTAAGATACTTTTTGAGAAACTTTTGAACCTCAAATTTATTTTTTAGTAAGAAAAATTGAGTAAAATTCAAGTTTGTTTTTATTTATTTTTTATTTTTTTAAAAGATTATTTATTTGAGAGAGCGAGAGAGCAGAGCAAGCACATGAGTTGCGGGGAGAGGCAGAGGGAGAGGGAGAAGCAGGTTCCCCACTGAGCAGAGAGCCCACCGTGGGACTTGATCCCAAAACCCTGGGATCATGACCTGAGCTGAAGGCAGGCAGTTAACCAACTGAGCCACCCAGGCATCCCTCAAGTTTGTTTTTAAAAGATTAGAAAAATAATTTCCTTCTGTTCAGAAAACAAGATATCGTTTTCCCAAAGAATTCTATGAAAGACAAAAAAGCTTCCCTTGGGGCTCTGGGAAGAAAGTAAGTAATAAGCTCTCCCTCCCTCCCCATCATGTCTTCATGAAGCTCAGTAATGAGCACAGGAAGGCTTGTGCCTTCGTCAATCTTGTGAAGATGAGAAAGGGGGAGTGGAGGAAGAACCTGCTGGAAAAGTGTGCAGTATAGTTACTTACACACTGTGGTGTCACATTTGATGTTTGGGTTGAGTTAAATCTCACAGATGTTCTCCTCCTCAGGATAGCAGAGCTTATTAAAGAGAGCAGTAGAAAGTTACTGCAATTAGCTCTATAAGCCATTAGTGATATTATCAGGCTTGATGATCATTAATAAGAAATAGAGAAGGAATTTTTTTTTTGTGCTTCTGTTTATGTATGATTGTCCTCCTTTTTATTACTTGAATTTCTCACTAATATAAAAGTTGTTAAATGGTTATCTTTTTGCTTAATGAGATGGAGGGGAGACTCATGTTGCAAGTAACTGGTGTGTTTCTATGATCTCAGAAAAGTGGTGTGCAAACCTATTGGCATTGAAGATTAGAACTTTAGTTTATTATTCAGTTCTGGAGGGGAAGGCAGAGCTAATCCATATTTCACTTTCAGGTGAATTCCCTGAGCATCTCTATCGGGATTTCAGTCATTTCCCAGACAATTAGCATGGACTGTGCTTTCTCATTACGGAGAGAGGCTAGGGTGAAGGAACTACGGGGCGTGGGGCAGGTATGGGAACAACATGCCTAGAAATATTTATAACCTTGCTGTGATAGAAACATGGATGCCTTGATGATAACACTGGAACCAAAGTAGTGGAAAAGAGGGGAAGATAGAGTGTTTTAGTGGAAAATAGAGACTTTACAGCTATTCAGTGTTATAATCCTGTCTCCAGTACCTACTCTACTTTTTTTTTTAAGATTTTATTTATTTATTTGACAGAGAGAGACACAGCAAGAGAGGGAACACAAGCAGGGGGAGTGGAAGAGGGAGAAGCAGGCTTCCCGCTTAGCAGGGAGCCCAATGCAGGGTTCGATCCCAGGACCCTGGGATCATGACCTGAGCTGAAGGCATAAACTTAACGACTGAGCCACCCAGGTGCCCCTACTCTACTTTTCTTTCTTTCTTTTTTTTTTTTTTAAGATTTTATTTATTTATTTGAGACAGAGAGAATGAGAGAGAGCACATGAGAGGGGTTAGGGTCAGAGGGAGAAGCAGACTCCCCGCCCAGCAGGGAGCCCGATGCGGGACTCGATCCAGGGACTCCAGGATCATGACCTGAGCTGAAGGCAGTCGCTTAACCAACTGAGCCACCCAGGTGACCCCTACTCTACTTTTCTAAACAGATTTGTTTTCAGAGCCTCATTCTTCTCATCTGTGAAATGGGAAAAAATAATACCTACCACCAGGGTAGTTTTATGCAATGCAGCATGTCACACATCTTTCCTGGTTTCCATTATTATATCTCCCCTGTGTTTCCATTATTAATTATTTCTTCAGGAAATGTATATAATTGGATTCCTATTCCTCGTTAACAGTTGTCCTTTTATAAGATTAATGTTGGTTCACCTGATTTTAAGGATTTGCTTGTTTTGGCTGATGTTGATGGTCAGTTGTTAGCATCAGTGGGTGCTTGTTTATCATTTGACCTTATTTATAACTCGAAAGTGGGGGAAAATGTTATTATAGGCTAAGATAAAAATGCATTTTTTTTTTTTTTTAAAGATTTTATTTATTTATTTGACAGAGAGAATGAGAGAGAGAGAGCACATGAGAGGGGGGAGGGTCAGAGGGAGAAGCAGACTCCCTGCCGAGCAGGGAGCCCGATGCGGAACTCGATCCCGGGACTCCAGGATCATGACCTGAGCCGAAGGCAGTCGTTTAACCGACTGAGCCACCCAGGCGCCCCAAAATGCATTTTTAATTCTAAAAATTAAACTCAATTAAAATCTTTAAAACATTGCCACTTTATCAGAAGATAGATATCTTGGGCTGTTTGACCAGTAAGACCCTAAGTATAACACAGAGCTCCAGGAGGTCCCCAAACGTGTCTCCTTATAGATCTTGTGTTTCTACTATGTTTTGAGATAAAAATGAAAAACGTCTGCTGATGAATGTGGTAAGTTATAATCTGGGTTTCTATCTGAAATCTCCTAATATTTTGTTGAAAATTAGCATTGTGTATGAATTATCGGTGTAGAAAAGCAGTGGACTGCTGGGTCCATACTTCCTTCTATCCAGCTGTTTGTTAGCATTGTAGTTCTTGTGACTACAATAAAAGCTAAAAAGGATCAGAACGGGAGTGCTTAATGGTAGCTAAGGCATATAGGGTGGTGGGGCAGGAGCATCTATCATGGTCTCTTCTTGTGAGAATATTGTGGTTCATGATATTTAAGGATCACTTGTATACAATAGGAACATGATAAGTAGAAACATTTTTTTTGTTCCACAGATGGGATTTTAAGTTGCTATAGTTATCATGGGTGTGTAAGTGGATGTAATTATATTACAGCCAAGTTCACTTTGGAGGTAGCAGTGAATTGCTTACTAAAAGTAGCACTTAGAGTGTAAGGTAATAGGCAGCTGCCAGTTAATCTAAAAAAATGGGAATTAAGTTATAAAAATTAGGACATAGAAGAAATTGTGAAAAATTTTGTACATTATTGAGACGGAGGAGAGCAACAACAGTTACAGAAATATAATTGAACAGGAGGGTGATTGCCATTTACTGCTGCCTGTTATGAACATGGATGGGGGGCTGGGGAATGGGAAGAACATCAGAAAACAGGAGGAAATAATTCCCAAGGGAGGTGATGCCCAAACACTTCTCTGTCAAAGGAAGTGGAGTGAGCCAGGTTAGGGAAGGGTGAGGAAAACCTGGAGGCAGGGACTCAAAGATGTTCTCAGCAAAGGAGAGAGACCCAATAGGCTTCTCCAGACCCATGTACCTGCTGCTCCTACAAGTCATTCAGAACCACGAGGTAATTCTGGTTGCTGGGGGCTCTTGCTTGGCTGGTGCAGCTCCTCTGAGAAGGAGGCTTCTGTGGGTGGCCCAGGAAGACTACCCACGGGCGTGGTGCTACAGACTCGTAAACACTTACCTTACTTCCTTGTGTGACAAATGTCTTGTTTCTAATACCTCCCATGCACTGAGGGCAACAGTCCTCGGTTATTGACAGTTGAAAACAATGCTGCAAGGGAGATTTTATCATCCTTATTTTATAGTAGAGACTGGCTTGGGCTCAGAGAAGTTTCTTCCTTAAGGTGCATTTCTGGCAAGTGATGGAGCCAAGATTTCAATGGGTGTGTTTAACTCCAGAGTCACTGCCCTTGTTGCTGCCCTGCACTACCTCTCCTGGGGTTCTGTGCAAAACAGGTTGGTTTTTTGGAAGTAGTTTTAGTGACAGGAGCAAAAAGTGCCCTGGAAAACAGAAAGCAGTAACCTTGGGGGTAGGTCATGGTGAGAGAGGTAGCTTTGCGGGTGGTGCAGCTTGTTGATAATGATACCTTCATGCTTCCGGCCATGGGGTAGATGGATCAACTGGAAAGAGTAGATTAGCAGGGAAGACGAGAGTGGAGGGGGGAGACATGTTAGGAGGTGATTGTGGTCACCAGGGGAGGTGCGGAGGAGCACTGAGATATTCAGTGCCCATGGCGAGAAGGGCAGGCTCAGCAGATGTTTAGGACTGAGACTAACCAGCTCCCGTGACGTGGATTGAGGGAGAGGAGCGTGTGGGGAAGATGAGAACATGGGGAAATGAGATGTGAGCTGTAAACAGAGGGTGGGAAGAGTGGATGGTGTGTCTAAGGGTATGTCTGAGTAGAAGTGTGTGGTGGTGGGGGTGCTGGTGGGCAGGTGGGAGGTTCACCTATAAGAAGACAGGGGACAAAGCGTTTTCTACCTTAGAGCTTTATTTTGCTAACCTGTGTTTGAAACTTATTACAAGGGTATCCCTTGCTTTTCCTAAGTGACTAGTGAATATCTGCTTTTCTCTGTGATAATACTGATACTCCTGTATTCAGAACTTTGTGCTCCTTAGAGAAATTTCTCCTGAAAACTGATGACATGTCATATTATAATGTTATCATTATCCCTTATTTTGAATTTACTTGCCCTAATAAACCACATAAACATTTATTTCACTATTTACTACACAAAATGCCAAATTACATATTCTATTAGATGAAATATTAAAATTGAGTGTACCCGATAAAGTGCAGAATATGGCAACATAATTTTTGAAGATGTTGCATTTCAGTACAATGTACTAGTGGGCATCTTATACTCTATTTATCTCTGGATATTGAATTGTTTTGACAGCTGTATGCGCAAGTGAGTCCTGCAGGGTTTTCTGTTTAAATTAAAGCTCCCAGACATTGTCTCCCTCAGACTGGAACAACAAGTTCACTTCGGCATTAAGCTCCTCTGCCCAGGCTCGTTAATCTGAAGGTCTGGCCACCCTAGAAGAAGTCTTTCTGAGATAAAAGCAGATATTGTACAAGGAGACTGTGTGGAATCCAAATGCTTCCTTTTCTTTACATAAACATGTTTTTTCAAGTGCCTGAAAATCCATTACCTCCTCATTCGGTATGCAGCAATCATAATGGAAGGTAAAGTGGGACTCTGCCTGGAGCCACAGAGGTCCCTGCTGAGAACAAGTCAGTGGAGCCCTTTAGGGGAACTGTTAGCTGTGCAGGCTGGATGGGGGTAGCCTGCAGGAAAGGCCTTCCTGGCTGCGGAGGGAAGGAGGAGGATAGGGATCAGAACGGTCTTGGAGAGGAGAGTTAAAGGGATTAGCCTGATCCTGAGCGGAAGATTTATTTAGGGACTCAAAGTAGTAAGATAGTTGAATTAGTATTTATTTAGCTTCGAGGGGTAGAGAAAGAGAAGTCACACCAAATATCCTTCCCTACCCCTGATAATCTCCTTAAAGCACACAGAAAGTAGGGAATGTAATTGCTGAGTATAGGTAAGCTTCCAATTCCTAGCTCAGGGCCATTCAAAATCACGATAAATTGTGGACTCCAGCTCATGGTTATGGGAACCATATGGGGAACAGAATTTTAGGAATCCTGCAGTCATAAGAAACTTTGGAAGTGGTTCCACCAGCTGTCTTCAGAGCTTGCCCATTTAATGGCTTTCAAATTTATAATTTTTTAAACACCACATGGTCAAGCAAAAGTAGGCCAAATATAGCCTAGAGACCCCACATTTAGACTTCTGAGAGAAATGTAAGGAAGGTATCTACCTGGTTTGAAATTTATAAGAAGGAGAGAGGAGGACAAGGAACAAAGAGCTATGATTTATTCAGATTACTTAAATTAATGTCCTGTCAGCTTTTTCCTGGATACTTGAAGTGTGGGTCCTCACAAGAGTCCTGTGCATCCACTTTCTATACTACGCTCCCAAAAGCAATAGCAGCTCCTCTGGGTTTGGCTACCCATGGCCTTGCAGAGACAGCTGAGCGTCTCCTTCTGGCTCTTACCTGGCTGCATTTCTGAGGAACCATCTAAGAGTGACCCCATGAGCCTCCTCCAAGTTTAGGCTGTGGGAAGCCTCCCATTCTGAAGTACCTACAGTTTTACAAGTAGACCCTTCCCTCAGCACATTCTGCTTCTTCTTGTAATCAAGTTGAAGCTCCTTGAACAGGTTTTGCGCCTGCCAGGTAGAAGGAAGACCACGTGAACACTGTGGTGCACAGGCACTTGATAACCAGCCTCACTTATCAATCTTATTATCTTGAAAATATGAGACTAATTATAGCAGATGAAAGCTTGAATAATCATGTCTGAAAATAAACTAGGTTAATAGGACTGGGAAATTACTCCTGCTGATGTTGTTTGCTCTTGCTGCAAATAAGCTTCCGTGGCTTGTAGTGTTCAGGTCCTTAGAGGCCCACCTGGTGGGCCTCGAAATACACCCAACTGCTCGTTCACTGTTCACTAGTTGCCACGAAGTTGAACACAGTCTCCTCCTTGATGGTTGTTTTGCTGCTTCCCCGGATGATCTTGGATGAGACTGGTAATCGGGCTCAGGAAGACTGAGAGACAGAGAAAGCTGCCCTGACAAACCAAATGGACCGTTTCACTCAAAAATGGACTGTGGATTCATTTCAGCCCTTTCTTGTTTCCCATCTAATTTCCATCTCTTTTCTGGCCTTTCAGTCCACAAGTAGGAAAAGCAAAACCAAAACACTACAGGTTGATCATCTATTACTTCCTCTCAGCATGCATTTATAAATACAGCTTGATTTTGTGATGCAGAGAATGTTCCATTTGAAAGCATCACGTGTGTGCAGTTGGAGAAGAATGAATTTTACCCAAAGGGGAGTAGGTGATAACCATACTCTGCCCAGGAGAGACTGGGGATTTTCTTTTCTTTTCTTTTTTCTTTTTTTTCCCCAAATACATGATTTGTCCCTCCCAGTGAACCTCTTTCCCCCTTCTTGCCCCCAACCATCCGGCCTTTACTTGAAATTCCACATTGTTTCAAGCATTTCTAGACTGGTGTATAAATAACCAATAAATGTGAAAATACAAAGGCCAACTCCAGTACACATTGGGAAGTAGGAACTTCTGGTTTTTCATCCCCCCAACCCCTCTAACACCACTGTCTAGTTTACTAGTGTAAATATTCGAATATGACTCACATGTCTTTGAGGTGTCTGAGCATGACTGTCCTGATGTTGGTGACTCCTTCTCTGATGAGTCGTGATGAGAAATTCACATGTCACTTTTTCTTGTCTGCAGGCATGTGATTAGGGAGCCTATAATGTGTGCCAGAGCAAGAACTCTGCCCAACATGACTAACTGAATCAAATGGATCCTCTCTCTTGAGAGTTTCAACTAGGGGCAAAGACAATTTCAGTCTGCACCTGAAGAGGCTGAAGAAGTAGACATTGGGAGTGGCCCACATCAGGGCCCTCAAGTGGGGAGTAAAGAATATCCTCGTCCTGGGTTAGGAACCACGGCTTGCCGTGGTGTCACTGGCTTGGGACCTTTAGTGACCACCCTATCATCCCTAATTACCCAGAACTTGGACACATCCAAATTCAGGAAAAGCCCGAGTAGCCTACTATTATGCAGACTTGGATTTGAGTGTTAGTTTAGCTAAATTACAAGGAGCAGAAATGCACTTCATTGCCTTGAAGGGGGGTTGTTCACAGTATGGATGCTTGGGGAAATGAGGAAGAGCAGGAAACCTCACTCCCCTGCCTGCTTCCTGCTAGGACATATGTATGCCTGGAACATCATTTTTCACTATTTAGGACCATCTTAGCTTTAGTGGCTCCCTCTAGAAGCGGGTTCTTCATCAAGCTCATGACTTGGGTTATCCCCGTCTCCACTTCTGTGCTTGGACTGCCCCTTCCACCTCCTATCTCCTTCCTCTCCTCTCTGACCTCATGGTCTTCCCCTGTTGTGTGCACATATGTACTCTCTCCCTCTCTCCCTCTCTCTCTGTCCATTTCTCTGTTTCTGCACTACATCGATTGTCTAATGTGTTCAAGTATTTCACATTCACACTGTCCGAGTGAAGCTCGGACTCGTCAGTGTAGTAACTCTCCTCTGTGCAGTGCCCTTGACGGGCAGGGTCCTTAGTCCCAGGCTTCCTTTGACTCAGAGGATGACTTGGTCTAAGCAGTGTAACAAGGAGAGCGAAGTCCTCTGTATGAAGAGTGATCAACATGTACAGCAGGAAGGCACCATGTCACTTTTTAGAGAGCATGGGGCATGCATGTGGCAGGGATGACAGCGATCAGTCTGGGGCTCCCAGGACATCAGGATCTGTGTCCATGTGTGTAAAATGGGTGACATCAGGCAACTGGCCGCTCTAATTTCCTTCCTTTCTTCCTTGTAAGTAGGTTGCATTTAACAGTTCCAACTTATTTTTTTTTTTTAAGATTATTTATTTATTTATTTGAGAGAGCATGAGAGCGGGGGAGGTCAGAGGGAGAAACAGACTCCCTGCTGAGCAGGGAGCCTGATGCGGGGCTCGATCCCAGGACCCTGAGATCATGATCTGAGCTGAAGGCAGTCGTTTAACCAACTGAGCCACCCACACACACCATTTCCAGTTTCTTTTATGGTTAAGTTCAGCATATTTTAAGGTAGGTAGAGGAATTAGGAAAAAAAAATCCTTTGTTAACCCAAGAGTTTTATCTATTTTTTTTTAAATGGGCACGTTTTTATGGTCATTGCCTCATTTAGCAGCACCTTCCATATGCTTTGAACTGTGCTGTGCATTAAGAATAGAAAAATAAGTGAGACAGAATCTAGACAACCAAGTAATAAAACATTGCAACTGTGCTAAGTATTAAAATGGAGATTTGAGGAGGAGTCTCTGGATACTCAGGGGTGGGGCTGGGGTAGCAGTGACACTTTGCAGGGAGGATGCTATTTCATAAGAGCTCTGATGAAGAGGTACACATTTCCAGACACACAGAGAACAGAGTGGGGCTCCGACCTGGGAGTTGTAGACTGGACATGAAATTCAAGTCCGTGTCCACCCAAATTATTAACAAAATTATATTTACATGTGTATATGTTGTATGTATGTTTAGTGTGTATCTGTATATGACACATATGTATAACAGCAGATTTTCAATTCTTAGACTAAACATTTTTCAAAACCATTTTGTAAGTATTGCGTGCTCCATTTCTTGCATTTTAACTCCTTCATGAGAAATGTATGTGCCAGCACCAGAGGATAAAACATTTGCAACAGGTCGTTCTATGATGCTGCTGGGCCAGGGAGGTTTTATCGTTTACACTAATACAACTACTTCCTAGAGAATAAAACAAATAATTCTGTGCAGTATATGGAATGTGCATGTTAAACCATGCCAAAGCTTTTTTGTAAGCCCTGGATACACAGAGAAATGGACAAAACCAGTTAGAAGTTGATACGTGGGCCTTCTTACCCCTGCACACCCCCACTCCAGCCCTTCCGTATGTACAAAGCTAGCCCAAATGTGTCAGTCAGACCAGATTTCAAATTCTCCTTCTAAAACCTTTTGAACGTGATTTTTATTCTTATAAACAAGGATAATGATATTTTACAGAGTTGTGAGAATTAAATGTGTAACATATGTGAGTGAACTCAGCCCAATGAACAGAACACAGTGGGCACTCAAAAAATGAGTGTCCCAGAGTCTACAGGGACAAATTTCTAGATGTTTATGGATGTCTCTGGCCTCGAGGCTTGCATGCAAATAGGAATTTAAGAAATAATGAACTGCTCACAGAGTCGCAGCCACTTGGCGCTGGCTGCAGCCAGATCTTTAGCCAAAGATGTTCACTGGCCACAAAAGATGTGAAATCTGTCATCCTAGTTTCTTCTCATAGCTGTGCTAGGTCAATAAACTGAAGGACAGAACAGAAGGAAAAAAATGAAGGAAGCCGGCATGTCCTTCACTAGGGCAGCCTGAAGACTGCAGTATGTCCCAGCATCTCCCCAGGCAGTGGGGGCTGGGGTGGGGTATCTGACTGCAGTGGGCACCCTCGGAGGGTCAAGAATGTGCTGCATCAAAACATGCCACAACATCAATCATGTCCTTCTCATGTCTGCACACCAGCAAGCTCGCTTGTTTAGAAATGGGGGGGGGGGCCTCAAGAGCCCGTGGAGCTGCTGTGTTCAAGGAAGGGAGGGAGGGATGGCTTTTAAAAAGGGAAAGTGAACAAATTATAGTGGACCTGAAGCTCAGTCACCTCCCCTGTTGGCAGCACTGGAAAGAGAGTGATGGGCAGAGCGAGGCCACTCGGGCGGTGTGCCGAGTACTGCTGTGGAATGGACGCTCCCAGTAGGAGTAGCTGAGTTCAACTGAGTGCTTTCTGCATCCCAGATGACACTTTAACTGGGTCCTTTGACATGGTCTGCACAGCACCCACGTAAGAAATCGTATATCCTCATTTTCACAAATGGGGACAGTGAGGTCAGAGAGGCGAAGTAACTTGGATCTGTGGTCGCAACATCTATGGTGAGAGGGCCAGGGTCCAAATCCCCCCATCTGAGGCCACAATTGAGCTGCAGCAGCTCTTTCAGGGGTAGTCCCAGATGTACTGGCAGGCAGAATTCACAAAGCTACCCAAAATGGGCTCTGAGTCACCAAGGGACACGCATGATTAACAGCACCTGGTCACCGAACTGCTTCCTAACGAGGCTGCTTCCTGTTACCTGCAGGGTCTGGGTTTGTTGAATGAGCATTTGGGTTCAGGCCCAGAGGTGAACTGCTTGAAATCATACAGGAGCGCTTCGCAGGTCCCTTCTGCTCTCAGCCGTCCTCAGGAAGCACTCTGTCTCTCCTAGGAGCAAATGTTGAACAAATGGGTTGAAAGCACACTAAGTGATTATCTCACCCTGAGCACGAAATGATTCACCTTCCCTGGGTGGCCATCTGTGTTGGTCTGGTAATGACCTGGGTCAGGATGTCTGATAACTAGTCATGGCTGTTGGGCCAAAAGCACTAGTGATCTGGAGAAGAAGCCCGTCTACAGAAAGTACCCATTAGGCTCATAAGTTCAGAGTGGCCATGTTCCGTGCTCAGAAGCATTTGCTCAATGACCCCCATGAGCCAGGTTGTTGGTTTCAGTATCATTCACTAAATGATTTTTCCAGAGACAAGCAGTCCTATAGGACTCTTTGTGAACTACTAATATTCCAAATAGCTGCCATTAGTATGCCAAAACATGTAACATCTATTCTGGAGATGCTGATAACTCAATTAGTTGCTATAATTATATTCATTTATACTGCTTTTGATAGGTTGGAGAGAGAAATGTTGTATAAAATGAGTAAAAGCAGATTTTACTTTGGCTTTGACACTAGCTTTCCCTTTTATATTCTTATTTCTGCAAGAAATCTAAATTCACCTGCTTCTCCCCCACCCTAAAAGAATTTATAGTAACCATTATGTTATCCTAATGGGTAAGTAGTAAGTAGCACCTTTCAGCACTTTCTGTCTTGTAGTGAAATGTGGTTTAGGAAACTGAAATTGTCTCCTAGACCCCAAGCCAACATAATAATGAAACAAAGATGGATATTTTTAAAATGTCTGGTTTCTTAATCCCATGTTCTTAGCATTTTCTTTTAGTTTATATTTATATTTGAAAACTATCCCAGTTTTTGATCTTCCTCTATTAAAATGACAACAACCTGAATCTGAAAAGGTCAACAAGATACATCTCTAGGAGAGGCGGCATCCAACCAACATGTCAGTTGAACTTACCTTGTCACAAAATAACATTCCTAACAGTAGAAAAACAAACAAACAAAAAAGGAAAAACAAAAAACAGATTCAGTCAAGAACTGAAGATCACATCAGAAAGGAAAGAAAGACAAAATATTCCAATTCTACTGAAATTTGCTGTTAAACTTTTTATAAGGAGAGGAAAGCCTTCTTAATAGACAAAATATATGTATCTATTTTAAGTGTTAAAACCCCAAAAGAGTAGGTGGTCATTTGATGAGAAAGAGAGAGGCCTTGGCTGTATTTATTCATTAGAATGTCAAGGAGGAGGCTACGTGATTAGGAAGCTTTCACTTTAAAGTCCCCACACCAGCTGACCTAAATAACATGGCATGTATTTTCTCACATAATGACGGGACCTGGGATAGGGCACCTCCGAGGTCAGTTAACTCAGTGTCTCAAGGTCTGCCCACCCTCTGAGCTTTCTATGCAAAATACAGACAGGCTTTCTAAGAGCAGAGAGATTGTTTCCCAGTTGCTATGGAAGAGAGAGGAAGTTTACTTAAATATCATCAACTTTCCTCTTATAGGTTTCTCAGTTCCGGAATGTTGATGTCTGTAGGTGATCTCTATCCTGGGGCGCTGGAGGTGGGAAACACTTGAAATACATTGAAATTACATACTCACTAGACTGCCTGTTTTAATTTGAAACACATATATCTACTATTTTTTTCTCTGTGAATAAGTAAGAACCTTAATTGATTTTGTTAGATACTAAACTATACAAATGGTTAATATTTTTGTAGAATGCATATAATTATATTGCCCACATTAATTGGCTAATGATCCAAATATTTTAAGAATGTAGTGGGTAGAGTGTAAGTCACACGTGATGTTTAAGACTAAAATGGTGGTACTTACAGCTTTTAACCATCCAGAAAATTTGCTCAAGCAGAACGTATTTTGTATTTCCTACGTCTTCCAGAATTTCCTACACTAGAGGTAGCACGTACAGCTTTTCATGTTCTAAAACTGTCTTTCTTGTGTGTTTTCTTGACCACAGACATAATTAAGTGGGATTTGCGAATTAAATATAAATATACCAACACAAAAATTAATCTAAAAAGTGATCTGTTTCTATTTTGTATGTGTACTAAAATTAGTTGTTGTTTTTTTTTTAAATGTTTTATTTATTTATTCATGAGAGTCAGAGAGACGGAGAAGCAGAGGCAGAGGGAGAAGCAGGCTCCCTGCTTAGCAGGGAGCCTGATGTGGGACTCGATCCCAGGGCCCTGGGATCATGACCTGAGCCGAAGGCAGACGCTTAACCATCTGAGCCACCCAGGTGCCCCTAAAATTAGTTTTTGAAGCTACAAAATATAAACCTAACTTTTATAGGTTGATTTGGCTTACGATAAATCACCTTTGCAATCAGAAAGCTTATTCCAGTGAAGGTTAAAGCTTCTGTGAAAATCAGAGTAATGGAATAAATCCTGTAAAACGTGTGTGGGGGGTAGATAAGAAGTTGTGCCCATTGCTGCTGTTGATGCAACACTGTCCCAGCTGCTAAAGGAGAAACCCATATTGATGTTTTCTTTTTTAGTGGTGAAGTAATTGTGCTAAAATCTGTTGGAATTAGGCTAGTGTTATAAGTAGCCTGAATGAGGAACAGGATTGGCTTTCAGTATCACTGAGAAAAATCACTTGGTTGTTGGCATAACACACTGTGTTTTCAATTGGAGAAAGTATTTGAGCATTGAAAAGTGAAGGGTGGGCACTAAGCTACCAGCTACCAGTTATGTTAAGAGGAAATCCTTTAGCTTGTCTTTTGACTTTCTGCTTTTAAGATTTGGGTGGAAGTCAGCTTACATTTGTTTATGCTTTCCTGCTGCCGTGCAGAAATGTGAGATTTTGTTCTGTTGTTATGACAGTCCTCCAGAGAAAAAATATGTGAAATAAAATAGCTCTTTGACCTTTAATGTTTTCAAAAGTACTTGTGTTTTAGGAAATAACTGTAGTTGTAAGTCCTGATCACATTCAATATGTGTGTGGCTTGCAGCAACCATGAGAAGTTCCACAGCAGTAAAAAGCAGTCTGTCCTGTAGCAGTCTGTCCTGACATTTAACTCTCCCAACTGCTCTGGAAAAGTATTTTATAAGCCTAAGAAGTCCAGTTTTTCCCCCTCATATGCTTACCTGAGTATACACCCAAATACACACCCTGCCCACACTTGTCCCCTTTGTGTTCTGTCACACTCGCCGTGGGTGGTGGCAAACTACGTATCCCAGATTCCCTTGCAGCTAACTCCTGTTCACTTCTTACAGAAGATGGAAAAAATTTTCTCTCTCCTCACCCCACCTTGCGTCTGTCTTCCACCTCCCTCCTGCTTCTGGAAGTGTCTGTAGTCCTTCTTGTCTCTCCTCCCCCGTGGCTGGATGGTAGATCCTTGGTGTTTTCTCATCAGTCTTGGTGACACCCAGCACAGTAGCATGTTCTCAGTGCATTCATAAATTCTGACAAAACTATTGCTTCCCTTGAGTTCCCCAACCTGGAGGTCAGTAGCTGTTTTCTACAGTTACAGGTTAATCAAATCTCACCCTCCTCTTTTTCTTGGCTTTCCTTCCAGTGCTTTTATAACCAACTTCTTATATGCAGTGTACTCTTTCTTTTTTAAGATTTTATGTATTTATTTGACAGAGAGAGAGCACAAGTAGGGAGAGCAGCAGTGGGAGAGGGAGAATCAGGCTCCCTGCCAAGCAGGGAGCCCACCGTGGGGCTCTGGGGCTCTGTCTCAGGATCCTGGGGTCATGACCTGAGCTGAAGGTAGACACTTCACCGACTGAGCCACCCAGGCGTCCCTATGCAATGCACTCTTACAGAAATATTTAGTATGGCTTTTTTTCTCCTGCTAAGATCCTGCCTGGTACCTGGTGGGATAAATGCATAACATAGTACAGTCTGTCTTGGAAAGCTCTGAAAAGAGCCATAAAATAATTCATGCTCCATTTCTCAGTGAGTCCACATTTGGGAATCTATTCTGGGAATGTAATCAGAGACTGTCCTGGAGATTTTGTGAGTAAGGGTTGTCATGATGGGTTATTATTATTATTATTATTATTTAACATTAGAAACAGGAATTAACTATTGAACAAGAGGAACTATTAAAACATATACAGTTATGATAATCCATACATTAAAATATTATGCCATCATTAAAATCATATTTTAAAAAATTATTGACAAAGACAAGCATGATTAAAAAAAAAAAAACAGCACACCAAAGCGTATACACTGTATGAATGAATAAATGTTTCTATGGACTTATGGTTACAGGAAAAACATTGAAAGAAATCACATATGTAATGATGATTCTGTCTGGGTGATTTTTATGTTCTTTGCCATGCTTTTTTTCAGAATTTCTGAAATGCCTACCAAGATCGTTTTCTAATAATAATAAAAACACCTATACATTTTTCAAATAGTCTTTATCATACCATATACAAAAATAACTCCAGATAGATTTAAGATCTCTATTAACCAACCCTCCCTCCCCCCAAAATAAAACCACCACCACCAACAGCAACAACAAAACACCCCTCCGATCTTGTACAATGAAAGAAGAAAGTAGGGGCACCTGGGTGGCTCGGTCAGTCAAGCATCTGCATCCAGCCCAGGTCATGATCCCAGTGTCCTAGGATGGAGCCCCGCATCAGACTCCCTGCTCAGCAGGGAGTCTGCTTCTCTCTCTCCCTCTGCTGCTCCCCCTGCTTGTGCTCTCTCTCTCTGTCAAATAAATAAATAAAATCTTAAAAAAAAAAAAGAAGAAAATAAAAGTGATATTTTCTTTTTCTTTTTTTTTTTTTATTCATTTGAGACAGAGATACAGAGAGAGAGAGCATGAGCAGGGAGAGAGGCAGAGGGAGAAGGAGAAGCGGGCTCCCTGCTGAGCCAGGAGCCCGATGTGGGGCTCGATCCCAGGACCCTGGAATCATGACCTGAGCCGAAGGCAGATGCTTAACCATCTGAGCCACCCAGGTGCCCCACAAGTGATATTTTCTTAATGGCCAAAGGGAAAAAAAAAGAATAGAAATATTTTCAGCGATGATGTATTTGTAGATGAAACACAAATGAAGTAAACACGTAAAAAGATACTTGGGTCAGGATAATATTTACAAAAATTAAATCTTTTTTTTTTTTTTAATTTGTCAGATTGGCATTAAAAACTGACTTCATTTAGGAGAAAGAGCTACCTATCTAATATTGGAGCGAATGTAAATTGCCACTGAAGCTTTTTGGGGGACTGCACTTGGAACGTGTCCATGAACGTTTCCTGCATACACACCACTGGGCAGCTTTTTTACTTCTAGGTCCCTGTCTGTGGACATGCCTATGGAGATGTGGTAAGACACAGTGAAGGATATGCCCATCGTCCAGCTTTTCTGCAGATATTTACAGAGCACTTCTCTCATAAAGATTCTTTGGAAAACAGTAGAGAGAAGAGTTTATAGTGAGGGGGACCAATAAACCTGTAAACAAATATGTGAACAAGATAATTTCAGGGAGTGATGAGTCCTGTGAAGGAAGGACACCAAGAAGGGACGATAGCTGCTGACTAAGTAGAGATTAGACTGCTCAGGTCGGGAGGTGCAGGAAGATGTCCCCAAGGGAGTGGCCTGTGAGCTGAGGGCTAAGGAAGCAGAAGGAGCCAGCACACCAAGGTCTCGGAACAGGTCCTCCATGTAGAGGCCCGGGGTTGGCATACAGCAAGAAGGGAGAAGGCAGGCCAGTGCAACAGAGTTGATATAAGAGGTCCAGCGAAGGCAGACTCCAAATCTCATGGAACCCATAGGCCGCGATAAAGAGCTTGAAATTTAAATGTATCGTTTTATTTTTGAAACAATGAAAATTAGGGGGACAATTTTCAACATTTGTCAGTAGGGGAAGGGTTAAATCAATTCTAAGAGTCACACTGTAAAATACTATCTAGATGTTTGAAAACGGGGAAACTATGTTTACGGACATCCAGCAATATGAGTCATATGTTATTAAGTGAAAAAGGAAGCATGTTTCAGAACACTGAATGCAATGTGTCATTTAAAAAGATACTAAAATACACACAGAGAAAGAGTTGGAATATACACTAAATTCTATATTGGTGGCAGTGGATGAAGGTGATTGCATGGTGAGTGATTGTGCATTTGTTTTATTATTAGAAAAATAAAAATACAAATAACCATGCCTATAAAAATACACTGTTTAGGAAAGTATATTTAGAAAACTGGAAAATTGGGGCAGTTTTTAGCTGAAGAATATCCTTTTCCACATTTTGGCAAAGAAAAGAGATTTATATTTTTAAAAATGCCTTGGGACTTGTAGTTTCTTATGCCTTGCATGGCTACCTTATGGAATAAAAGCATTAGATGGCATTGTACAAATTGACAACCAACTGTCATATTCCTGTTTGCTTGGGTTTTTTTGTTACTTTGTTTTTTGTTTTATTTTTTTCCACAAATGGCTTATCTGAACTCTGGCTCATTTTTGGAATTTAAGCCTTTCCTTCTGCTTCCTGACCCACTTTGTATCCCCCAACCACATCAGTCATGCAGCCATGTTTTAGTATAAATTTCGGAGCACATCACAGAGGGGCTGATTCCTTGCATGTTACGGTAATCCTTTAAAGGGCACTCTCTAACCAATGTGGCTTTCAAGATAAGGTACTGAGAGTGGGGCTTTCTTCATATAAAAGTATTTTGAGAGCCTTCTTTGATGTTTGAAACCCCTTTTCTTCTGGTTCTCCACTTGTCAAAGTAGATGCCTTTTTGTTATTTGGGAACATTTTATTCCTGGTTAATTATCATCACAAGGAAAAAAAGGTTTGGGATTTCTTGTTTGAACATTACAGTGGGATCTGAAAAGGCAGGTTTCTATATCATGAAACTGATGGCAACTCACAGAAATTCTATTTAAAAAACAGTTCAGTTAAACAGTCAAGGGATTAAGATAATAGAAGTCATTGTTCTGATATTTTTTCACAGAGCAATGCTTCAGCAAAGTGTTCATCACGCTTGTTCTTGGAGACATACAACATCAGTTATTTATATTCTTGAGTCATAGCTGTGAATGTTTGCATATATAATATTGTCAGATTGGGATTTGATTTTACACTACTTGCAAACCAGTAAATTGGCAGAAGACATGAGCTTTTCAGGCCAAAGGTGACACCCCAAATTAACATGCTGCACAGAGTCAGCAAGAGCTACTGTAGGTTTGTGTCAGGGTCTCAGACACCTGTGTCCCCTGGCAGGGAAGTGAATTCTCCTGAAGGGATTTGCACTGTAGCTGAGAGTTCTGAGCTGAGGCAATCCACCGCTTATATAATGAGTAGTGAGCAAGCCTACTTTTTGTCTGGGGGAGACATCACCTTACCTCTTAAGATTACCAGTTGCATAAGCAATCCTGACAAATAGCCTGCTTAGAAAGTAGGCAGGACTTTGCTGTCTTGGCGTGCCCAGCAAGGACCAGAGGACCCTTTCTGAACAAAAAGATAATTTTATATCATGATATCTAATAGTATATCATTATGTTAATATAGGTGTGCATATTACATATGCATTTTAAAGTCTTTTAAAAAGACTATGTTAAAAGACACTTATTTCTGTTAGTTAAATTCAACCGGGTAACAGCAAACAGTGGTGTCCATGCTTATTTCTAAAAATGACAGCAGCAACAACATAGCGTAGAACGTAGTATAGAGATGGAAAAAGCTGCTGTCGACCAGCCATTTTTCTTGTACAGTCAAGTTTACTGTGACTAAGTGTGGAAGAATAAACAGAATTTCCAAATAGGTGTATTCATTAGCTACTAAATGGAGGTTTATTAAAATACAGAGTACCTTGAAGATATATGGATTTATATAGAAAAAATAAGGTTAGTGGTAACTCAGAATTTCAGCTTCAACGTAGAAGCCAGATTAAATTAAAACAGCATAAAAAGACTTTCAGGAGCACTTGGGTGGCTCGGTCAGTTAAGCATCTGACTCCTGATTTCAGCTCAGGTCATGATCTCTCAGGGTCGTGAAATTGAGCCCCACAAAGGGCTCTGCAGTGGGTGCGGAGCCTGTTCAGGATTCTCGTTCTCCCTCTTCCTCTACCCCTCCTCAGTCCACCCTCCTCTTGTGTGCGTGCTCTCTCTCTCTCTTAAAAATACAGGACTTTCAATGGGTTTTGTTTTGTTTTCACAATATACTTTTTGTCTCTGCAGGGCACTGACATGGGCGTGTGTGTGGGCAGGGGGGCCCACAGGGATGGCCTCCCACCTTGGATACTGGTTAACTAGAGCTCCATCAAGTCAGTGGAAACCATTTTTGTAGAAAAATCCCTTTAACTGTGAGCAAGAAAAATTTTCATAGAATAATATTTTCATTGGGTTAGCCATGTGCCTGACAACCATGAGTACTTGTTTGAACGTGGACCTGCGGCTTTCTACTAATTTTTTCCCAATACTTAAAATATCCCCAAATTCATCTAATTTAGTTGACAGAATTTTCTTCCATCATGAAAGGAAGAAAGACTAAATTGAGTAAGGTTTAGGCATTATTAATTTTTATTTTTATTCAACTTTATCTCAAATAGGATTGTACTACAGTTATGTTAAAAGACACTTATTTCTGATAGTTAAACTCCTTCCCCCAAATATCTCAATGTTTCACTATTACTTTCTTAAAGATAGGTAACTAAGCATTGTGGTGTTTTGAGTTATGCATTCGATATAGCTAAGACACAAAATTTATAGCACTCTACTTTTAAATCATACATTTTATGTGGTAGAGGGGAAAAAAAGAAAAAAAAGTATTCCTGAGATGACTTGATATTTCATAAATTAAGCTAAGACCTATTGAGTCAACTTGTAAATTGACAAATAGAAGAAATAGCAGGTTCTTTAAAGTTTCATAATTTATCTGCTGAACTATAATTTTATAAATGAATATCCTTTTGATGCTTTCCTTTGGGACACTGCAAGATATATTTGGCAAAATGTTTTTGGATTTTTCACTTTTAAACATTTATCACACATAGTATAGGATGTGAGTGATTCACAGTCAAAAACTTGAGGTTACAGAGTCCTTCTTTTTCATAATTCATATAAATTCATTCCACGTTATCAGGTGGAGTTGTAGTTGCCAGCTTTGGTTATCTGGCCCTTATTTGCTATTTGGTCTATAGCAGTTTCCCCTAGAATATTATATTTAATAGCCTTGAGGTTCAATTTGATACTATGTTACAGTTGCTCACAGTGATTGGGAGTACGGGAGCAAATAGGACCCTTGACATATTACTACTATAAATTTCCCTGTAGTGGAAAAACTTAAACCTAATTGGAACAGAATATCAAATCCATGCACATCATACTTGCATCACTCCTGCAAAATTAATATGGCTTTTTACAAATAAGGAATAGGCAATTTCTCAATAGGCAAGAACATTTTTCTCAGTCTTTTTGTCTGTCTTTGTTACTCTGCTTGGGCTGTGGTAACAAAATACCATAGGCTTGGTGGCTCAAACCACAGACATTTATTTCTTACACTTAGAGGTCGGAGGTCTAAGATCAAGGTGTCCTGGCAGACACAGTTCTTGGTGAGGGGCCTCTTTTCCTGGCTTGCAAAATGCTCTTAACTGGCAGAGAGAGAATAGTCTCTCTCTTTCTTCCCCTTCTTATCAAGCCATTATTCCCATCATGAGGATGCCCCCCACTCCCCCGGCCAAGGACTTTAACACTAATCATTTCTCAAAGGCCCGGGCACACTGGGGCTCTGGGCTTCAGCCTATGAATTTTGGGGGAACATAATTCAGTCCATCGTGTGCTTGCACACTCTAGCTCTCTCTCTCTCTTTTTCTCTCTCTCTTTCCCTCTTATACTGAATCAGTTGTTCTGAATATGAAGCCCACTTGTAAAGTGAAAATTTAATCAAAGCAACTTGACTGACGTTTCCAAGTTATACTTCCTCTGTGGTGAAAGGCATTCCCCCCCCCCCCCCCCCCCCCAGCTAATAAGACAGATTGTCTGGTTTAACAGCCAGCATCAAAGGCACTGGATAAGATGCCCAAGTTTATGATGAGAATATTTCACGTAAGATGAAAGATGCTTTTAAATGCTAGGACTTCGTTTTTTTGTTTTTGTTTTTGTTTTTTCCATTCAGATTTTCACTAAATCTCAAAGGTATCAAAAAATTTCATTTGGGAAATCACCATTTATTTGTGTTGTCTACCAGGGGCCAATTCCTTTTCCTTTTCTGTTTTTTCGTCAATACCTCCCACACTCAGCAAAAACCAGAGTTACAGGCCCACTAATCTCAGTAACTTTAAGCAGAGGTCCAGTGTTAAAGCCCTAGCCTGTGGTGAGCTGAGGAAGGAAGCAGGAACGTACGCAAGAAAATGCAACAGGAGCTTCAGGGGGACCATGTCGTGGCCTCCTGGCTCTGTGCTCCTTTGACTTCTCACTTCTGTGAGATGTCTGGTTTACTTGGTGTTTATGCTATTGGATTTGTTAGAAGGAGAAAGAACTTCTTTTAAATGCTATTTTTAGGATTCAGAAAAGAAGCAAATATATCTGCCTGTATCTAAGGAGTTGAAAGATGCTTTATAGGACGTTTCAGAACACAACTACATAAAGGTTGGAATTCTTTTGCAACAAAATTCCATCTTCCTCAAAATCCATTAATTTATTTCCACTCACTTACAAAGGAACCTGAATAAATGCAAATATTAGAGAGCATATATGGAAGTGAAGCATTTTCCAAGTAAATGTTTCATGGGAATAGTAGGTGTTTTAAGAATACCTTACTGGAAAGACAAAAAATGAGCATCAGGGATCATGAAAAAAAAATATTATAATTTGCACTATTGGAGAGAGTAATTTTTTTGTTGTTTTATTTTTAAAGTAAGGGAGCAATGAGAGGCAATCAAACTTTATTTCCCACCTGTCTCATGTCAGGTACCATCTCTATGCATTATGTCTAGCCATAGTTTAATAAGTGAGAACCTAATTAGTGAGGATAGGGGAATTAATTATGTATTGTATGACATAGGAAGACTAGAAATTAGACAGTTTAGGAAAAATTTTGAAGAATAATACTTTGTGATATATTTTTAAAGCAATTGTAAAGATTCTTAGATCATCGCTTTCCAAAGAGTGTTCTGTGGTGTATGTGTTCTGTTGGACATTGATGGGTTCTGAGAAAAGAGTATGATAATGAAATAGGTCTAGAAAGCCCTTTTTAAACATATCTTTTTTTAAAAAGATTTATTTATTTGAGAGAGAGAGAGAGTGCGCGCACGAGCACATGCGAGTTGGGGGTGGGACAAAGCGAGAGGGAGAGCCTTTCTTCAAGCAGAGTCCCTACTGAGCTCAGAGCCTGATGCGGGGCTCTATCTCAGGACCCATGAGATCATGCCCTGAGCCTATATCAAGAGTCAGATGCTTAACCCACTGAGACACCCAGGTGCCCCTTAAACATGTATCTTTACTCTAGGACTTTTCCTTGCTACCGATAGGCCATCTATTGTTTACATAATATTCAATGCTTCTTAATCCTGTTTGGCCACTGGATACTATTTCTCCCTAGGGCACATAAGTCCACTGGTATTGACATGTTTGGGGAGATACTGCTTTAGGTACATTGAAAGGCAGGAAGTGAAATCATTCAAAACTATGGTTGTTAAAGGTAAAAGGTATATTTAGTTATAGCAAAGAAAAAGCAGAGATAACAGAACTCATGTTTGTTTGTTTTCTGTTTTGAGAAAATGGTGAGATTTCACTAACAAGTTAACTCTTTTAGTAAAAAGACTATTGGACTTGAAGTCAAGTGACTGGATTCTGTTCTCGTCCCATCACAAAGATTCCTGGACATGGCAACCAAACATCTATTAGCCTTAATCTCTGGTTCCCTAAAATGAATTGACCAGTTTATGGATCTCAAAAATCCCACCTAGTCCTAATTTACATGAAAAGGTCTATGAGGTCATAGAGCTGGACAGATAGTGTAATTGTACAAAATGTTCTGAATGTCTTTGACAGCTAAATCTAGGTATTTTATTCAGGCAGTCACTTAACAATATTTATTAATTTATTTTTGCCTCGTGTCAGTCCTCTTTAATGGACCTTCCACATAAATGTTTGTTTATATGGGGTGCATGGCATAGGAAAGTAGAGACAGATGATGTAGACAAAAAGTACACAGATGCATGAATGACACAATTTCTGAGAGTCATCAATATTTTGATGAAAAAAAAATCCAAAATAATGAGGTAGGGAGATGTGGGCAGAGGGGCTGCTTTAGAACATGTTTACTTTATAGATTTAGAGAACCAAATAACATCTACTTAAGAATTTTAATAATATTTAGTAGTATATACTGAAATTATTTCAAAATAATGAACTGTATTTTTATCACTAACAGGTATTGGCTTAAAGGTAAGAAACCTAAATAAATAAAGTAAGTAGGTAAGTAAGTAAGTAAACAGGTCCTGTAATGAACAGAAAAATGTAATTTTATAGCACCTAAAAGCTCCTAGCCAGAACATTTTAATTATCATTTTTCAAAAGTAAGGAGACACAACGTCATTAAATCTGCAAATAATTCTAAGCCTTTCATATAGTGAAATATCAAGCCGATTGAATCAGATTGTGGCAATATTTTGAGAACCTGCAGGAATAGGAAGAATAATGCTGGATGACTTTTAGTAAGGCAGTTGAAAAAATAAACATTTTGGAAAAATATTCCAAACTACAAGGTTGGCAATATGGTGGTATTGGTCTAGTACTACCACTTGGTAAAGGCTTTGAAGAACATTTGCAATGGCATTATGAAAAAATGAAAAAATCACCTGACATAAAACTGAAAATAATAAAAATAAAATAGAGCATTTTAAATTATGGAGCAAGTTTAATTTTGTTCTTTTCTCAGGAAAAAAAAGAAAGGAAAACATTTTAGTTTTAAATTAAGCATGCTGTGTTCAGTTCTCATCTATTTATCTTATCTACTTAAAGTTTAAATTGTGCCATTATGGTGACATTTAGATTTGGGAAAAAAGTATATACTTAAAGACCTGAAATCAAACCCAGAAAACAAGGAGGCCAGCTTTTAATTGCTAGAACTAAAATCCCCCTGTGTCCTTTCTTGATGTTTCTATTACTAAGCAAGTACTAATTTTAGAAGAGCAGTGGAAAAGAACACAATTAGACATTCATGAGATGAAAATGATTTTTTACAGTAATATGACTATTGTGTTTTAACCTACTTTCACTATCTATTTAGCCACGTCCTTCATGTTGACAATTTTACTTTCCTCCTATAACCGTAACTGGAAATCTCTCTCCTCCCAAACATAGTTTTCCATGGATCAAGATGGTACCAGGATCCAAACTCACACTGACCCGACTGGGCTTTTTACTATGTAGCCCATTTTCCAAAATAGCAGTTTGGAGTAAGAGAGGTCATTAGCTCTTTTGCAGCCTACAAAAGATGAATGGGTCAAGAAAGCTTGAAGAAGAGACCTTTCTGTCACAGGTAGAAATAAGAGATCCACCTTGTTTGCTGGGGTTACTTCCGGTGATCTACCTTTGCTTTCTGTCCATTGCCTACCTTTGCTTCTGGAGAGTAGCTGTGGTTCTCAGTGCCACCTGCCAGGTTTACCCGGGTGCAGGGCTCTTTCAGATAGCCCCATCCCTACAGAGTCACTGGGAGTTGTGCTTTAGGAAGATCTTATGATGCTGCTGCTTGCAAAGTCCAAGTCTCAAATACTGTGAATCATGCTGTCATGACTCCTGAGCTCTACATGTCACTTGCTGCCACCTCTCTTTCATTTTTGTCCCACCTACTGGCTTGTGTTATAAGAAGTAGCCCTCCAGTGGTGGTGGGGATGACTCACGATAGTTTGGGGATCTAGCTTTGTCATTTAATGTTAAGCGCAGCTGAGAGGTGGCAGGAAAAATGCCTTGATTTTCTCATTCATTTTTATCCAGCAGAAAGAATTCAGCAAATTTGGTGATCAGCGAAGCTTTCCCTAGACCTGAAAAATCATACTGATGATAATTTTGCTAATTCATTCTCAATGTCAAATCACCTATGTGATCGTAATGACACTCCGAAGTCTTTTGAATGTTCCTGCTGCATTTTTAGCAACTACATTTGAAAGAAAGCCCTGGGCCAGCCATGGACATCACTACACCACAGTTTATTTTGTAGAAAGACATGCTTTTAGGTGCTCCATGAGTCGCTCGATTTCAGACTGGCTTTTGGCAGTGGTATTGTAGCCAATGAAACATTCCAGTGGCTTATGTTTGCTTTAGTCATTTTATGTTGCAAGAACAAAAATGAAATGTAAGCAGTCTCCCACCACAGAGACCATGGAGACAATGGCAGAATAGAGTTGGTTTAATAAAAATTAACTTTATATGCAACTTTGTAAGAATATAGAAACCATGAGCAATTTATTGCCCTTGGTCCGGTCATAATTTAGGAGTTACTTTACTTAGTTCTAGTGGATTTTACTGCCTTGCGATAATCATGACTAGGGAAAAGCAAAGGAAGAGGAGAAGGAAAAGAAAAAAATCCCTCAGAAATGTCATTTTTAACAGCTTTATTTTGGTACAGTGTGTATAAAATAAACCATTGCCGCATTCAAGATAATGAACATACCCATCACCCCCCAAATTTTCACAGCCCCTTCATATATAATCCCCTTCATCAGCTCTCCTACCACCCCACTCCGCAGTTATGCCCAAACACTGGTTTGCTTTCTGTCAGTATACATTACTTTGCATTTTCTAGACTTATATATGGAACCATACAGTATATACTTTTTGATTGAATTCTTCCATCCACTGTAATCATTTTGAGATTCATCCATGTTATGGTGTATATTACTGGTTTCTTTCTTTTTATTGCTTAGATGTATTCCAGTGCATGAATATGCCACACTTTGTTTATTCATTCTCCTGTTGGTGGACATTTGAGTTGTTTACAGGTTTTGATCAATATACATGAAGCTGCTGTGGATATCCACATAGGAATCTTCGTGTAGTAATGTTATTTTTCCCTCTTGTGTAAATATCTAAGCGTGAGATGATCTTATCATATGATTAAGTGTATGTTTAAATTCTTAAGAAACTGTGAAATTAGTTTCTAAGGTAGTTGTAACACTTTACATCACAGCAAAATACAAGAGTTCAGTTGTTTTACCTTTTTGTGAGCACTTGATTTTGGTCAACTTTTTAATTTTTACGATTCTAATAGGTGTCTAGTGGTATCTTACTGTGATTTTTAACTTGCATTTCCCTACTGCATAATGATATTGATCTTCTCATGTACTTATTTGCTATCCACATATTTTTTTTGATGCAGTGTCTGATCAAATCTTGCCTACATTCTATCGTTTTTTAACTTACTTTTGAGTTTTGAGTGTGCTTCATATATTTTGAACTCAAACCATTTATCAGGTACATACTGTGCAAATGTTTGCCCCAAGTTTGTAATTTGCTATTATATTAATAGTGTCATTCATTAAGCAGAAATTTAAAAAATTGATGTAATTAATTTATGTATTTTTTTTATATTGTCATGTTTTTGGGACTATAGCTAGAGAATATTTTCTTAATCCAAGGTCATAAAGATATTATTCTGTTTTCTTTTAGAAATTATATAGTTTTAACTTTTATATTTAGGACTATCATCAATCATGTGTCGATTTTTGTATATGGTATGAGGTAGGAATCGAAGTTCTTCTCTTTTTTTACATACGGATTTCCATTTGCTTCAGCATGATATCTTGAAAAAAACAAAAAAACAAAAAAACAAAAAGAAACCTATCTGTTCTTCACTTAGCTGCCTCTGCTTCTTTGTCAAGATCAGTTAGTTACCCATGTTTATGACTGTTTCTGGACTCTTTGGTTCTGTTAAGCTGTTTGTCCCTCTTTACAACAATAACACACTTGTTTTATTGCTGTAGTTTGATTACCTTTGAAATCAGGTGGTATGAGTTTTCTAACTTTGTGTTAAATATTCTAGGTCATTTGTGTTGCCATATGAATTTTAGACTCACTTTGTGAGTTTCTAAAATCCACCAATCAGTTGATCCTGCTGTGATTTAGATTAGGATTGCAGTGAATCTATAGATCTACTTGGAGAGAATTGACATTTTAACAATATGGAGTCTCCTAATCCATAAACACAATATCCCTCCCCCTTTATTTGAGTCATCTTCATTTTCTCTCAGCAATTTTTTTTTTTTGGTTTTGTTCCTTTCTTTCCTACCTTTTGTCACATTTATTTCAAGTATTTCATATTTATAATGATACAGTAAATGGTATTTTTAAAATTTCAATCTCCAAATGTTTGTTGATCATGTATCAAAAGACAATTTTGTATATTGTGCTTGTATCTTTCAACTTGGCTAAATTCACTACTTCTAATAGTTTTCTGTAGGTTCTATAGGATTTTTGTACACAATCACGTAGTCTTTGAATAAATATAGTTTTTCTTCTTTCTTTCCAATCTGTGTGTCTTTTATTATTTTTTTTTTTTTGATTTTTTGCATTGGCTACAACCTTCAATATGGTGTTGAATAGAAATGTCAAGAGTAGACATCCTCACAGTGTTTTGTTTTTGGGAGGAAAGCCTTCAGTCTTTCACCATTAAGTACGGTATTAGCTGTAGGTTTTTTTTTGTAGATGCTTTTATCAGGTTGAGGAAGTTCCTATTTCTTTCTAGTTCACTGAGAAGTTTTTATCAGAAGTAGATATTAGATATTTGTCAAATGCTTTTTTATGTCTATTAATGTAATCTTGGTTTTATTTCTTTTTAGATTATTAATATGGTTAGTACACTGTGATTTTTTTATTAATGTAAAATCAGACCTGCATTTCTGGGATAAACTCTTAATTGGTCAAATTAACCTTTCTATATATGTATATATTATTGAACTTTTAAACCATTTTGTTTCTAATTTCTGAACATTTGCTAATATTTTGTTATTTCTATATTTGTGGTTAAAAGGGTATTAGTCTGTTGTTTCCTTGTAATGTTTTTATCTGGTTTTAGTACTATAGCAATGCTGGCTTCACTGAGTGAGTTGGGAAATAGTCACTCCTTTTCAGTTTTCTCGAGAAGTTTGTATAGAATCAATATTATTTTTTTCTCTAAATGTTTAGTAGAATTCACTTGAAGGTTTTAACTACAAATTCAGTTTCTTCAGTAAGTTGTAATAGATCCACGCAGGTTATTTTTTCTTTCTTCTGGACTGAGCTTTAGTAGACCATCTTTAAAGGAATTTGCCCATTTCATACAAGTTGTCAAATGTACTGGCATAAAACTGACCATAATATTTCTTTATTATCATTTTAATATCTGCATGTCTATAGTTATGTCACCTCTGTCATTGCTGATAGTATAATTTATGTCTTCTCTCTGGCTAGAGGTTTATCTATTTTATTGATCTCAAAGAATCAGCTTTTTATTTCAGTGATTTTTCTCTATTGTTTTTCTGCTTTATGTATTATTTGTGGAGCAAATTACAGCCTATAGACAAATCCAGCTGTATTTTTGTAAGGCCTTGTATCTACAAATGATTTTTATATTTTTAAAGGATTATAAAAATATAAGAAGAAGAATATGCAACAGAAACCATACAAGACTCACAAAGACTTAAAATATTTATTATCTGGCCCTTTGCAGAAAAAGTTTACCAGTCCCCATTTTATATCATTGACTTCTACTATAATCTACGTACTTTGGATTAATTTGTTCTTTTTTATTTAGTTTTTCATTTAAAAAAAATGCCACTGATCTGAGATCTTCTTTTAAATACAGGCATTTGTTGAAATAAATTTTCCTTTAGGAATTGCTTTATATTTGTTCCTCCCCCAACCCCTTTTCCTGTTTGTCTCCCTTCTTCTGGTATATTTATTTTATTTTATTTTATTTTTTTTTATGATTGCATTTTGTCTCTGTAGCTTTTATTTTGGAAACTTCCTATTGCTATATCTTTAGATTCTGTACATCTTTTTTTCTGCCTTTAATTCTATCCAGTATATTTTTCTCTTTTTATCTCACACATTGTAATTTTCAACTCTAGAATTTAGGTTTTTTGTTTTGTTTTGTTTTGATTTTTAACATGTTCTGTGTCTCGAATTATGGAACATATGAAGTACAGTTATATCTTTTTTAATGTCTTTGCCTATATTTGCCTGGATCAATTTATATTGACTGATTTTTCCCCTCATTATGGGTTTTCTTTTTCTGCTTTTGTGAATGCCTGGTGATTTTTTATTGGATGCTAGACATTGCCACTTATATGTTGTTTAGTGCTGGGATATTCTTGTTTTTCTGTA
The DNA here is from genome assembly GCF_002201575.2 of Neomonachus schauinslandi. Lineage (NCBI taxonomy): Eukaryota > Metazoa > Chordata > Mammalia > Carnivora > Phocidae > Neomonachus > Neomonachus schauinslandi. Next base: position 6,460,853 of record NC_058410.1, read on the forward strand.
AATATGTTTGAGCTTTGTTCTGGGACACAGATGCATTACTTGGGAATAGTTTGACCCTTCCAGGTCACGTGCTCATTGGTTAGGCAGGACTGGAGTATCACTTAGGCAGGGGGTCATTGTTCCCCACCAGTGAGGCAGGGCACAGGGCATGCTCTTCCCCATGCTTTTCCAGTCTGGCTGGTGGGGATGGGTGCTATGCTTGGCCCTGTTATCTCTGTCCTTTCAAGCTCTTTTCAGTGTCTCAGATAGGTTCCTCAGGTGCATAAGCTGAATACATGAGGGGGACTTTGCAGATCTCTGGTCCTCTCTCTGAGCACTGCTTTCCAGCACTTTCCTATGCCAATTCCAGTTGCCTTGGTCTTCCTTGACTACAGCTCCATCTCCTGCATTTAGGGAATTCTTCAGGCTTTGTCTGGGTCTCCCTCCCTGAACCCCAGCCTAGACACTCTCTAGAGGCAGTAAGCTGGAGTAATGGAAGGGCTCACCTCATTTGTTTCTCTCTCTGAGAGACCACTGTTGTCTTAATGCTTGATAGCCGGTATCTTGTAAACCATTGTTTCAAGTCAAATAATTACCAAAAATGTTAGTGGACTCAAACTTCTATTTAAAAAAATAGATTATTTCAACAGTATAATAGGAGGTTGCTTAACCTATTTTTCTCAATAAGTTGAGAGGGTGCCATAGATAAAATTTATAAGCAATAAAATTAGCCAATGCTGTTTTGATAAATATAAAATCAAATAACTAAAAAAATACATTATTTTTTAAAAACGTACAGATGTACTTATAAAAATTTATCACATTTGAGCAGTAAAGTAAGATTTAACGAAGATTATTTTCTTAAGTATTAATTTCTATGACAATCAGTATTATACTTAATAATATGATAATGAGGCAACCTGTGTTTGGGTATTAGGAAATGTCTAAAACTACTAGGTCAAAGAAGGAACCACAAAGAAAACTGGAAGGTATTAAGAATAGAATGATAATAGAAAGAAAAAAAAATCCTACGCGTTAAAACTCCCAGGTATTTGGCTATAATGGTTCTTCAAAGAAAATTTATAGCCTTAAGGTTTTTAATTAGAAAAAGAACAGAGGCTGAAAAATTAGAGAGCTAAGCATCCAAAATAAGATATCAGAAGAAAACAACAGAATAAATACAATAAAATAAATAAGATAGTAAAGATAAAAGTCAGAGATTTCTGAAGGAGACAAAGGTAAAATAAAGGTGAGAAGGAAAGCTAGTGATTGGCTTTTTAAAAGAAAGAAAATTGATAAATGCCTTACAAGGTTGATTCAGAAAAGAGTAGTCAAGTCACAAATAAATGATATTAGGAATAGAAAAGTATTTACAACTGAGCTAATTCAGGGATCAAAATGATGCCAGAGGATATATAACCAATTTCAATTAGTAAATCTGCAAACCACTATAAAATGGATAGTTATTAAGAAAAATATAACTTATCAAGACCAATCTGATAAATTTTGAATACTCTAATAAAGGAATTAAATCTCCAATTAGAAATATTCCCATTAAGAAACATCAGGCTTAGATAGTTTTATAGGCATGAGTGAGTTCTACCAAATAGTCAAGGAACTAATTCCTATCTAAATATTTGCTCTAAAGAATACATTTTTGCTTAATACTGAAAAGAGACATCATTCTCCAACTGGTATTTTGATTACCTTAATTACTAAAATTAGTAAGTTTAGTAAAGAAAAGAGAATTATAGGTCAGTCTCATTTATGAGCACTGTTACAAAAATCTTAAATAAAATACCAGGAAACCAAAGTAAGAAGAGACATAAGGAATAAAATATCATGACCCAGTCACGTTAATTCTAGATATGCTTGCTTGGGTTAACATGACTTCATCAATAATGTAATTCATTGCATTAACAGAAGATGGTGAATAATTATTTAGCAAGATTAAACATACCTTCATGCTTAAGAATTTACCAATCTATGAATAAAAGAGAATTTTTTTAATATAATAAGAAGGATCTGTTAAAAAACATGTAACAAATATGATAAAATACTCAAAGTTATCCTTTAAGACTGAGAAAAGTCACAACTATATCTAATATAAACAGTATAATAAAGTATAATAAGGCCTGAAAAAGAACAAAAATTATCATGGTTGGATAGACTGAGACACAGCTGTTTCTGTTCATGGCTGACATGACTACCTATGTAGAAAGCCCAAAACAATATACGATTATGTCAAACAAATTCATTAGAGAATTTGTAGCTTTTTTGTATAAAAATTCAACATACAGAAATCAATTGCATTACTATTTGCTAGCAACAGATAGTTAGAAAATGTGGTTTTTCTCAGTTACTATTTATAATTGCATGCATCATAAATATATCGAGCCTTTATATCCAACAAAAGATTTATAGGACCTCTGCAAATAACTTGACAGAATTTTATTGCTAGAGGTTAAATAAGCCCTCAGTAAATGGAGAGATATACCTTCAATTATGAGCAATCAGTCCTTTTCTTATCCATCCCAGAATGCATTCAGTAGCCACAATGTGCAATCAGCAAGCTGACTCATTATCTCATTACTTGGAAGGGACAAATACTTGTTGCTATAATCCGTTTGTTTTCTCCCACTGCAGAGTACATTGTGATTTTCTTAATTTTTTTTTTTTTTTTTTTTTTGCTTTGAGTGAGCCATCTAAGTTCAAAACTCCACCTAGGCATCTTTTTGTGTGTGTAGCCAACATCTTACTATTCTGGAAATTACCAGTTTGCCTGCTAGAAAGAAAAGGCAATGATTTATCTGTTTTTCTCAGTAGTGGACAAGGAGAAGAAGGAGCTGATATGTGAGGGGGGAATTTTGTTATGTTCTGTGTCATGATGGGCTTGGCCTTCACCTCTCCAAGTCTGGAATGGAAGGCCCTGAAGCCTGGAGATCATTTCATTGAAGTCAGGGAGTATAAGAGCAGTAGTGAGTGATGTTTCTGAACAGCTCCCTTGGTCCCCGATGGAACTGCAGTTTTGTCCTAGGGAAATTATTTACCCTCCTATGTCCATTTTGTGTTTGTTTAAAATTTTAGCAGAACAGTCTACTTGATATACTTTTAAGGGAAGATTACCATGGATACATTTTGTTAAAATCCTGTGAAATCCTTATCTTCCATCTCTGTCATGTTTAAACAACTGCTCAAACCAAAACCAATCCAAACTCTGACTTGTACTTGTGTGTGAACTCACTGTCCTTGAGTTCCCTGAAGCTTCATCCATCGTAGAGGAACAGAAGAAACAAAATGCTCTGGGACATCCTCTTAGATACTTTCCTTTACCCTGCCATCCTTAGAACCAGTTTTCCTAGGAGCAAGGCTTCTTCAGAGATAGGGTGGCATATGTCTGAGCATTGGGGTGTGGGGGTAGTCAACGAGAGGTCACTTTCCTCTTGACTCTCAAAATGTTCAAGAGCCATGGCCTCCTCTCACCCAGGGGCAGAGGACAGGGGTGGATGATGTGCTTGGTTCTGTTCCTCCGCTCTTGTATCTAAAACCTACCACCCCTTGGCATGATTTCAGCTAATAACTAATAAGATGTCATTTACTTTTATATTATTCACAGAACCACATCTGCTGAAAATAAATTTACATTAGGAATTAAGATAATGCCTCCAAATCACCAGTCTGATAATTCGCTAAGTGAAAATTGACTTATAAAAGGAAGGTAACACAGGGAACCTCAGATTGCAGAGTCTCTGTAGATGATTTGAGATTGCACATTGAAGACCATATGTTTCAATGCAAATGTGACATGTAGCTAATATTGGGAGCATTTCCAGAAAATGCTGTGTAATATGCTCTTCCAAAAAAATGAAGTCTTGCTTGGTGTAATGCTGTACCACAGTTATACACAGCAGTTTGTGGATTGTATGCATATGGGAATGGCACCTCAAAACAAACTTTCCTTTTAGACTGTTATTCCATTTGTGAGACAGCAGCAGATGGCTGACCTGGCACGGAAATTCACTTCGGCACAGTTCTGAGTCATCACTGTTGTAAAGGTGCCAGAAGCGTGAGTGACCATGAGACAAGGTTTTTAATAGTTTGATCAGAGAGCCTTCCTGTTCTTGTATTGTTTATGGGTGACATCTCTACAATAGTTCTCCGTGGGCATCTTTCATAAATGACAGATTTGAATACATTGGTTTTAATAGCAGAAGCTTTATATTAGCCTTGCAACTGCTCTGGAGATCACTTAGGCTTCCTAAAATGTCAACAATCTAAATTTTGCATATGTCTGATAATATTGCTATTCTACTTTGACAGTGTTTGTCTTGCACACACACACACACACACACACACCCCTTCCATGAAAATGAGTGTACACAAATAATTCATATTTGTTCATATTCACAAGTTCATATTCATAAGTTCATATTCACAAAATTATATGCTAACTGCTCAAATTATGGAGCCTTTAAAAACCTCACCTAGTCTCAGATTTTAATATACATATATCACCTGGTCCACTAGTAATGTCACTAGGTTCTTTGTCATTATACTTCCTACTTTTTTTGGGAGGGGGGGAACTGGGATAACCGTGAAACTCTGCTGTTCCTGTAAGAGGCTATGAGAGGTGGCTTTGCTATGGTACCCAAGGAAGAACCACGCGTGACTGTTAAGGCTTTATTCTATAAGTTCAGCCATGGCTCCTCAGAGTCAAAAAGCAAAGCCAGAGAGGGAAGGAGAATGGGAAGCCCACCTAGAACCTAGCCTTCATAAAGAGTGATTCACATTTCACCATAATTAAAAAAAAAAAATTTTTTTTTAGTCTCTTGTCTTCAAAGTTAACAGGCTTGTGCCTATGTTATTCAAATTGCTCATTTATTGACTCTCTTTCAGGCAAATGTCAGGAAGGAAACATATTTATTAGAAGAACATGTAGCAACAGCTAAGGGCAGACATTTCAGCTGAAGAGAAATATTTGTTTAGTACTACAGACACTTTGTAAAAGGTTTCACCTTGTTTTGGTAAAACAAATTCTATCCCTACTTCTCCGTGCTAAGCTTTTCCCATTGGTTGTTTATATTGTAAACCTTAGCTCTCATGGATAACTTGTTTCAAAACACTTTTATAATGTGGGTGAACTATAATTGCCCTTTGTCTTAAAAGATGGCTTCATTACAGCTCTGTAGGCCACCTTCCTGGTAATGATAATTTAGATCCAGTTACTTTCACAGAAATCTTTTGTGGTGCTGTATGCTATAACACTGAAAAGGGAGAAACCTAAGAATAACATTATATGAAATGAAACAATGAACTGTTTTTTATCCCATCAATTTTGTGTTTGCTTGGGAACTAAAACTAAAGCAAAAATTTCTGTATTTAATGGGTAAGTATATATTTTTTGAGGATCAGAAACCAAAAATGACCATTAGTAGCATTTAAAAAGTCATTGGATGACTTTTGGATTGGATTTGACAAGTGTATCCGTCTCATTTCTATATTGTGTCATACAGCAAATGATATCATACAATGGCTTGGAGAAGCAGTGGTTTGAATCTATCCTCAGGGTCACTGAGCATGTGAGTGAATGCTGCTTCTCTCTCTAGCAAAATGCCTGGCACGAATTGGACACTTGTTTGTTGAGCCAATTATTTAATTAATGTCCACCTAAGTCCACGGCACTGACTAGCTGGTTAAGCCTTAGCCATTCACCTCACTTACTGAAGAACTAATCCTTTTTAGCTCTAAGATGTGCAAATAAAGGCACCTCATTAAGTTATGGAGCAGACATGAGGCACATACGTAAAATACTTCACTCTGTGCCTGGAGCTAATGTGCAGATCAATACCATGTTCAGAGTCATGTTCAAACATCAGGGTTTTCTCGTTGTTTTGTTTTTAAGTACTATCAGCATTTCTGACTTAATCATGGAAAATTATATTGGGATTATATTAGAGTGGAAAACTTAAGGAAAACTTTGACCATCTTCAGATGAGCATAAATACATGATAGAAAATGTGTATTCAGTATCAGTTGATTTTTGAAAATTCTTGCCCACCTTTGCTACTTTCCACCAGAGGGACTGACATAGAACTGAAGAACATGGTTAAAGTAGTTACTCACAAAAAGGATTTATTTATATATGCATAGTTATGTGAGATCTTGCTGAATGAGTAAACAAATTAGTCCGGTGTCGAAGAAGTATTTTATTAAAACAAAAACAAAAACAAAAAGCCAAAACAACAACAACAAAAAACAATTCTTCCACAATATTAGTTCAATTACTATTTAGAAAACCATTTGACTTTGGTAGAAATGACATTAGGAATGGTTTTGTACTGAAGAACTATATAGTTAAGTTGTATAAACATTTTCAGAGATGACATTATCAGATATCTGCTAATTTCTAATGGGGATCCTATTCTGGAAGAATTTCATTTTGGTTTGACTATATCTTTTTATTCACAAACCTTTGAAAAGTCAAAATTTTCCAACCAATTATCAGAACAATAATTTAAACTTTAGAATAAGGTGGGACAGAATCCTATTAGGGTATTTTATCCAAAGTATTTGAAATAGAGGAAATATGAGTAATTTGAATAAAAAATACAGAATTAGTGAGTTCTTCTGACTTTTGTGGTTCACATGAAATATTACAGAACTATAGAAATCATGGATTAGGGGGCGCCTAGGTGGCTCAGTCGTTAAGCATCTGCCTTCGGCTCAGGTCATGATCCCAGGATCCTGTGATTGAGCCCTGCATCGGGCTCCCTGCTCAGCGGGAAGCCTCCTTCTCCCCCCCCCCCCCCCCCCTGCTTGTGTTCCCTCTCTTGCTGTCAATCTCTCTGTAAAAAAAAAAAAAAAAAATGATATATCTTAAAAAAAAAAAAGGAAATCATGGATTAGTTCTTTTGAGATTTCCCTATTAGCCTATTTTCTCCTATTGTGGTTGTGTATGCACATTTGTCTCTCCAAGAAGATTTAGAACCTGGAAGTCAGGGACAAATCCTTATTTTTCTTTGTCCAAATCATTGTCCCCCTTCATTGTTATTTATAACATGTACATCTTCATCCCTTTGGCATGTTCAAAATGTATACTAAAATTAATTTTTAGATTTATTTTCTCCCAGCCTTAAATAAGCTTAAAATGCATTTATAGTACATTATAATGAAATATAAATATATTATGTAATGCATTAATAATGCACTTTTTGCATGGCAATATTTTGTTATTAGAAGTGGTATGATGTGGGGACACCTGGGTGGTTCAATCATTTAAGCCTCTGCCTTCGGCTCAGGTCATGATTTCAGGGTTCTGGGATGGAGTCCTGCATTGGGGTCCAGCTCAGTGGGGAGCCTGCTCCTCCTTCTGCTTGCTACTCCCCCTGCTTATGCTCTCTCTCTTTCTCTGACAAATAAATGAATCAAATAATAATAAAAAAAGTGTGATGTGTATTATAAAATTTCACTGCTGATAGTATCAAAATTCTCAATTATGCATAATTTTTTTTTTTTTTAGAGAGAGAGGGAGAGAGAGGTGGGGAGGGACAGAGGGAGAGGGAGAGAGAGAATCTTAAACAGGCTTTGTGCCCAGTGCAGAGCCTGACTCGAGGCTCAATCCCAGGACCCTGAGCTGAAATCAAGAGTCGGATACTTAACCGACTGAGCCACCCAGGTGCCCCAGTGCGTAAATATATTTTTATGATCCAAAACACTGTAGTTTCGAGACTGGAGAAACTTCATGGTTGTTTTTTAATGTAGTTGCTTTAAAAAACCACTCCACCATTAAATTGAAAGGTTTTCACTAAAAAAGAGAGAGAGAGAGAGAAGTGCTTTTTCACTTTGTCCTAAAAGTTATTAATACACCCACATTTCATTAAAATAGTCTGTAATCCCATGCCCTTGAACTGAATCTCTTTCATTTAATTTTCTATTGATTGTGTTCATTTTCCCTGATTTCCCCTCGGTTCTTGTGTGTTTTCCTTATAAGGATGATAAGGTATTAGCTGGTTGTTCGTAGACCCATGTGTCCCAGCAGCCAGCGTGGGGCCGGGGAGTGATGATGATGATGGATCGGGACCTGCTGCTCCCACAGCTGCCAGTGGCCTGGGGGCTCTGCAGGAAGTGCAGCTCCATGTAAGTGTTGGACAGAAGCTGCGGAGCCGCCAGCCCTTTTGCTCTGTTCTTCTCAAATCCCTTGCAATTGACTTGATGTCAGTTAAGTCCAAAAATAACTTGGATTCTCCATTCCATGCTAATGTATCAGCATTTATAGCACATTTTTATAAGTAAGTTAATTTGTCTAAGGAATGGACCCAAATGTGTTGAACTCTGAGAAAAGATGATGAAGTGTTTACCACCTGTTGTGTTGAAGGTACAACATTTTAAATATTTATGCAAACATTAACACAATTTCAAATATCCTGGGTAGAAGTGGGGAGATCAGGTTACTCTTCCCCTGCTTATGATCTCTCTCTCTCTCCGACTGAGCCACCCAGGTGCCCCAATGCATAAATATATTTTTATGTTCAGTGGTGTTTTTAATAGAAATATTTCGTTGAATATTTGGAAGGCTCTTGCCTAATTAGGTCAATTCATACTAAATGGTTTGCCAGGTTGAGTTTACCATCTTGTGGCTGAAAGAGGTTATTTTCAAGTCAACATCTGTGGTTCCTTTTTCGAGATAAGAATTTGCTAATTAAATATTTGTACTTACAACATTTATAAGAGTAATGTTTGAACAGGATTGTGTGCTTTGGAAATAATAATATAAGTCAAGTGTTGCTCTTCTAATTACAAACCTCTGACCTAACTCTTTAGCATTCTCAACCAGACAGTGAGAAAACCAAGTGATACCCTTTTTTAGGTGTAGATAAATTCTTCTACCACTGATTGAAACAATGCAATGCCTTAGCAAGGACCAGAGTGGTGGTTCTCAAATTTTAGCATCTCTTGGACCCAGCAATGCCTTTGAAAGTGGCTTGAGTCATACCCTACAGTTAGGGGTTTAGTATCTCTAGGAATGGGGCTGAGCACCCGAGTCTTTTTTTTTTTTTTTTTTTTTAAGATTTATTTGCTCGAGAGAGAGAGAGAGGTGGGAGAGGGTCAAAGAGAGAATTTTCAAGCAGATTCCCTGCTGAGTGCAGAACCCTATTTGGGGCTTGATCACACTACCCATGAGATCATGACCTGAGCCAAAACCAAGAGTTGTACACTTATTGGACTGAGCCCCCACCCGAGTCTTTCTTAAGTCACATCGAGGTCTAGTGAATTTCACAGAACGTATTCGCAGGCAGAGATTCATCTGCTTCACCTTCGCTGAAAACAAGTGTTGTGCTAGTTAGGCAATCTCAAACACCTGCTGCCCATTCCATGTGTAATCTGAAATCATCAAGTGAAATTAAGTGTGAGAGAGTCTTGATGAGGTGGCAGGCATCAATCATGTTCAGATTTTTGACACATCCTTGTCATTCCTCCTTCGTGCAGAGAATTAGCATTATGGAGTGCATCTTTATCAGTTCAATCCTTTACAGTTGGCACTGTCCTAAGCAGCAGATGGGTGGCTTTAACTTTTAAAATTGTAAAGACTGTTTGGATACAGTACTCTCCATTACTGAAACATTCCCCTGAGGCATCCAGAGACAGGAGGGATAGTTGTAGTCAGAACATATCCTGAAATTGGCATGGAGAGTATGTGGGAGACATATTTCCAGAAAAAAAAAAATGTAGAAGATAGAGTTACATGAACATTTTATACTTTCAAAAAGTTTTGATGTACATTCTCTGTTGTTTTACGAGAACACTGGAGTGGGTATCAGAAGAAGGCGTACACACTTCACAGCTTATTTTGAATACCTGTGATACTCCTGGTTGCTTCTCCAGCACTTCACAGGTGGAGATTTGGAGATTGCCCTGCCTCGGTTGGCACTCCCCTTGTTGAGCTCCTGGTAGCACAAAGGGTCACAAGATGGGTCGGGCAGCTCTGCTCACTTGATTCCAGTTGCCACCAGTGACTGGCTCATCCCAGTTTCTCTAGGACGTTTCTGTTGTTAGCACTCAAAATCGCATGTCCCAGCAGCCCACGCTCCTGGGGCAGATGGTCACTCTAGCTTTCCCTCACAGGGATTTAGCATTTGTGGTGCTTTCTCCATCTGAATGAATGGCAAGGAAGCCAGATGCCAGGCCCCGCTTTAAATGATGTTGCAGAGGAGGATAAAGAGGCGTTATCTAAATCACCAGTGAGTCATAAAAAAATAAATAAATAGAGGGCTATGAAGAAATTATTATATAATATGTTTATTCAATTTAAAAATTTATCTTGTTTTAAAGAATTCAGTCTCACTCGAGGATGGTGCATTTTCTCTTCTGTTGGTGTAAAATGATGGTGATTTAAAACATGTATTTGGTAAAAATCAAAGCTGTTAATACGATGATGTTACTTCCACATTCGTAGGTCCGTCATTTCATTTTGTTTTGTTTTCTGAAATTTCATTTTATCCTGGAAATTCAAAAGTTCTCAAACTACTGACCTATACTGCATAATTGGAGAAAGTGCCGTTTTAATCATGCAGACGTTTTTATGAGGATGAAGATGGGAAATGTTTAAAAGACGGATATGAAATGTTCAGCATATCTTAGCATGTTTGTTAAACATTATAGGCATATGTGTTTGGAGGAGGGGTGGGAACCGGGAGATCTGTGTGTGCCCAGACGTTGGGAAGGGTGGAAGGAGGCTGGACGTGAATGGCTGGCGTGCCTGTCTGCCGGGCAGCCGCCAGCTGGGGAACGAGTCACGGTGTCTGGCAAACTGCGAACGATCAGCGCAGTAGTTTGTGAGTGCTGAGAGAGGGTTGCGATGATGACTAGAAAGATTGACTGTCTAATAGTAATAATTTCCAATGCTAGCACAGTGACAAAGGAAAGCCTGGAGGGGAATATCCGGCTTCACCCTGTGTTGAATCTTTTCCTGATGTCTTGGTGAGCAAGTGACAGCGCAAGACTCGGAGCATGGGCTTGGGGATTACGCAAGCCTGCATCACAGTCACTGCCCCCTACTTACCACCTGGCTCTGTGGCTTGAGATAAGATATTGCTGCCCTCCACAACTCGCATTCCTTATGTGTCAAGCGGGATGGAAAACCCCTCTCTGAGTTGTCTAGATGAGAGTGTATCCATCAGCATGCCTGTTGTTCCCCTTCCCATCTTTCACAGAATGGAGAGGAGTGTTAGGTGGATTTATAGCTCCTGGAGCAACTTCCCTTAAATACAAAGGCACCGTTGAAATAGAGGGAAATCTCTAGTGGCATGTCAGAGGACTCCTGTTTAGTTCTTCTTTGTTTCAAACCTTTTCCGTCTGCTTGTATGAAAACACAGGGAGAATGCTTAACGGTCTTGACTTTGAGATGGAAGGAACAACAGATTCACTGGATGACTGGCTTAGTATTTAGAATGCAAATTAGCCTTTGCAGTTGGAATTATGAGTTCGAGCAACAGGCTGACTACAGTTAGCAGGAACAATGGTGAAGCTCTTTATTTTTTTTAATTTTTAATTCCATAGTTAACATGGTGTAATATTAGTGTCAGATGTACAATATAGTGATTCAGAAGTTCATACAACACCCAGTGCTCATCACGACAAGTGCACTCCTTAATCCCCATCACCTATTTCCTCCATCCCCCCCCACCTCCCCTTTGGTAACCACCAGTTTGTTCTCTATAGTTAAGAGTCTGTTTCTTGGTTTGCCTCTCTCTCTTTCTCTCTCTCTCTCTCTTTCCCCCCTCTGTGTTCCTTTGGTTCTTAAATTCCACATATGAGTGAAATCATATGGCATTTGCCTTTCTCTGACTTATTTTGCTTAGCATTATACTCTCTAGCTCCATCCATGTCCTTGTAAATGGCTGGATTTCATTCTTTTTTATAACTGAATAATAATCCATTATATATCTGTACCACATCTTTTTTATCCACTCATCAATTGATGGACACTTGGGCTGCTTCCATATCTTGGCTATTGTAAATAATGCTGCTATAAACATAGGGGTGCATGTATCCCTTTGAATTAGTGTTTTTGTATTCTTTGGGTAAATACTCAGTAGTGCAATTGCTGGATTGTACGTTAGTTCTATTTTTAACTTTTTAGGGAGGCTCCAAACTGTTTTCCGCAGTGACTGTACCAGTTTGCATTTCCACCAATAGTGCAGGAGGGTTTCTTTTTCTCCACATCCCTGCCAACACTTGTTGTTTCTTATGTTGATGGTTTTAACCATTCTGACAGGTGTGGGGTGAATATGGCATTGTAATTTTGATTTTCATCTCCCTGATGATGAGTGATGTTGAGCATCTTTTCAATGTGCCTGTTGACCATCTGTATGTCTTCTTTGCAAAAATGTCTCTTCATGTCTTCTGCCTGTTTTTAATTGGATTATTTGGTTTTTGGGTGTTGAGTTTTGTAAATATTTTGGATACTAATCCCTTATCGGATACGTCATTTGCAAATATCTTTTCCCATTGTCTAGGTTGCCTTTTGGTTTTGTTGATTGTTTCCTTTGCTATTCAGAGCTGTTTACTTTGATAAAGTCCCAATAGTTTATTTTTGCTTTAATTTCCCTTGTCTCGGGAGACATATCTAGAAAAATGTTGCTATGGCCAATGTCAAAAAGGTTACTGCCTAAGTTTTCTTCTAGGATCTTTATGGTTTCTTGTCTCACATTTAAGTCTTTAATCCATTTTGAATTTATTTTTGTGTATGGTTTAAGGAAGTTGTCCAGTTTCATTCTTTTGCATGTTACTGTCCAGTTTTCCCAAGCCCATTTGTTGAAGAGACTGTCCTTTCCCAATGGATATTCTATTCTGCAGGAGCAGGAGGGGCAGAGGGAGAGGGAGAGAGAATCTCAAGCAGACTCCACACTGAGCGTAGAGCCCAATGCAGGGCTCAGTCTCATGACTCTGAGATCATGGCCTGAGTCAAAATCACTAATCAGATGCATAATTGACTCTGCCACCCAGACACCCCTCTTTATCTGGTTTTGTATTAGTGTAATGCTGCCCTCATAGAATGAATTTGGAAAATTTCCTTCCTCTTCTATTTTTTGGAATACTTTGAGAAGAATAGGTATTAACTCTTTTTTAAATGTTTCATAGAATTCCTCTGTGAAGCCGTCTGGTTCTAGATTTTTGTTTGTTGGGTGTTTTTTAATTACTAATAAAGTTCTTTGCTGGTTATCGGTCTGTTCAAATTTTCTGTTTCTTCCTGTTTCAGTTTTGGTAGTTTATATGGTTCTAGGAATTTATCCATTTCTTCTAGGTTGTCCAGTTTTTTGGCATATAATTTTTCATAAAATTCTCTTACAATTGTTTGTATTTTTGTGGTGTTGGTTGTTATTTCTCCTCTCTCATTTGTGATTTTATTTATTTGAGTCCTTTCTCTTCTTTTCTCTTGATAAATCTGGGTAGAAGTTTATCAACTTTATTTATCCAAAAACCAGCTTCTGGTTTCATTGATCTCTTTTATTGTTTTTTTAGTTTCTATTTCATTTATTTTTGCTCTACTCTTTATTATTTCCTTCCTTCTGCTGATTTTATGTTTCCTTTTTTGTTCTTTTTTTAGCTGTTATGTTTAGGTGTACGGTTAGGTTATTTATTTGAGATGTTTCTTACTTCTTGACTTAGGCCTATATTGCTATAAATTTCCCTCTCTGAATCACCTTTGCTATATCCCAGTGGTTTTGATCCACTGTGTTTTCACTTTCATTTGTTTCCATGCAATTTTTTATTTCTTCTTTTATTTCCTGATTAACCCATTCATTGTTTGGTAGCATGTTATTTAACCTCCATGTATTTGTGGACTTGCCAAATTTTTTCTTCTGGTTGACTTCTAGTTTCATAGTATTATGGTCAGAAAAGATGCATGGTATGACTTCGATCTTCTCAAATTTGTTGAGGCATCTTTTGTGGCCTAATATGTGATCTATTCTGGAGAATGTTCAGTGTGCACTTGAAAAGAATGTGTATTCTGCTGTTTTAGGATGGAATGTTCTAAATACATTTGTTAAATCCATCTGTTCCAGTGTGTCAGTCAAAGCCATTGTTTCTTTGTTTTTCTTTATTTTATAAAAAGCTATTACACGAATATATAATAGGAAAAAGCCTTTTTTGGGGGAGGGAGGGTACAGGAAAAAATGTTAATAAATAAATTGTGTCCCATTGCCACTGTCCATTCAAGTCTGGACTCTGCAATTTCAGAGGACTTTGTCATACCATACCACTTCCAAAGAGAGTGTGGAGGATAGGCCTGGGTGGATCCCATATCACATGGAAATATGGTTATAGAGCCTGGAAAAGAGAACTATAGAGGGACATGATAAGTACTTAAAATATGGGAAGGCACATCAATTTTTGAACAGCTGACTGTTCTCAAAGACTCCAAGGGATGGAGTTTGGATTGAAGGATGGAAGCTATGAAGATGCAGATTTCTTTTGTAGGAGCCAGAACTATTCAACCATGGGATGGCTTATGTTATAAGATGGTAAAGTTCCTCCCATCCAAAGCATTTCAGAGGGAATTGGTTGTTTACTTGCCTAGCTGCTTAAAAGGGATTCTTGCATCTAATTAGGTGGACAAGATAGCCTTTGAGGGCTTCTCTAACTATTGTTATCTCTGATCCAGTGACTTTACATCTGTTATCCTGGCTACACTGATACAGATTCTTAAGTCCTGAAATTACCTCTAAATTGTATTAGAGGATTTATTTTATTCTGCCAAGGAATATATAAAATAGTCATTGAATTTTTCATTGTAATATTTTTTATTACTTTGATTGATTTTGAGAGAGAGGGAGAGTGCACGTGTGCAAAGGGGCAGAGGGAGAGACAGAGAGTCTTTGAGCAGGCTCCATGCTCAGTGCTGAGTGCAGAGCCCCACGTTGGGCTGAGCCAAAATCAAGAATCAGAATGTTAACCAACTGAGTCATCCAGGTCTCCTGATTCCTTTGGATTTTAGAGACTGTTACTCTAGTGTTCTGTCCTTGTACTGAGAAGGACCTAGAGCAAAAGTTTGTTCTTTATATTTCTCTTCAAAAATAAAACAATAGTAGATAAAGACATTTTTAGTATCTAACATTAATTTAATATAAATATTTAAAATCACCTTGGGAGATAAAAAGCATCACCAAGGCCAGGGCTGATATTCAGCCGTCAGAGTCCCTTCTCCCAGGGTAGTGTCATATTGGTGTTATATATTTTTTATATTTCTCCTTTAGTTCCTGTAAAAGGAGAAGTATGTATGGAAAGATTTGAGGCAAGAGATTGGAGTTCCTAATACGCTAATGCCCAGCAGCTATCAAAACTACCACCTCCCACTTCAGCTGCTTTTTTGAGTCCGTACCTGAGCCTTGTGCCTAGGCCTTCTCTTCTGGGCCTTGGCTGAAGGCCAGCTGTGGCCACACTGTGCCACCCCCTCCCCTATTTTCACTCCCACATTACCTTTATACAGGCTGGAGTTGTTTTACTCTTAGGAAAACCAAGCACATTATTTTTGGTTGTGTCTGTGTAATCATTTAGTTATTTTGCCAATAACAAAGGAGTTAGCCTCCATACTTAGGAATTTAAGAAATGGCAGATTTATCCATGTTCACATATATATACATACACACGTACACATATATTGATAGAGGATGTAGCATTTTACCAAATATTGGCCTTTTTCACCAAGACCTTTTAAATTGTCTTGGTCCTACCACCTATAGGCAGTGTGCTTTGTTATGGGTAAGAGGCTGGAGAATAATCAAGTAGGAGAGACAAGAAAACACCCTGGGTGGGGGCGGAGGGGGGGTGGTAGGGAGAGGAGCTCCTAGGACCCACCTTGTGCTCCTGGGGCAGGTGGACTGGACATGTTCTGGGTCTGCGCCTTTGTCCCTGCTTTCCTCTGGGCTTGGAGTGGATTTCCACCTTCCACTGTGGCAGCTCCTCACTCCTCCTCCTCCATTTGACACATTCTTCTCATTCCTCAAGGCCAACTTCAACTGTCCCCTCTCTGTGAAGCTTTTCCCAGACTCTGTTCTTTCTAAGAGGAACTAACGCAGTGTCCCCTCTTGTTCCTTTATTCCTGGGTTTCTGCTGCTGGCTCAGCATGTATAAAATACATCTGCAAAGGCTTTTATTTGCCAGTCTCTTTTCTTCTCTAGATTGGGAGATTCTTGAAGGAAGGAGTTGTTTTTCTTTTCCTTTTTTTTTTTTTTTAAGGAGTTGATTTTCTTCACCCATGTCTCTGTAGGCCCAGTGCACAACAGTTGTTCAATAAATGCTTTTGAATTACTTCAAGGGAAAAACAGAGGAGCTATGTGTACAGAACAAGCAGTGCTTCTCCAGTGTTGTAGGGGCGCTATGTGGAGGAGCATTCTTTCTCACGTGGGATTGTTCTGGGTGCTGCAGGGTAGTTAGCATCCCTGGCCCTGCCCAGTGAAGCATGAGTATCCGTCCCCAAAGCACCCACAATGGTCTACACTCCATTTAGAAACTCTAGGGTAGAATCTGGTAATCCTCTTGGATGGAATTCCAGCATGAAGCTTTGTATTCTCTTGGCCACATCCACCAATGAGAAAGGAGATGTGGCCTTAGAGATCATGCACTTATGTCTGACATAAAATACTCTTGAAAGTTTTAACTATCCCATCTCTCAAAAAAGTGCCCTTTCCTGTTGTACACACTCAGAGTTTCCCCAAACCTAACATTAAAACCATCGAGGAAACCACTATCAAAGCCCTGACATTTTTAAGCAAGCAGTTCGCAGTATATCTTCTTTCTTGGATTTTGTGAACTCTGAAGAAAATCCAATTACTCATTCTTCTTGAAAAACAAAACAAAACAACAACAACACTTTCCTCATAAAATAAAGAACTTATATTGCAGGATCAAGTGATTGATGTGATAAGTAATACTGAGCAAATATAAAGTCACTAGTCAGAGTATAACTCATACCTCATATATTTTTCTCTTCGATCAATATTCAGCATATAAATGGCCCTAATTTTCCATGTTCAGAGGAAAAAGAAGGAAACAAAGCATAGAAAGGTTAGAATGGCAGGGCACCATTTCATAGAATATGGCCATAATTTCAATTCTGTTTTTGTTAAATCATGAAATAAGAGAATACTTTAACTATGGAAAGATTATTTATAGCAGAGAAATAATATTATACCTAAGAGGAATATAAGACAAATGTGTGATGATGGGATGAAGTTAGAGGAAAATTTTAATGTAAAACTATTCTAAAAAAGTGTAAAAATTGTGTGGTGAAGTGTTTTTTAATCATGCCTGTTCTCTTTACATGGGATTATGTTCATAGCCAGCCACTGTCCTCATGGAAGCCGATCAAGTCAGTAAACCCAGTCATTGAGCATTGCATGGAAACCTATTTCAATCTACCGGAATGTGATTTCCTCCCTGAATTTAGTATATCAGTGTTGTGACAACCATGTTGTCATGTGGCTTTTTCATTTCTGAGATTGGTTTTTAATCTATGAGAAGTAACTTGGGCAATTGAGAATATCACTGATGTATAATAGCTCCTTTTCTGCCTCACTGTTTAACAAAGCTTGTTTGATTTCTATGGGCAGAAAGAGAACTCTTTTTAATGAAGGTATTTCTAATCTCTGGAAGTATGAGTGCCAGAGACTGCAGGCAAAAGCAATTCTCAAAAGCTTTCTAGGAGGTAGCTTTATATGTGATTATAGCTCATCTAATATCAGCAAATATTAAAGAGGTTTAAAACTTCTAAAATCATTGATACGTTTTCATCCTCAGGCAATTGATAAAAGCAGAAACATATTGCTTTAGGATAAGCCTTTAGGTAAATGTAGCACACAAAACATTACATAAAAATACCGCACAACCTAATTTTATCTGATTTGTAATCCCTGGGAACATTTGAATAGTGTTATTTTTAAAAAATTCTTTCTACATTATGATTCACGTGTTTGTGTTGTCTTCTGTTATAACTATGAGTCTATCCTAATTTGGCATAACTTGTGACAGTACTGCAATTCAAATGATGTAAGCATTGCTTCTCAGCCCAATCTACTCCTTATTAACCTTTATGCAGGGGATTTGAATGTGCTACTATGCTTTGGACTTTACAAATTATTCATCCTCCCAACTTCGTACTGTCAGCAGTCTCTGATTTGATGGTTTGCATTTCACCGAGCTCTGGACAGCTCCTTGTACAGTCACCGGTAGACATTACTGGTTTATACGTGGATGTTAATTTTATCGCTATGGATGTCTGAAAAGATCCTTACAGTTTAGCATTTCTGAGAATAAGGTTTTCAACCAATTTAAAATTGCACAGTTTAAATTTAATTTAACATTGTGTACAGTTTAAGTCTGGCTTATTCTTTTCAAACATGACTCTTATCCTAAAGAAAACAATCTTTAAAAATGTCATCAGGTTGGGGCACATGGGTGGCTCAGTGGGTTGAGAGACTCCTGATTTCAGCTCAGGGCATGATCTCAGGGTCATGGGATCAAGCCCCAGGTGGGGCTGGCTTCCTGCTCATCACAGAGTCTGCGCGACCCTCTTCCTTTGCTCCCTCCCACCGGCCCCCCCGAAAATAAATAAATAAATAAATAAAATCTTTAAAAGAATAAAAGTAAAAATGTCATAAGGTCCATTCTGAATGGCTGAAGGATATAGAGTAACTTTCAAAGTAATTATTTGCTTAAATAACGAAATTAGTAATAATACCTGCATGGCTTTTCTCAAAATATCCTTATGTCCTTTAAAAATAGCCACTAACATTTATAGCTGTCTAGAATGAATAGAGAATTCAGAAAACTCAGAAGTGTTTCAGACTGGCTGGCTTGTCAGGCTGACCTTACAGGAAAGTTGCAGAACTGTGCTGTCATCTCAGTCTGGGGTTGTCACTAGGAGCATCCCGTGGTCCCACAGGGGTTACACAGTGGCCGTGAACTCCTGCTGCAGGTATTGCTTGACCCTGGGAACATAGAAAAGAGATGTAGGGAGCAGGGTTCCTGACCCACTGAGATGGATTCACCAGTGAGCCATTGCCACTTTTATAGTAAATTGAGGTGTTTCCTTTGAGATGGGTTGAGCAATGGTACAGAGTTTTTAATCTCACGTAGGACTAAGAAAAGAGGCACAGGGGCCTCTGACATGGGGATAGTCAATAAACTGGAGCTCTTAATTAAGAAAGTATTCGGTGACCCTAAATTCTAGGATCGATAACTTGTGTTAACCAGCCAAATGGAGTGTTAGAGAAGAAAAGCTGTTTTTCTGAATCTCTTTACATTCAGGAAGCTTAGATGGAGAGCCCCAACCTTTTCAGTGGCTGTGAGGTCTACAGCTAACTTGTCATTCAGCTCTAACCAATCAAGTTGCTGAAAATGAAACTTCCTTTTGAAATCGACATTAATCTTTATGTAGATATGGATACTTTTTTCCCAAAATGAAGTATCCCATGTCTGCTTAGATTTGCACGCTAACTTTGTTTTTAAAATTAAATTACTGAGAAATAACCCAGTGGATTTAAAAGCCAGTAGTGATTTTGTTTGTTTTATATCTGATGCAAAGAGATGAATTGATCAGACTTATTAGTTCACAGCACAATATAATAATTAGTTTATGCAAGGTATTTTTTTCTCTTCATCCCAGATCTGTAGTCTCATATTTATACACACATGCCATTGTAAAATGGTAACTGTAATGATTTTTATATTTATTATTTTATACTTACAAAATTTTCTAATGTATTTGTAAAGCAGAATGAACTGAACACCTTTGGATGCCTCGTGCAATTTACAAAGCCTTGCTGATATTGGTAAAGATTTCTAGGCTCTTCCTATCAGCCTACATTTTAGTATATATGTCTTATCCATGAAAAAAAAAGGTTAAAAATACTGGCTGTTTTTTTTTTTTTTTTAATATAGATTTACTGAGATATAATTGACACACAATAAACCACATATCTAGAGTATACACATTTATAAGTTTTAGCATATTATATTCCCAGGAAACCATTACCACAGGCAAGATTGTGAATAAATATATCACCCCTGGAAGTTCCTTGTGTCCCTTGCAGCTTCTTCCTTCCACCTGCCTCTCTGCCCTTTATCTATTGAACTGCCTTTCAACCTTTGTCAAAAATCAATTGTCCATGTATGTGTGACTTCATTGTCATTGCATTTCACTGATATATTTTTATATCTTGACGCTAATACCATAATAGATATTATAGTTTTACTGTAGTTTTATAATAAGACTTCAAGTCAGATAGTGTTTGTCTTCCAACTTTGTTGTACTTTTTCAATGTATTTTTGGCATTCTAGGTATTCTGCATTTCCATATGAATTTTAGAGTTAGCTTGCCAATTTCTACCAAATCCTTTTGGGATTTTGGTTGGGAATCTATAGATTACTTTGGGAAGTATTGACATTTTAATAATATTGCATCATCCAGTTCTAGATTATGGTATATCATATCATTTATTTAGATCTTCTTTAATTTCACTTGGCAATGTTTTATACTTTTTAGTGTATGGTTCTTATAAAATGTTTGTCAAATTTATTCTTGGGTTTTTTATATTTTTGATTCTAATGTAAATGGTGTTCTTTATTTCAATTTTAGATATTTTATATATTGACTTTGTAACCTAAATTTTTTATAAATTCACTTAGTTTTAGTAGCTTCTTTTGTTAATTCTCTAGGAATTTCTATGGAGACAATCTTGTCTTTGGGAATAAAGGTTTTACTTTTTTTTCTAATTTTCATGCCTTTTTTGTTTAAAGATTTTGTTTATTTATTTGAGAGAGAGCAAGAGAGAGAGAGCATGAGCAGGGGGAGGGAAAGAGGGAGAGGAAGAGGCAGACTGTCCTCTGAGCAGGGAGCCTGATTTGGGGCTTGATCCCAGGACCCCAGGATCATGACCTGAGCTGAAGGCAGATGCTTAATGAACTGAGCCACCCAGGCACCCCTCATGCCTTTTATTATTATTTTTTCTTGCCTTATTGCACTGGGCATAGCCTCCAGTTCAATGCTGGATACAGTCATAAGACTGAACATAAAGGCCTTGATCTTGGAAAGTATTCAGTCTTTCATCATTAAGTGTATGATGTTTGTATGATGTTAGCTATAGATTCTCATTGATGCTCTTTACCAGGTTGAGAAAGTTTTCTATTCCTAACTTGCTGTGAGATATCATGAGGAATGGATATTGGATTTTTTCAAATGCTTTAGTTTGAATCTATTGAAATGATCATGTAGTTTCTCTTTTCCATTTGTAAATGGAGTGAATTAACATTGACTGGTTTTCTTATAGTATCTTTGTATTGCTTTTACATCCAAGTAATATTGACGAAATAATGAGTTGCAAAGTATTTTCTTATCTTCATTTTTTTTCCATGAATTTGTGTAAAATTGGTACTATTTCTTCTTTAAATGTTTGAATTTACACCGAAGGCATCTGAACCTGGAGTTTTCTTTGTGTGAAGTTTTTACTACAAATTTAGTTTCTTTTTTTTTTTTTTTTAAGATTTTATTTAAATTCAAGTTACTTAACATATAGTGTATTATTAATTTCAGGGGTAGAATTTAGTGATTCATCAGTTGCATATAACACCCACTGCTCGTTACATCATGTGCCCTCCTTAATGCCCATCACCCAATTACCTCATCCCCCCACCCACCTCCCTTCCAGCAACCATCAGTTTATTCCTTATAGTTAAGAGTCTGTTATTGTTTTCATTCCTCTCTGTTTTTATCTGATTTTCTTTTCCCATCCCTTCTCCTATGTTCATCTGTTTTGTTTCTTGCATTTCACATATGGTACTTGTCTTTCTCTAACTGATTTATTTTGCTTAGCATAATGCCATCTGGCTCCAGCCACATCATTGCAAATGGGAAGATTTCATTCTTTTTGATGGCTGAGTAATATTCCAGTATATATATACTACATTTTCTTTAGCCACTCATCCATTGCTGGACATCTGGCTCTTTCCATATTTTGACTATTATGGACATTGCTGCTGTAAACATTGGGGTGCATGTGCTCCTTCAAATCACTGTTTTTGTATCTTTTGGATAAATACCTAGTAGTGCAATTGCTGGGTCATAGGATAGCTCTATATTTAACTTTTTGAGGAATCTCCATACTGTTTTCCATATTGGCAGTGCCAGTTTGCCAAATTTGGCTTCTTTAATGGATGAGTCAGGTTTTCTATTTTTCTATTGCTTGAGATTTAGTAGTTTTTCTTTGTCTTTCAAGGCGTTTTCCATTTTATCTAAGTTGCCAAATTTATCATTATAAAGTTGCTCATAATGTTGTTATACTTTTTTTTTTTAAGATTTTATTTATTTATTTGACAGAGAGAGAGTTAGCAAGAGCAGAAACACAAGCAGGGGGAGTGGGAGAGGGAGAAGCAGGCTTCCCGCTGAGCAGGGAGCCCGATGTGGGGCTCAATCCCAGGACCCTGGGATCATGACCTGAGCCAAAGGCAGACGCTTAACGGCTGAGCCACCCAGGCCCCCCTGTTATACTTTTAATATATGTAGAATCTATTGTGATGCCACAGCATCTATTGTACTTGCTATTGGTGATTTGTATCTTCTTTTTTCCTGATAACCTTACAAGACATGTATAAATGTACTGATCTTCTCAAAGAGCAAGCCTCTGGTTTCATTGACTTCTCCCTATTGTTTTTCTGTTTTCTCAACCATTGGTAGTTTACTCTGATCTTTATTGTTTTCTTTTCTCTTCTTGCTTTGCTTTTCATTGGCTCTTTATTTGATAGTTTCTTAAGATGGAACCTAGAGTCATTGATTTGAAACTACCCTTTTTTTCTATATAGGTGTTTAATCATATATAAACTTTAGCTTTAACTGCATCCTATAAATTTTGATATAGACTTCATTTTCATTCATTTCAGAATTTCCCTTGTGATATTTTTACATATGAGTTATTTAGAAATGTATCATTCAGCTCCCTAATATTTCAGAATATGCTTTCATTTCTTTTGGGTAATACCTAGAAGTGCTAAACTGTTTACCATTTTACATCCTGGCCAACTCTTGGTATGGTTAGTCTTTCATTTTTAGCAATTCTAATAGGTGTATAGTTGTGTCTTGTGGTATTAATTTGCATTTTTTTAAATTGCTGCTGCTGATGCCCATCTTTTTATGAACCTATTTGCCATCCATGCATCTTCTTTGGTGAACTATCTTTTGAAATGTTTTGCACACATTTCTTTTGGTGTTTATATTTTCATTATTGAGTTTTTCAAAATTCTTTATTCTAGGTGAAAGGTTTTTTTCTTTAATCAGATATGAAAGGTTTATCATAAGAGATACCAGTCGGTTTTATCTTTTCATTCTCTTAATAGTATCTTTCTTTGTTTTTTTAGTTTTTTTAATTATGTTGTGTTAATCACCATACATTACATCATTAGTTTTTGATGTAGTGTTCCATGATTCATTATTTGCGTATAACACCCAGTGCTCCATGCAGAACGTGCCCTCTTTAATACCCATCACCAGGCTAACTCATCCTCCTACACCCCTCCCCTCTAGAAGCCTCAGTTTGTTTTTCGGAGTCCATCATCTCTCATGGTTCATCTCCCCCTCCGATTCCCCCGCTTTATTCTTACCCTCCTACTCTCTTCTTCTTTTTTTTTTTTTTTAACATATATTGCATTATTTGTTTCAGAGGTACAGATCTGTTATTCAACCTTCTTGCACAATTGACAGTGCTCACCATAGCACATAACCTCCCCAATGTCTATCCCCCAGCCCCCCCCATCCCTCCCACCTCCCACCACTCCAGCAAACCTCAGTTTGTTTCCGGAGATGAGGTCATATGATACATGTTTTTCTCTGATTGACTTATTTCGCTCAGCATAACACTCTCCAGTTCTACTCACGTCATTGCAAATGGCAAGATCTCATTCCTTTTGATGGCTGCATAATATTCCATTGTATATATATACCACATCTTCTTTATCCATTCATCTGTCGATGGACATCTTGGCTCTTTCCACAGTTCGGCTATTGTGGACATTGCTGCTATAAACATCGGGGTGCACGTACCCCTTCGGATCCCTACATTTGTATCTTTGGGGTAAATACCCAGTAGTGCAATTGCTGGATCGTATGGTAGCTCTATTTTCAACTTTTTGAGGAACCTCCATACTGTTTTCCAGAGTGGCTGCACCAGCTTGCATTCCCACCAACAGTGTAGGAGGGTTCCCCTTTCTCCACATCCCCGCCAACATCTGTCGTTTCCTGACTTGTTAATTTTAGCCATTCTGACTGGTATGAGGTGATATCTCATTGAGCATTTTTTCATGTGTCTGTTGGCCATTTGGATGTCTTCTTTGGAAAAATGTCTGTTCACATCTTTTGCCCATTTCTTGATTGGATCACTTGTTCTTTGGGTGTTGAGTTTGATAAGTTCTTTTCAGACTTTGGATACTAGCCCTTTATCTGATATGTCATTTGCAAATATCTTCTTCCATTCTGTCGGTTGTCTTTTGGTTTTGTTGACTGTTTTTTTTGCTGTGAAAAAATTTTTATCTTGATGAAGTCCCAATAGTTCATTTTTGCCCTTGCTTCCCTTGCCTTTGGCGATGTTTCTAGGAAGAAGTTGCTGCGGCTGCAGTCAAAGAGGTTGCTGCCTGTGTTCTCCTTTAGGATTTGGATGGACTCCTGTCTCACATTGAGGTCTTTCAACCATTTGGAGTCTATTTTTGTGTGTGGTGTAAGGAAATGGTCCAGTTTTTGCCAACACCATTTGTTGAAGAGACTGTCTTTTTTCCATTGGACATTCTTTCCTGCTCTGTCGAAGATTAGTTGACCATAGAGTTGAGGGTCCATTTCTGGGCTCTCTATTCTGTTCCATTGATCTATGTGTCTGTTTTTGTGCCAGTACCATACTGTCTTGATGATGACAGCTTTGTAATAGAGCTGGAAGTCCAGAATTGTGATGCTGCCACCTTTGCTTTTCTTTTTCAACATTCCTCTGGCTATTCGGGGTCTTTCTGGTTCCATATAAATTTTAGGATTGTTTGTTCCATTTCTTTGAAAAAAGTGGATGGTATTTGGATGGGGATTGCATTGAATGTGTAGAGTGCTCTAGGTAACATTGACATCTTCACAATATGTGTTCTTCCAATCCATGAGCATGGAATGTTTTTCCATTTCTTTGTGTCTTCCTCAATTTCTTTCATGAGTATTTTATAGTTCTCTGAGTACAGATCCTTTGCCTCTTTGGTTAGATTTATTCCTAGGTATCTTATGGTTTTGGGTGCAACTGTAAATGGGATCGACTCCTTAATTTCTCTTTCTTCTGTCTTGTTGTTGGTGTATAGGAATGCCACTGATTTCTGTGCATTGATTTTATATCCTGCCACTTTACTGAATTCCTGTATGAGTTCTAGCAGTTTTGGGGTGGAGTCTTTTGGTTTTTCCACATAAAGTATCATATCATCTGCAAAGAGTGAGAGTTTGACTTCTTCTTTGCCGATTGGGATGCCTTTTATTTCTTTTTGTTGTCTGATTGCTGTGGCTAGGACTTCTAATACTATGTTGAATAGCAGTGGTGATAGTGGACATCCCTGCCACATTCCTGACCTTAGGGGGAAAGCTCTCAGTTTTTCCCCATTGAGAATGATATTCGCTGTGGGTTTGTCGTAGATGGCTTTTATGATATTCAAGTATGTACCCTCTATCCCTATACTCTGAAGAGTTTTGATCAAGAAAGGATGCTGCACTTTGTCAAATGCTTTTTCTGCATCGATTGTAGGATCATATGATTCTTGTTCTTTCTTTTGTTAATGTATTGTATCGCGTTGATTGATTTGCAGGTGTTGAACCAACCTTGCAGCCCGGGGATAAATCCCACTTGGTCGTGGTGAATAATCCTTTTAATGTACTGTTGGATCCTATCGGCTAGTATTTTGGTGAGAATTTTTGCATCCATGTTCATCAAGGATATTGGTCTGTAATTCTCCTTTCTGCTGGGGTCTTTGTCTGGTTTTGGGATCAAGGTAATGGTGGCCTCATAAAACGAGTTTGGAAGTTTTCCTTCCATTTCTATTTTTTGGAACAGTTTCAGAAGAATAGGTATTAATTCTTCTTGAAATGTTTGGTAGAATTCCCCTGGGAAGCCATCTGGCCCTGGGCTTTTGTTTGTTGGGAGAGTTTTGATGACTGCTTCAATTTCCTTAGTGGTTATAGGTCTGTTCAGGTTTTTCTATTTCTTCCTGGTTCAGTTTTGGTAGTTGATACATCTCTAGGAATGCATCCATTTCTTCCAGGATATCTAATTTGCTGGCGTAGAGTTGCCCATAATATGTTCTTATAATTGTTTGTATTTCTTTGGTGTTGGTTGTGATCTCTCCTCTTTCATTCATGATTTTGTTGATTTGGGTCATTTCTCTTTTCTTTTTGATAAGTCTGGCCAGGGGTTTATCAATCTTGTTAATTCTTTCAAAGAACCAGCTCCTAGTTTCGTTGATCTGTTCTACTGTTCCTTTGGTTTCTATTGCATTGATTTGTGCTCTGATCTTTATTAATTCTCTTCTCCTGGTGGGTTTAGGCTTTATTTGCTGTTTTTTCTCTAGCTCCTTTAGGTGTAGGGTTAGGTTGTGTACTTGAGACCTTTCTTGTTTCTTGAGAAAGGCTTGTATTGCTATATACTTTCCTCTTAGGACTGCCTTTGCTGCATCCCAAAGATTTTGAACAGTTGTGTTTTCATTTTCATTGGTTTCCATGAATTTTTTGAATTCTTCTTTAATTTCCTGGTTGACCCATTCGTTCTTCAGTAGGATGCTCTTTAGCCTCCATGTATTTGAGTTCTTTCCGACTTTCCTCTTGTGATTGAGTTCTAGTTTCAAAGCATTGTGGTCTGAAAATAGGCAGGGAATGATCCCAATCTTTTGGTAGCAATTGAGACCCGATTTGTGACCCAGGATGTGATCTATTCTGGAGAATGTTCTGTGGGCACTAGAGAAGAATGTGTATTCCGTTGCTTTGGGATGGAATGTTCTGAATATGTCTGTGATGTCCATTTGGTCCAGTGTGTCATTTAAAGTCTTTATTTCCTTGTTTATCTTCTGCTTAGATGATCTGTCCATTTCAGTGAGGGGGGTGTTAAAGTCCCCCACTATTATTGTATTGTTGTCAGTGTGTTTCTTTGCTTTTGTTATTAACTGCCTTATATAATTGGCTGCTCCCATGTTAGGGGCACAGATATTTACAATTGTTAGATCTTCTTGTTGGATAGACCCTTTAAGTAGGATATAGTGTCCTTCCTCATCTCTTTTTACAGTCTTTGGTTTAAAATCTAATTTGTCTGGTATAAGGATTGCCACCCCAGCTTTCTTTTGGTGTCCATTAGCATGGTAAGTGGTTTTCCACCCCCTCACTTTCAATCTGGGGGTGTCTTTGGGTCTAAAATGAGTCTTTTGCCTACAGCATATCGATGGGTCTTGTTTTTAATCCAGTCTGATAGCCTGTGTCTTTTGATTGGGGCATTGAGCCATTTACATTCAGGGTAACTATTGAAAGATAGGAATTTAGTGCCATTGTATTGCCTGTAAGGTGACTGTTACTGTATATTGTTTGTGTTCCTTTCTGGCCTATGTTGCTTTTAGGCTGTCTCTTTGCTTAGAGGACCCCTTTCAATATTTCTTGTAGGGCTCATTTCGTGTTTGCAGATTCCTTTAGTTTTTGTTTGTTCTGGAAGCTTTTTCTCTCTCCTTCTATTTTCAATGACAGCCTAGCTGGATATAGTATCCTTGGCTGCATATTTTTCTCATTTAGTGCTCTGAATATATCATGCCAGTCCTTTCTGGCGTGCCAGGTCTCTGTGGATAGGTTTGTTGCCAGTCTAATGTTTCTACCATAGTAGGTTACAGATCTCTTCTCCTGAGCTGCTTTCAGGATTTTTTCTTTGTCTCTGAGACGCGTAAGTTTTACTATTAGATGTCGGGGTGTTGACCTATTTTTATTGATTTTGAGAGGGGTTCTCTGTGCTTCCTGGATTTGGATGCCTGTTTCCTTCCCCAAATTAGGGAAGTTCTCTGCTGTGATTTGCTCCAATATACCTTTTGCCCCTCTCTCTCTTTCTTCTTCTTCTGGGATCCCAAGTATTCTAATGTTGCTTCATCTTATGGTATTGCTTATCTCTCAAATTCTGCCCTCGTGATCCAGTAGTTGTTTATCTCTCTTTTTCTCAGCTTCTTTATTTTCCATCATTTGGTCTTCTATATCACTGATTCTCTCTTCTGCCTCAATGATCCTAGCAGTTAGTGCCCCCATTTTTTATTGCACCTCATTAATACCCTTTTTGATTTCGACTTGGTTAGATTTTAGTTCTTTATTTCTCATTTCTCTCATACTTCCATGCTTTTTTCAAGCCCAGCTAATATCTTTAAAGTCATGAATCTGAACTCTAGGTCTGACATTGTACTAGTGTCCGTATTGAGTAGGTCCCTGGCAGTCGGTACTACCTCTTGTTCTTTTTGTTGAGGTGATTTTTTCCATCTTGTCATTTTGTCCAGAGGAGAATAGATGAATGAGAGAACAAAATGCTAACAGGGTAACAATGTCCTCAGAAAATATACTCTAAACAAATCAGAAAAGACCTGAAACGAGGAAAAGAAAAGGAAAGAAACAGAAAAAAAGAAAAATATAAAAACAAACAAAAACAGAACAAAATAAAGAAATCAGAATGTGATCAAACATGATCGGGCTGGTATATAGATTAGTGCCACACACTAGATTTTGGGTGTATTTTGGTCTGTTAGAAGAAAGTGCCTCCCAAAATTTTAAAGAAAGAAAAACTTATATAGGTACAAAAATAAGGGTTGATACGATGAAGGGATGGAATATGACTGTAAAGATAAAATTATAAAAAATTTTATGAAATGAATTGATAAGAAGTTGTTTGAAAAAAGAAAGAAGAGGATTAAAAAAAGAAAAAAAAAGGGAGAGAATGTGATCAGGCAGTAGACTAGAACAAAGCCATACAGTAGAGATTTAGGGTATATTTTGATCTGTTAGAAGAAAGTGTATCTCAAAATTTTAAAAGAGAGCAACTTATATATATATGCCAAAAATGCAGGTAACTACTATGAAGGGATAGAATATGATTCTAAAAATGAAAAATAACAATGTTTTTTAAAAAAGGTATTGATAAGATGTTGGTTGAAAAAGGGAGAAAGAAAAACTCAAAAAAAAAAAAGATAGTTAAAAAAAAATTAACTTTGAAAGAGTAAGGAATCATGGTAAAAAAAAGCCATGGATTCTATGTGTAGTATTCTCCTAGCTCTGGAGTTCTGTTGTTCTCATTTATCGGTAAACTTGGTCTTGGCTGGCTGTTCTTGGTGATCTTCTGGGGGCGGGGCCTGTTGCCGTGGTTCCCAAATGTCTTTGCCGGAGGCGCAATTGCCCCGCCCTTGCCGGTCGGGCTATGTAATCTGCTCGGGTTTGCTCTCGGGAGCTTTTGTTCCCTGCAAGCTTTCGTACAGGTTTGGAGGCTGAGGGTGAAAATAGCGGCCTCCCAATCTCCACCCCAGAGGAGCTTAGAACTCGGGGCCCCGCTCCTCAGTGAGCCCCCAGAGAAAAGCCGTCAGTCACTCCCGTCTCCCCGGTCTCCAGCCGCACTCCGTGCTCACCTGGCCTGTGACTGCGCATTTCTATCTCTGGTACCTGACCCCAGGTGGAGTCTCCAAACCCAGCAGATCCCTGCAGTGCGCTCCTGCGCCGCTCCTCCCAGGGGAGGAAGGTGTGTCTCCCAAGATCTGCCGCTTGTTGGGTCCCCGCTGGAGGAGCAGTGGCCCAACTGGGCCGCGGATCACGGTTTATGGCAACCCCGAGCTGAGAGCCCACTCCTTGGCTCCGTCTCTGCAGCCAGCTTCCCCGCTCCGATACCTGGGAGCTCTGCTGCACTCAGGCACCCCTGGTCTTTCTGTGACCCCGAGGGTCCTGAGACCACACTGTCCCATGAGGGTTCCACCCCCAGCTTAGCCACCGGAGTGATGTCCCTCAGCGGAGCAGACTTCTAAAAGTTCCGGTTTTGTGCTCCGTTGCTCTATCACTTGCCAGTAGCAGCTGACGGAGGCCCCCTACCCCGCTGTCTATCCTCCTGAATATCACCTCGGATTCACTTCTCCCCATGTCCTACCTTCCAGAAAGCAGTCGCTTCTCTGGTCAGAGACTTGTTGCTATTCTTTTCTTCAATCTCCTGTTGAGTTCGTAGGTGTTCAGAATGGTTTGATCCCTATCCAGCTGAATTCCTGGGACCAGATGAAATCCAGGTCTCCTATACCTCTGCCATCTTGCTCTGCCCTAATAGTATCTTTCAAGAAGAAGAATTTTTAATTTTCTATTAAATGCAATTTATAAGTTTTTTTTAATGGGTAATACTTTTGGTGCCATATCTCAGAACTATTTACCTATCCTAAGTTTGCAAATAATTTCTCCTAAATTTTCTTTAGATATTTTATTGTTTTATATACTACATGGAGGTCTATGATTCATTTTGAATTAATCTCTGTATATCATGCTTGGCATGTATCAAAGCTTCATTTGTGTTTTTTTGCTTGTATATAGATGCCTGACTGTTCCAATACCATTTATGGAGAAGACTTTTTCCCCAATGAAATGCCTTTTCACCTTTCTGGAATCTATTTCCCATATATTGGGGTTCTCTACTCTATGCTATTCATCAGTTTCTGTGATACATATTTAGCAATAGGATTGCTGGGTCATGGGGTGGACTTAAGTTTTATTTCTCTAAGTATTGCTACTATGCCATTTGTGTTTTATTTATGATAGTTAATCTAGCAGAAGTGCAGTTTTTATTTACTTTTCTATTACTTTATATGAAAATAGTTTGTATTTATTTCAAAACAAAAAATATTTGTTTTATATATAGACATCTTATAATGTGAAAGTTGCCATGAATTTTCTTCAATGAAGTGGTTTGCTCCCAGGTACCACTATTCCTTAAGAGTATCCAATATAAGCCAGAATCTTGTAATGCATCTCATTTTATGAAATGGGTCCTTTAAATAGTCACCATTTTTCAGATGAATGAGATGAAGATATATAGATATAGATATAAATACCAGCATACATATAGATATTAGGCCCATGGGACTCGTCAATATAAACATAGAAAGGTTTTTTTTGTTTTGTTTTTTCTGTTGTTTTGTTTTTTAGTAAAGATCCTTTTGAGGATATTGGTACCTATTCTTTGTTACTTTCAAATTTTTGAAGATTTTTTAGTACATTTTAACTGAAGTATATAGTGATTTTCTCAATGGATGTTTGTTGTAACAGATCTATAAAATATAGAATGGAAAAGTTAATATTTATTGAATAGCTACTGATATATCAATCATTATGATGATGTCTTTATAGTGATTAACTCAATTATTTCCCAAAATATCCATTTTGTAAATGAGAAAATCAACCATTGGAGAAATTAAGTGACACACCAGAAGGCACCGGGCTAGAGAGTGCTGGAGTTTTGGGCCTAACAAAATCATCCTTATTTTTCTGAATTCCAGTAGTTTCCTATCCTACTGTTCCCAGTGGCCAGCCTTTATAGGCTAGCCTCTTATTATTTAGGTTTATTAGATTTATTTGGTGACTAACTCATAAAGCATGTAAGGCTAAAATAAATAAAATGAAACTTTGGTGGGTATAATAAAGTATTTTATGAGTAAATGAAATCTATTTCTTGTTATTAAAATGAAAGTCACCAGAAATTGAAACTAATCTATAACCTACTTGGCATAACTGACAGTGTAAATCCTGAGTGTTTAAATTAGTTGAAAAAGAAGCATGCTGATGAAGGTGAATGATTGTATATTTACAATATATTATCACATAATTGTCTACTTGAATTTACCCTACTTCATATTAAGCAAATATTAATATACTAATGATTTGGATTGGGCTCTAGAAGAGCAAATTGTTTAACTATCCCAAGCCTGTTTTCATTTGGGATAATGTATTTTCCTTATTGGCAAGTTAATGAGGTAATGAATGTTAAGCATTTGCATAGTTCCTGGAATATTGTTACTGGTAAGGATATTAAGTGATTTAATTATCTATTGTTGCTTAAGTAATGACCTCAAAACTTAGAGCATTGGGGCTCCTGGGTGGCTCAGTCGTTATGTGTCTGCCTTTGGCTCAGGTCATGATCCCAGAGTCCTGGGATCAAGCCCCGCATCGGGCTCCCTGCTCAGCGAGGAGCCTGCTTCTCCCTCTCCCACTCCCCCTGCTTGTGTTCCCTCTCTCACTGTGTCTCTCTGTCAAATAAATAAATAAAATCTTAAAAAAAAAAAAAACTTAGAGCATAAAAACATGTAATTTAGTTTGCTCTTGATTTTGTGGCTTCGGGATTTAGGTTCAGCTGGGTGGTTCATCTTTGATCAACTCGGACAACCAAAGCCTGGAGGATCCACTTCCAAGATAGACTCATTCATGCTTATTTTCCATGATAGTTGTCCTCAACTCTCATTGTGAATTAACATCACAGATGCCTGGGCTCCACCCTAAAACTTCTGAGCTAGTTGGTTAGGAGGAGTACTGGTCATTTACATTATTGTTATAGGTCCTTGAGTGATTCTCACATATAGCCAGAATTTAGAACCTCTTTACTGAGTTCAATTTATTTATTTATTTATTTATTTATTTATTTATTTTTTAAAGATTTTATTTATTTATTTGACAGAGAGAGACACGAGAGAGGGAACACAAGCAGGGGGAGTGGGAGAGAGAGAAGCAGGCTTCCTGTGGAGCAGGGAGCCCGATGCGGGGCTCGATCCCATGACCCTGGGACTAGACCTGAGCTGAAGGCAGATGCTTAACAACTGAGCCACCGAGGTGCCCCTAGGAGTTCAATTTTAAACTAAATGTATTATTATTTTTTATTATATAAGTGAATAATGTTGAAACAAATTAAAATTCACTGTTTAGTTGACAAATATTCATTAAGTACCATGATGAAGAATATGTAAAGAATAAAATAAAACTTACTCATGAAACCTTAAAAATAATCATAATAAACATTTTGGTGTATCTTTTTCCAGTCTTCCACACTTTGATCATGTAGCCTTCTATTGCTACATTAGTTTCCCATGTTGTTAAATATCCCCTGAAAGTGAGATTTTTTTTCCTACCATCTAGTACTTCACAGTATCAGTGCTTTGTGACATAATCAAAGAATTCTTTGTATTGGGATTTTAAAGTTTCTTTTTCAACTTCTCACTATGAAATATAACAGTGATAAATGTCATTAAAAAGTCACCTATTTGAGGGGCGTCTGGGTGGCTCAGTCATTAAGCGTCTGCCTTCGGCTCAGATCTGGTCCCAGGGTCCTGGGATCGAGCCCTGCATCAGACTCCCTGCTCAGCGGGAAGCCTGCTTCTCCCTCTCCCACTCCCCCTGCTTGTGTTCTTTCTCTTGCTGTATCTCTCTCTGTCAAATAAATAAATAAAATCTTTAAAAAAAAGTCACCTATTTGAATTTCTTTTGTTAGTTTCTTTTAAAGACTTATTTATTTATTTGGGGGTGGGTAGGGGCAGAGGGAGGAGGAGAGAGAGAATCTCATGCCGACTCCGCACTGAGTACAGAGCCTGATATGGGCCTGATCTCAGGATCCTGAGATCATGACCTGAGCTGAAATCAAGAGTCTGTTGCTTAACTGTGCTACCCAGGTGCTGCTCTTTTATTAGTTTTTGCCTTTAGAAATATTTCTTTGGCCTGCTGAGATTGTTGCTATGTTTATAAAATTTAACTTTGAGATCTTCATTACTAGGCCAATAAGCACATAAAAAGATACTTCAACATTACTAATCACTAGGGAAATGCAAATCAAAACCTCCATGAAATACCATTTCACATTCATTAGGATGGCTATTATCAAAAACAAAACAAAACAAAAACTGGGAAATAACAGGTGTTGATGGGGATGTGAAGAAATTGGAACTCTTGTGTATTGCTGGTGGATTTGCAAAATGGTGCGGCCGCTGTTGAAAACAAACAGTATGGTGGTTACTCAAAAACTTAAATGTAGAATACCATATGATCAAGTATTTCCATACCCAGCTCTATTCTCGAAAGAATTGAAAGCAGACACTTGAACAAATACTTGCACACCCATGTTGACAGCATCATTGTTCTCCGTAGCCAAAAGGTGGAACAACCCAAATGCCCATGAATGGATAAACAAAATTTATGTATGCATGTGATGTAGTTTTGGAATGTAGGTGAGGGTCAGTGGGGTGGAGTCTGGAGCCGACGACCAAGAAAGAATTCTTGAGGTGTCTTTGGTGCAAAATGGTAGTTTATTAAAGCACAGGGACAGGACCCGTGCGCAGAAAGAGCTGCTGCCCTGTGGTCTTGAGGAGTGGCTGATTATATACTCAGGAGTTGGGGAGGTGAGGACAATGGGGGTGTCCAGAAGGACTGTCATATGCTAAAGTCTCTCAGAACACTGAGAGTCCTGGTTATTGTCAGGCCAAGGTTGTTTTTCCTTCTAATGAGGCACTAACATGGAAGACAGTTGGGAGTTTCCTGGAGGAATATTACATTCCTCCTATCACACGTCCTTGTCAGTGGGCTTTAGGTTTAGAAGAAATTCAATTTTATTTACATTTCCTTCTGCCTCAGCCTCCCTCAATTTCATGGAGAGGAGGGTGATGTTAGGGCTTCAGGAAATTGAGTTATGGGTCTCTGGAAGTTAGGCTATTGATAAGAAAGCTTCTTCCTTGTAAATCACTAGGACATTTGTAAACTGAGGGAGACTCCTGTCCAGCAGGACTGTAATCTCTATCCATTAACCATTTGTTTTTCCTTTAGGGCAGCCAGGAGTGCCTGAGGAATGTCACACATATCACAAGCTGGGGGGGGGGGGGGACGCGGGGCTGTAGGGTACCAGCTTCTGCTTTGTCCTCAGCTAGACTTCTGCTCCCTCATCACATGTGTGTATGTATACATCCACTAAGTAACCTTTTTCTGTCTGTATAATTTTAAGAAATGACTGGATATAGTAAAAATAATATCTGACGTCTCTGAGCTCTCATTATGCCCTTCTATTTTAAAGCAGTTTCAAAGAAAGAAACAAAACAAAACAAAAACTGCTGCCTTCCAACTTTCTAAAAGTCAAATATTAAATTACATTAGCTACCTTTTTCACAGGTAATAAATTCTGGTAGAAAAAATAATTCTGGTATTAATGTCTTTGTTAATTAAAAATCGCCATGTCCAAAATCATTGCATAGGGTTGCCAGATAACTGGACTGCAGTTATAGTTGAATTATAAATGAAATGAAATGAAATGAAATGAAATGAAATATGAAGTTCAAATTTAACTGAGTGCCTTGTATATTTACTTACCATACCTGGCAACCTTACTCTTGATGCAGTTGGTTTTAGGTTATTGGTGCTTTCCCTAATTCATAATTATAATAATTTGTCTTAGCTACTTTACTGCTTTACACTTTCTGAATCATTAGTTGTATTCATTGAATTAATGGAATAAAAACAATTTCCCATTTACTATTCAGGTATTTCCTAAGTAAACTTAGCTACATCGAGAACTACATTTTTGTTTTGAAAAATTGTAATGAAGTCAGATCAATTACCATTTTGATCACATAGGAAAGAAAAGATTTCAGTTTAAAGAAACATTAAATTTCCTCCTAGCATTTTCTTTTTAATTATTCCTGCTGTCAGTGTACTGTGTTTTGAAAAGCAGAAGTGATAATGATTGTAAGGTGCAAAGTGTGACAAAGGAGAGGAAAAATTTTGCTTATTTGTTTTTAAGGAAAGGGATGTGTATAAAGGAGGGCAGGATTTTTTTTTTTTAAGTAGATAAAATTCTAACCTTTAAGTCCTATACAATTTTTTTTTTTTATATCGGATTCTGTTGACAAACCCAAATACTGATTTTAAAAGATGACCACAGTAAAACTTGGAGATCTGCTGTGAACGTAGCATCAGGATTTGGTTTCACAGAAATAATCCCATCAATACAGAATGATGAAGAACTGCCTTGGCAGTGTTTTATGTGGAAGATATTTGGGGTTTTAGTTGGTCCCAAGATTAGTCTGAGACAACAGAGTTGCGAGACTATGAAAACGTGTCTGTGACCTTCTGTGCATTACTCAGTTTGTCTGAGGAGGTATAGTCTGGATCAGCCCCTGACCCTTGGAAAGCTCTAAATAAATATTTGTTGCATGAGTGAATGAATGAATGAACTGTTCATTGAATTGGATAGGGAACATGTAAAACACAATGTCAGTTCTAGACAAAACTTTGCTGTACAAGGTTCATTGGCAAACTAGAAAGTGGCCACGAGAGCACTGTCAAGAAGGCAATGAGTCTGAAGATCCTATTTCAGTCAGGGACCTTGGAAGAATCCCGGGAATGAGTCTTCACATTTAGGGGCTCTCATATAGAAATGTTAATGTGTCCATTTAAATTACTCCGGCTTGGCAAAATTAGAACAGTGGATTACTGTGAAGAATATCAGAAGGATAGACTATGTGGTCATTAAGCAAATATCAGTCAGATTTATGCCTCTGGTAACTTTTAATATAGTTGATGTGTTTAATTGTGCCCACTGGCCTTTGCCTAGTATAATCAGATATGGAGGTGTGGTGGAGAGAGGCTTCTCTTTAGAATCCCTTATTAGCTAGGTGATACTGTACAACATTCTCTAATCTTCCCTTTATTCAACTTTGAATGTGGAGATAATAATACCTTCTTGACAGCACTCTTGGGGAGACCAAATACACTTTGTATGAGAAATACCTGGTATGTAGTAGAAAGTAAATTCCACACAGGGTCTGCTACACATAGCAATAAAAATGATAAAAAGTATTTAAAAAACTTAAACCTGAAGATATTGAGTACAATAGCCTTTATGTAAGCATTAAGATGTCTTTGTTAAAAACTTAATTTTGTACCTCCATGTTCATAGCAGTGTTATTCACAGTAGCCAAAATGTGGAAACAACCCGTGTCCACTGAGGGATGAATGGATACACAGAATGTGGTATATGTATATATACACAATACCACACACACACACACACACACACACACACACACACAGGAATATTATTCAGCCCTAAAAAAGGAATGAAAAGTTTGACACATACTACAACATGGATGAAACTTGAGGGCATTTATGCTAAGTGTAGAAAGTCAGACAAAACAAGACAAATACTGTATGATTCCTATTATGTGAGGTGTGTAGAAAAGCCAAAATTATAGAAAGTAGAAGGAGAATTGTGGTTGTCCAGGATTGGGGTGAAGAGAAATGTAGAGTTTTTCTTAATTAATGGGCATAAAGTTTCAGTTTTGCAAGATGAAAAGGTTCTGGAGACTGGTTGCACAACAAAGTTAACATAGAACTACTGACCTGCATACCTATAAATGGTTAAGATGGTCAGTTTTATATTATGTGTATTTCACCACAATTAGAAAAATTGATTTCACCTTATTTCAACAGAAAAAATAATCCTTTTCATTTAAACACATGAATGATTCTTTCTTTTGTCTGATGTTGTAAGTCCAATATAATTTTAAGGTATATTTTGGTATCATTCATTTTGAAGAATAACCTTTAAATTGTAATTTCTTCTAGCATCTACTAACATACCGTTAAACATAACAATTTCCAAGATATTGTATATGTTGCAGTATTTGAAGATACCTGAATGCTCTAGACCTCTAGGAGCTCCAGAGATATAGCTGAAAGAAAGTCCTTTAGTCCTCTAAAATTATATGCAAAATGTTATGGTACATATGCATGTACATCTTTTGGGAAAGAGAATCCATGGGTTTTATCTATTCCTCAAGGCTCTTTGACCTCTAATAGATCAGGAACCAGTTATGTAAATGAACCTCAAAGAAGCCCTTGAGATAGGTGCCTCTCCCCTTAGGACCATTTGAGGTGTGGTATCCCTGTCCTCCTCTACACTTGTCCTAAGGAGTAATTAACATGGCATGCCATTAGCTTGGAAGACACAGGTGGTGTGTCGCCAGGGTCAGCTTGTGCCCAGGACTGTTAAAACATCTCTATCAATGACTGGCATGATTGAATAGGTAGGTACATGCTCACCTTGTATCAGGATGTCATAAAGTCAGATGGGGGAGCAAATCCTGGGGGGATAGGATCGGAATTCCAAATGCTCTTGACAGATTGGAGAAATGACACAAGCTCTTTACAATGAGGTCAATGAGGACAAAAGCAGAATAAACATCGGCGAGGGAACATAGGCCAGCACATAGAACGGAAAGAACAGGTCAAGGGAAAGTTAAGTAACAAGGATTCCAAGGCTCATGATGAGTCACAGGCTGAGGGCTAAGATGGAGGTAAACTTCTACAGTGGAGCCTGGTGCTACTGTGGAGCACTAGTAGGAGAAACAGAGGTGTTTTCCTGCCCAGAAGTGATCGTTAGTAATTGAGATGTCCTCATTTGGTTGAATGACGATGATTTCTGAACGTTTATCTGCATGCATTATTCTATTCTTGAAGCAAAATTGTTGTATACGAACATATTGGCATATATATGCATAGTGTTTAAATGGTGTGTGTGCGTGTGTGTGTGCGTGCATGTGGGCATGTACACACATTAGCAAGACTCTTGGTTGTGTGAATCTCAAAGAATACAAAATAAATGTATGGAGATGTACTGAAGAGAATATGGCAAGTAACTGTGCTCTATGACCTTGAGGAAGAGAGCAGAGCTTCCTTCCCCTCCCCTGGGAAGGATTTAGATCATGTGGAGTTTTCTTAACATAAGCTCTGGAGAATTTTAAGAATAGGACTACATATAATTATCTAAACACATTAGGATTACACGTTGTTAGAGTCACTTTTATTTTCATGTGTAAAAGAGATTTTACAAGGGGTATACATTTAGCTCTGTTCCTAATTTTAAGACACTCTTCACAGCCCTTTGGACAACTTTAATTAGATCCAGATCGACGATGTTGTTGTAAGTCCATTATCATGAATTGCCAGGTACAAGCCATCATCCATAAAGCATCATTCACAACTTTCAGTAAATAGTGTCTACAGCCAACATTTTAGCAACTCTACTTTTATAAAAATATTTTAAATATCAAGGTTATAAATCAAAGGCCCTTCAGACTAATATAACAAAACTTTAAGTGTCACAGGAAAATTATTTGTCCTTGAATCTTAAGCAAAGAGACCTAAATGAAACTCACCTTTTTAATAAGATACCAACTCCATATAGTTTTAACTTAAGCTTAGTAGCTGGTATTGTATATCCATCAACCTCCTCCTGTTGGTTAATGCACAGCAGAAGGCTTTTCTTGTAAGAGTCTCTTACTCTTTCATAGTCTTCATTTCAGTGATGAACTTCAGACTTACTCTCTATGACCTTTTTATTCATTTCCAGCCAAAGGCTCTTTTGAAAAATACGGCATTTGCAATTTTCTGTTTCCACATATTTTAGGTAATAATTGTCAGGAGACATCAAAAGAGCTAGATGATTGCCAGAGACTCTTTCTGATGTGACAGTTTTAATTTTTCCTTTCAATACTGGAAACTTAATGATGGTATACTTATTTTTATTAATAAAGATATAATAATATAATATGAACACTACACTTAGCCAAAATATTTGCTGTGGATGTTTCAAACTACACTGGCCTTAAACGTATGTCAGATGTCTTGCATTCGCCATTCCCTTTGATTTATAGAAGAAATTTTCATGTATCCATTACTACAGAGTTTCCTATTGCTTCTTTAAAAATTACCACAAACTTGGCCACTCAAAATACCACAAGTTTATTATCTTACAGTTCCAAAAGTCAGAATTCCAAAGTCAGTCTCAGAAAGTTGAAATCAATTTGTTGGCAGGGCTGCCTTCCTTCTGGTGGCTCTAGTGGAGAATCCATTTCCTTGCCTTTCCCAGCTTCTAGAGGCCACTTGCTCTCTTGGCTCCTGGCCTCGCATCCCTCAGACCTCTGCTCCTGCTATCATATAGCTTCCAGGGCTCCCAGTCTCCTGCATCCTCTCATAAGGTTGCTTATGCTTACACTGGGCCCACCCAGACATTCCAAGGTAATCTTCCCACTGAAGAGCCTTAATCCCAACGACTAAGTCCGTTAGCCATGCAAGGCCCCATATTCACAGGGGCCAGGGCTTAGGACACAGATGTCTCTGGGGAAGATATTATTCAGTCACCACAAGTACTTTACTGGTCACATATTAATATATTCAATGAAAAGTGTGTCCTGATTCCCTCTAGCCTGAGAACTGTTGTAGGCAACTAAGTCCTTGCCTTAATGGATGGTGGTGAGGAAGTCAGGGAAGAAATGAAATAAATAAAGGAGATAACTGTATGGTCATGAGTGAAAAGAAGAAAAGAAGCAGGGTAACAGGATCAAGAGTGACAGTGTTGAGTGGCTACTTTGCAAAGGGCATTGGGTGCACGACTCTCTAAGGAGCTTACACTGACCAGCAAAGTCAAGAAGAATGGAGAGACAGACTTGTGATACCTTGGTGGCAAATGGCCCAGGTTGCAGAAAGCGTAGCTAGAGTGCCCCAGAAGGAATAAGCCCGACTAGTGAGGGGGACAGACTGAAGGCTGGTGGGAGCAGGAGGATGGCACAGGCTGTGGAGGATGAGCGTCCATGAGGTCTGGGAAGTAGCATGCACTGGGCATGTCTATATCTGCCCAGATATAAGGAGTTCAGATTTTTGCTATGGGGAAAGCTATCAGTCTGATTTACATTCCAAAACCCCTCTGGCTGCTGCGGGGAGACTGGCCTGGCAGAGTGATGCAGGAAGCCACAAAGGGGGCCGTGGCAGGAGCCCATGCCTGAGAGGCTGGTGGCTGGACCAGGGTGATTGGTGGAAATGGTGAGATGCATGGTACATCCTAAGTTTGGAGGGAAATGGAAATGGTTTGGTGGGCCGTTAGCTCCTTTCTTCCAATAGTGTCTATTTACCTTCCCCCAGAGCTCTCAAAATAATAGATATTGTGATAACATTAAAAATAATTTCAACAATAGCCACATTTTTCATACAGACCAAGCTTCCTCTATGGTGCAGTTGACAACATCTTTAGAGACACGCAGTACGCCATCTAAGGAAGCTCTCTGTGCTGACTTAGAAAACCACCCAGATGAAGATGACTGCCCCAACCCTTCTATGTATAGATCTGGAAGCATTTTCTGGATAAAGAGATCTGATTTGCTACCGTTTTTGAGGAAGGAGGGTATGGATCATTATCATCTCCATTTTTATGGTTAAAGGATCTGAGTTTTAGAAGTAGGTTAGCATATGGGGATGTAGGCTGTCATTTGATTCCAGTCCTTTGGATGTGAGACTCAGCCAGTGGTCTTTCTGACTAAGTGGCATCGTTTATTCTACTTTTTTTTCATGTTTATGTTCTTGATTTGAATAAAATGAGATTGGAGTATTTGCATTAAACTATCCTAATTGAATAAATATGAAAAAAAGAGGAAACCAGAATATTATTTTATGACTAAGCAAATCTCCATGCTAATTAGCACTCACCGTTCTGTCTCATGCATGCAAGTAAAGAAGGTCAAGGAGGGGAGGCTGCTCCAGCACCAGAAGGTATAAGTTGATAAAGGTTCACTAGAGAATTGACTTGTCTTCTGTGTGGTTTACAATATAGATCCTTAGCTGGTTAGTCAGTGTTTTCTTCTAAAGGAAGCTATTTTTATCCCCATCCTTACAACAGATAGGTACCTTAGTATTTTATAAAAGATGACAGGAAAATTACATTACCAAAAAAAAAAAAAAGGCAGAAGCGGGGAGGTATGCAATAGGATAGTTTATTGGGGGAAAATAGACTAATATCAAAATAGAAAGAACAGAAGCAGAAATAATGAATTTGCCTGCATCCATCTCTTCTTTTATGACCTCATCATGCGAGAGATACCAATCAATTTCACTACGAGCAATAAATATTAAAATGAAATTTTTGAGTGTCTTATCAAAAGCTTCCTGACATCAATTGTTTTCACAATTTTTTTCCCCTGCAAGCATTGAATACCTCTTCATCAATCTTTTATCCAACCAATCTTGTTCCAATTTCTCTCTTCCCATAGAAAGCTCTTTTTTTCTGCCTTCTATTTTTGACTTTTCTTTCTTAGCAGAGGTGCATGAATATTATTTTACACTCCACTGTGGCTGCATCTCCATTGGTCAGGAAATAAAAAGGGGGGTCTGAAGGATGTGTGGTGACCCTGCAGGGCTGCAGACAACAGAGCCCTGTGTAATGATTCCTCGGCTCCAGGTAGCAGTGGTCGACAAGAAGGCTGTATGCGGCCCTGTACAAATGAGTCTGTGTCCTTTCTTGTTATAACCCATCCAGCTTAGGACAGGCATTTCCAGGAGGAGGGAGTTTTCAAAGAACATTTAATTCTTAAATGTCATCTATGCACAATTCCCAGCTTGACAAATATTTCACAGTGTTCCAAAAGCAAATGTTAGGGTCATCATTCTTGTCTGTATAACCCCTTGATCTCATAACCCATTAACAATATGTTTTTATACCTTAAAAGCCAAAGGAACGAGGACGTCCATTTTCATAATCATCTTCTGTTATTACTAATGGAGACACAGGCCATTAATAATATCAGATGTTGTTCACCACAGGGTTTATTTGGAAATTATTCATTGTTTGCTTTAATGTTTGTGTTGCTTTCTAGATTTTTCTGTTAAGGTCATGTCTCCATCATTTAGGACACATTTCCATACAATAGAGCATAATTTGTCGTGACATGTCAGCAACCGTTTTTTTTCTTTAACATTTCCTATAGTGCAAGATTCAGTATTTTCTTTCAAAATTCAGTTCAGGGCTTGCCTTTTCTGTGGCATCTTCCACTCAGACACCCAGTTTCATTTTTTTCTTACACATATGTTTGTAACACTTAATTGGGTCCTTCATTATATCTAGTTGGTTTGTTGTTTGCTGCCTGACATTTCACAATGTCAGCTAACTGGCTAAAGGTGACCTGTAGTTGGGTTCATAGGAGCGCAAACATAGTTTTTTTTTTTCTTTTAAGATTTTATTTATTTGACAGAGAGAGACATAGCAAGAGAGGGAACACAAGCAGGGGGAGGGGGAGAGGGAGAGGGAGAAGCAGGCTTCCCCCCGAGCAGGGAGCATGACGCGGGGCTCTATCACAGGACCCTGCGATCATGACCTGAGCCGAAGGCAGCCGCTTAACCGACTGAGCCACCCAGGCGCCCCAGCGCAAACATAGTTTTAACAATAAAAATCTTGAATTAGGTGCCAACATTTGAAAACTGGTTGATTACATTAAAAAAAAAAAAAAAAGCTCGTACACACA
Source organism: Neomonachus schauinslandi (assembly GCF_002201575.2). Lineage (NCBI taxonomy): Eukaryota > Metazoa > Chordata > Mammalia > Carnivora > Phocidae > Neomonachus > Neomonachus schauinslandi. Next base: position 6,504,230 of record NC_058410.1, read on the forward strand.
CCTGGGTTCCAGTTTCACTTGAATCAAACAACAGGATCTGGCAAGATTGGATGCTCATTTTTGGAGGCAGCCATCAGCTGGAATTGAGGTTTCCGTGTCCCTGGATGGACGGCACTGTTGGCAGGTCACCAGGGTCCCTCCAGGAAATGTATTTTATTTAACTTTTCTTCCCAGGCCTGTAGGCATTTGAGATCATGGTCTGATTATATAATATATATTATGTATACATATATAATATAAATAAAATAATATCTATACATATATATTAAGTTTTGTTTACTTAACTAGATTGTAAATTCCTTAAAGTCAAAGTTTATTTTATCACTTTTCTCTATCTTCGTGCTATCAGACACATAGTAGTTGTTCAATAAATTAATATGTTAAAATACATCTATTGTGTATAGCTGGGCACATATTGAACTTCTTGAAGCGATAGGGGAAAACAGTCTCCAAACAGTTCACACAAATTGAATGATTAATCTTCACAACTCCTTTTTGAGATTCACAAGGGATATACAATATAGGGATTAATTTATGGTGTGTAAAGAATAACATTTAATGAAACTATTCCCAATTGAACATTCAGGGAAGATTTAGATACACAAAAAGTAATTACCCATATTGAAAATTGCCCTACAGGGGTTAGCAGGAGCCAGTCCTTTACTAGGAAGTGCCATGACCTCTCCAGAGAGGGGAGTCTGGTCTCCCTCCAGCCCTGAAGCCTTCTAGAACCATCATTTATTGCAAGTGAGCATTTCCAAACCACCTGAGTGCCTTGGCCAGCATCATTCACCAGTTTACAGATTTTATAGTTATGTAGACTAGGGTTCACTAGAATAACCTGTCTCAGAATTCTTTTTCTGCCTCTGTATTTAGTTTTATAAGAATATTTAAAATATACCACTACTGAGGTGGTGGTATTTTCCATACATTAAGAGAAAAACTAATAAAAATAACCCACTTGTTTAAGAATGTCTTAGAAGAATTGGTCCTTATCTATTTAAGTTTCTTTTTAAAATTTCCATTGTGAACTACTTAAGGATTTAAGCAAGGAATAATACAATATTGATGTATAAACATATAGAAGTAAATACACATATAAAATATGATTTTGGATGTATACACAAACACACAAAATAATGGTTATTCAGCAATTGGATATGAGCATGACATGGAGAATTTAGAAGTAAATAAAATACTCAGAGCCAACAACACTGATCAGGAAAAACCTGATCAGGAAAATGATACCACAGATTTTTTTCTGATGGGGGAGTGTCACATACTCATAATTTTCTTAAATTTAGTTTATATAAAATTCTGGTGAACATGGCTTTTGGACCTATGATCCAAAACCACTTGGAAATAAGGGAGAAGCTTGCTTGAGGCTTGTATCTCCAACCCAGCAAGAAGTGAAAACAGCTAGACATTGAGGAAGGCCAGAAGCATTATATTAAACAGATACTAATTATCAAAAAGAAAAGAAATGATGAACATGTAAGAAAATATAAGTAGAAAGGGGAAATCAAATCACAAAGAAGTCACCCTACCCTATGTCTTTCTGGATGTGGCCTCTCCATCATTATATTAGCTTTCCATGTTCTGATTCACACAGAACTCACAAATCCCGCTAGCTTTCAATGCATGAAGTGCTGGGCATCTCTTTACATAGAGATGCAGGGAAACAGAGACAGAAGGAGAGAAAGGGGGAGAGAGAATCAAGTTCTAGATACAGATTTTGTGATTATTAGTACTCTATCAAGTTTAAAAACAACTTTTTCTAATAACCATATGTAGCCACATTAAGAAAAAAAGGAGACCTTTTTATACCAGGCAAATGGTCGTGAACTAAGAGGAAAAAGTTCAGAATAGTAAAGTCTCTGTTTATATACTGTGTACTGCAGGCAGGAAACAAACAAACAAACAAAAAAACTACATAAATGAAAGATGGAAACTGACTTTAGGCTGGTTATGAGTCTTGCTAAAACAATAGGGGATCAAAGCCACATAAGAAATGACCTTAAATCACTTACACACCAAGAAGCCAACAAAATTTAGAGGTGGGGAAAAAGACCAGTTCAAACTGGACTACAGTCAAATACTATGCATATGGATTATTTGGATTACCTCTCTCTCTCCCTCTCTCTCTCTTTTTCTCCCTTCAGTGAGGTAATGTCATTCATTTGAAATACAGTTGGGATTGTTACAGTTTGCTTTCAGTTACAAAATTTTCCCACCTTCCCATCTTGTTTGATTATCTTTTATTTTTGGAGTATGTGGAACATTAACATAGTTCCAAAAGCAAAATCCATTACAAAAGGTACCCTGAGGAAAGGGTCACTCACTCCTTCTGCCTCGACCACTTTGTTCAATCAGCTCCATGTTTCTGACCCATCTGTCCCTTTTGAGTTTGCTTTGCAAAGATGAGCAGAGATGTGTGCTTCCTTATTTCCTTTCTTCCTTAAGCAAAAGATAGCTAGCTGTACATGTGCACTTCGTTACTTTTTAGATGGTATCTCACTCACATTGTTTATAGAGACCATTTATAAAATAGAGGTCAATATTGACCAGTATCGGTTCATATTGTTCATAGAGATCTTCCTCATTTATTTTTATAGCTGCATAATACTTCATTGGGCATATTTATTGTACTTAACCTACTATCTATGGAAAACATCACTTTTAATCCCTCCTCATCCTACTGTTCTTAGTATACCTTGTAGGTACTTAGTACATGTTTGTGAATTAATGAGTTAACAAACAGAAAGCTGTTTTAGGTAAGTCTTGCAGGAGATGTGGACTTTGGATTGATAGAGAAGAAGCAGATGAGTTTTAAGGGGAATCATGCTGAGCAGAGGTGCACAAAGGAGAAGATTGGCCTGCCTGAAATGAAAATTTTATTGCAAATGGGGGGAATAGATTGGCTGTCTCAGGTGGGGCCAAAATTAAGGTTCTTTGAAAAGTGGTTACATTCCACTTAAAATTTACAAGGTACAGTGTTATATTTCATTAAAATTTAAGTTTCAATGGCATGAATAAGGATGGTTGGGAAAAAATATATTTGGGCATAGTCATAGAACTTAACCACAGAAGGTATAAATGCTGCTAGATTTTCTGTGTTATTAGCTATTTTTATTAAAATTTTGCATATATACATATATAGTATGTTGTATCAAAACAAATGGAACTGAATTACCTTTCAAAATACTTGTAACTGTTTTTATGTACTTTTGACAGTTTGGTCATGTTTCCAAAAGGTACCCATTTATTTTCTCTAGGAAGTGCACGCGCGCATGCGTGTGTGTGTGTGTGTGTGTGTGTGTGTGTGTGTTCGGGACATCGGCCTTCAACATTATGATTATGTTCAGTGAGGTTGGCAAAAGGGCATGAAACTAACTTTTTAGTGAGTTGTTAATGAACTAATTGAATGAGGAATTATCGATAGTTTGGCCGTGATGAATGAATTAGAGGTAGAAATCAAGTAATATTAGTTTTCTATTGTACAACAAATTACCCCAACTTAGGGGCTTACAACACCTATTTATGATCTCATAGTTTTCATGGCTCAGGAGTCTTGGCACAACAAATTTGTTCTATGTTCATGATCTCATAAGGTTGACGTCAAGGTGTTGGCCAGGGCTGTGGCCTCATCTGGAGCTAGGGGTCCATTCTCCAAGCTCAGGTGGCTGAGCAGAATTCACTTCCTTGCAGTTGTAGGATTAACGACCCCATTTCCTTGCTGGCTACCAGCCAGGGACCACTTTTGCCCCTAAAGGCTACCTGCATTCAGGGACACATGCCTCCTTTCATATTCAGAGCCAGCAATGGAGAGTCTGTTTCTCGTGGAATCCATCTCGTGCTTCAAATCTTTTTCAGCAGGAAGAACTTCATCTCTTTCAAGGGCTCACTTAGTTAGGTCTGGACTAACCTGGTTATGTTATTAACACTTTCTTAAAGTTAACATCTAATCTAATCAGGGAAGTTATATACCGTCATATTGGTAGATCTGTTCCGCACTCAGTAAAAGGGGATTGAATAGCATGTGGGTCACTGCTGGGGCATCTTAGAATTCTACCAACACACCAGGGTACAGAGATAACGGGAAGTTATTGTATTCGTGCAGGTTTGGGGCTATGAAGGCCTTGATTCAGGTGGTGGGTTAAAAGGAGGAAAGGAATAGATGCAAATAAATACATTTTTAAATGCATTTAAATGATACTTGCTGATTGGCCTGAGAATGAAGATGGGGTAAAACACTCAAAGGTAGTTCAAAGCAAATCAAGCCATTGATTGAGGCAAAGATATGAGAAAAGAAAATGTTTGACTAAGAGGACAAATAAGTTTGGCTTGAGACAAGTTGAGTCTAAGTTAACGGGGCACCAGGAAGAGAATATTCATGGCAGTTGTAGATAAATGTATTACTATAGCACAAGTAAGGGCCCTGGCCTGGGGAAACAGACGTGGCCTTCATCACTTTAGAGGTATAGTTGAAGCTTTGAGAATAAATATGCTTTTCCAGGAAAATGGCTTATATATCTGTTACGGACTGAATTGTGTTCCCTCAAAATTCATATGTTGAAGCCCTAACCCCCAATATGCCCATTTGAAGAGAGGGCCTTTAAAGAGGTGCCTAAAGTTTAAAGGTAGGGTCCTGGTCCTAACTGAGCCAAACAAGGAGAGGCCTCTGGAGAAACCAGCCCTGTTACCACTTTGATTTTGGTCTCCAGTCTCCAGAGCCGTGAGAAAATAAATGTCTGTTGTTCAAGCTGCTTGGTCTGTGGCATTTTATCATGGCTGCCTGAACTGATTCATACGAAGCCCAAATGCAGTTTGCAAGAAGAGATGCAATTTTAGGAGGCAGAGGTAGACAGAGAGAGTGAAAAGCAACCAGGAGTCTAAGAACACTGAGTGTGCATTGTGTACATGAAAGGGACCAGTAACTTGGGGTAGAGGGGTCTGCCACCCAGCTTTACTCTTCAGGGGATGGAGCCCTCTCCCTTTGGCCTCTTGAGCTCTCAGAACCCTAGATCTGGAGAGCACAGGCTGATAGTGTGCGTCTCCCTGGCTATTGGCAGGTTTAGATACATTTCTGTATTTCTGTAGCTATAGTGATGTTGATATACATGTAGACAACTAAAAACGTTTTCCTAAGCTATCAAGCAGAAGACAAATTGTGTTATTATCAGTGTCCTCTGGAATTATCAAACTGGGTGGTTCTGATATCATCCCTAGAAGCGATTCTGCTTCTTTCCTGATTCTGTGTTTGTGGCCACAGGCAGCTCTCACTTCTCCTGCCGTCTGGATATGATCACACATGTGCGGCCATTCATTTTATTATGTTCATGTGAAGGGTGAAAAGTAGGTAGTTATGGCCATTAGGATTGTGTCTACAATGAGATTAAACAGATTCCAAGGCTTAGCCGAGGCCTGAGACCGTGTGTACACAGCTGCTCTTGGTTCTTGACTTTTCCCCGAGTGCCTGAGCCAGGCAAAAGTTACCTTTGTGGAAGTGAGGTGGTGTTCTGTGTATGGTTTGTTCTGGTCCTCCTCTCTTAAAGATGTATGTGGAAAACTTGAGAAATACTCAGGTGAAAGATTGAAGCAGTCAAATAAGGAAAGAAAAAGCCAGAAGAGAGCTGAATTGCATCTTTTGGTCTGTATCGTGGAGAGCTAAAATGGGCTTTTTGCATGATCTTCACTCTTAGGGATCTAGATTAGCTCTAAAAAATACTTAACTGACATCATGAATTGGAGTGGATGGCTGCCAAATCCTTTTCTCTGTTGGTCTTTAAGAATATGACAGCTTTTTACATCTTTGGAATGGTTTATCTTCTGATAGAATGGGAGTGTGTGTGTGTGTTTTTTTAAAGGAGAAAAACCACTGCGCTCAGAAATAATTTTTTTTTTAAAGACTGACATATATTGACTGTAGTAGGCATTCCTATTCATGTTTGCCTTCCAAATTTTGTGAAAGTAATTGTGTATGTATAACACTATTGCATTATCCAGAGAGGATAGTTTCATAAATCATTTACTGCCTACTGCTGTGTTTCTATAACCCTAGTACACATGCTCAGTTTATTTTTGCTTGAAAATGTCTGTATTATTAAAAAAAAAAAAGACTAACAGAGAATGTAAGGCAAACATGAACGTTACTCAACACTAAATATATAGAAGAATACCAAGAATCTTTTTTATAAATGCCAAGCAACCTCCACCTCAAATAAATAAAGCTAAAATGAAAGTTTAGATTTTCTGCATAGAAACATTGATGCAGATTTTTTATTTCACTTTTGCTTTCTATTCTGGAAAAGAATACATACCAGGCCTTTACTTAGCTATACTTAAATTTGTAATAAACAAGATAAAAGTGTAGGTATTTCTTTTCTTTGTTACAGATATCTTTTAAACAAAGAGAGAGAAAATAGTACTTTTCTAGCAAAACCACAATCTTAAATATTTGCAGGTACACTCAATTACTTCAGAGTTTAAGCTTTATCAGTTCAGCCTCTGTCTTTCTTGGGTTGAGTCTGAGCTCTGGGCTCACTGGAAGAGCTACACCAGTGGAAAGTGTCCCCATGTGCCGTGAGTCCTGATCTGCCCTGAGGTGCTGCCCACCCAGATGTGTAAGTTGCTTTTCATTGGGTGCCTCAGTCCATAGGTCAGCAGCCTGAGAGGTCCGTTCTCTCGGACCTGCCTCCCGTTCTTCTGGAGGGGAGATGCAGCCTGCCCCTAGCTTTGCCCCTCACCTCCCAGCCCTGACTCTTGTTTTCTTTCCAGGAGTCTAGAGAATCTTCCACAGTTCAGAGCGGGCAAGGGGGTAGGAAAACCAACCTGCTTGCCAGGTGTTCTTAGCACTCAGTCCCACACCCACACTGCTGCTTTCACCAACTTAAAGGCCAGAATTTTAAGTCTCTTCTGCTGACCCAAGTTGGGGAGGATCATGAGGTTCAAGGACATAGTTCCTCACAAGGGAGTGGGGGACCATTTCCATGAATACTTCCCACATCATCCTTCTGTTTAGGAAAAATAATCCTGTAATCCTAGTGTGTCAGTTCAGGTTCCAGAAAGCATCCTCCAAAGGAAGGCTGAGGAGGCGTGACTGAGGGGACTGTTTACGGAGCAGTCTGAAGAACACTAGTGAGGCATGATCAGCTGTTACTGTCATTAGGTCTACAGAGCTTGGTGAGAAACGGAGCTGTGTGAAGGAGCTGCCCCGGCCGCTTGTCCAGTCAGAACCATGCCAGAACCCGAGATCCCAAAGGAGGGCCAGCAGAGAGGAATAATGCTCCCAACCTCCCCCAGCCCCTCTCTCCTGTGCCCATTAACCTCCTACTGGTACCTCCCCTTGTCTAAACCCGACTCGAGGTCAGGGAGTCCAGGATGTGGTCCATTGTGTCAGCCTTCCAGGACACAGAATGGAACAGAGAAGCTTGGCTGATGGATGGGGTGGGTGAGTGGATGAAAATGGAGAATAGCCAGAATAGAGAATATGATTAGAGCTCCCGCAGGTGCACTCCTGATTTCAAGTACTCTGTTGTCCCCACTGACCTAAGGGTACTAGACAGAATCTGAGGCTTTGTATTTAATGTGGAAGGTGTGGTTTTTAGCTAGAGCTGGAAACACCATGGCAGTAGACGGAAATCAACAAGGCAGGAAAGGAAGAGCCCATGTGGTAATGCTGCTGTATCGATAAATTTATTTTTAAATTATTTGCGGAAGCATATTTGTTGTCTCTCTGTACTATGTGGTTTTTAATTATACATATTTTTTTTTCTGAAAATGAACTTAAGAATAAGAATAATTTTTCTAATTATCCTGCAAAGGGCCAATATGGATTCTTATATGCTCATGTTATCACATCTATAGGTCTATTTTCCTATGGCATCAGTAGATACGAGCCTTATAGAAATTTCCTTGTATTGTTACACTATACATATTTCATAATTCATTTATTCTTTCATACGCCATACTCTGTTCTGAACAGAAGCTCTTTCCAGATCTGGTCTTGTTGGTTGGTATCTGTTTTCCCCCCTTGGTGCCAGATGTGAGAAGTATACAAACACAGCTGGATGAATACCCTTGCGCATATGGTTTCGTTGGTACTTTGCTATATTAATATTACTGCCAGGATCCTGTAACGTATGTTGATGTAATTGGCACAGTTGAAAGGGACTCAGAGCTATTTTATAACCTATGTATATTTGACAGCAGAGAGTGGCCAATACAAGCATGGCCAACCGCTTATGAGAAGATAAGATGCTAAAAGAATATTCAGAAACCAGATGACTAACAGAGCCACCTAGTTCCCACTGCAACTGACATAGAGGCTAAGCTGGGCTATGGAATCTGCATAAAGCCATGAGGATTAATTTGGCTTGGGCTTTTCCTAGCTAACTATTACAGCGGTTAACTCATGGCTTCCCTGGCTGTCAGTTTCTTCTCTGCTGAAAGTATGATTGGACAAGTCCTTTCAGAGGTCTGGAGATGTGCTTTGTTTTCCAGATTAGGTACTTTTTTAAAAAAAGTATGATCATGCTGGATTTAGAGAGCTGAAGCTGGATGGTAAATAACGCTTTCTGCCTAATTACAGTAAATCCTTAGATAGTTGAAGATGCTCTGAGATGCTTTTCCTTTTCTAGCCAAGAGAATTTAACACTACTTTTCTTAACCTTTTTTATTTTTGTTTTAGTCCTCAAGTTGGAAAAATTTCTAAAATGCATACATTAATGGCTTTTCTTTCATGCTCGGTGCAGGAGAGGAGATGTTTGCAACTTCAGCATATTTTAACCTCTTTTAAATTAATTCATGTTTGCTTTGTGTCATTGGCACATAATCACTTGGCTGCCCAAAGGATGGGTACGTGAATGCAGTGAAGCCAGCTGCAGAGTAGGAAGTAACAGGCGTCAGCAGCTTCTGTAAGTGTTTTCACAGGGTCCAGAGGAGGGGCTGCCAACAGCACTGGGATGTGTCAGAATTTACGGTTAAGGTTGCAGCAGAAGGCCCTTGTAGCACACAGTGTCCAGGAAGGGGCTGTGTGCTGGGATTGGCTTGGGACACAGCATGAGGAACAGAGCCTGACTCCCTTCTCCCCAAGAAGGGGGCTGCTAACCACTTCCTGGAGGAGTGTGGGCCACTGGCTGGGCTGCAGGGGGCCTGGGGAATGGGAACTGGCCACAGGCAGGGGTGGGCTGATTCTGTCCTAAAGCCACTGCAGGCCTCAGCAGTCTCCGATCTTCCCTACTCCCCCCTCCAACACACATCTTTTCCCTTCTTATGCTCATTTATTCCCTGTCCCCCCTGTTTGTTCTTGCTTTGTTTTCTTTTATCTTGTATTGTTAATGAACAGATCCCAAGTATGAGCTTGTTTTGGTGCTATTTTCTTTCATTCTTCTGAAATTGTAGTTTAGTGGGCTGTATCCTTCTAATTCTCAGTTCTGTCTCGTGGCATTGAGAGCATCAGAAAATGACCATATGGTTATCCCCCTGTATTTATAAAGCCCTTCCCATATAATAACCTATCACTTCACGTCTCCATCTCTTGTCATTCCTGCTCCCCATGGAGCATCTCACCAGGGCGAAAGGAAGGAAAAGAAACCATGCCGATGTGGAACGCCTGAATTTCAGGGTCTGAAGACTGCTTTGGCAGTTAGCCAAAGTCAAAGTTAGCATCAACTCCGGGGCAGACACATGTTTTCATGTCAGTGCCCCACCTTGCTCCAGGAAAAGTAAGGATTCAGTGGGTCTGCCCTCCTGGCACGCACAGAGCAGGAAAGGACAAGCAGAAAATGATTTGATTGCCCCTGAGCCCTGCTCCCTGGAGCTGCCCAGGTGAGGCTAGCATGATGTGTGCACTGCATACCTTTCATTCAGCTGAAGCTGTTGGGGGATTAGTCGATAGCATTAGGCCGCATAGGAAAGGAGCCAAAATCAGAATGGGTTCCATGTGGAGGAGGTTGGAAGGTGTCAGTAAATGTGCTCTCAGCTGATGGGGCACATGACAGGTGTGTCACGTATGTCAGACCACAGCCTGCATTCTGCCACGTTGGGCCTTTTGTATGAATATGGACTAAATAATAGCAATTACTCCATGATATCAGAACAGTTGATTAAAAATTTTAAATTCTGTCAAACCCAATACAAATGGAGTGTATATAATAACTGTTCTGATTCATTATTTTGGCGCTAGGTGGACACCGCCTGTCTCTTCCTCTGGAAACCTTCATCGATGATCTCTAGGCAGAATGCGCCTTTAGTGCACGTGGTGAACGTGACTTGGAGGAGCGCCCCCCCCCCCGCCCCGATGTCGAGGTGCGCGCGCACGGGCACAGCCCGATCCCGGGGG